>NC_056523.1:65573920-65616533 GCF_019175285.1 Sceloporus undulatus
CCCCCCCCCCAGCTTGGCACCAACTATTCTTTGACAGCCACACACCCACTATCTAATGTGTCTTTTCTCAATGTTGGTAGCATTTTAATGTGTTTCTAAAATCACTTCAGACAGCTGCTGTTGAAACAAAGTAAGAAATTTATTTACATGTCAGGCTGAAACCAGTATCTCTTTTGGTGGATGGTGTTCACAATGGATAGGGTGCATATACTTTAGTAGTTACACACCTTAATAGTTTCTTTAGCTTCTGTTTGTAATTGCTTCTTTATAGCTTTATATGTGTTCCCTTACAGACTAAGTTCTCACAGAACCTTTATTAAACTTTTCTGTCTTATAGATCTTCTGGTTGCCTGTGACTCCACTAGCTACTACAACAATATAATTAAGGACACTCTTCATCCCTTTCTTGAGTACCTAAAACTCTTTCTAATCTACCCTCAATGGCTCCTCACAACTCAGGAGACACTAAATGTAAACCCCTTCCAAACCTGCTCCTTCCTTTTATATACTAATTCCTGGGAGCAGCCCCCACCTTTTCCTGGCTTCGCTCCCATTGGCTAGTGTCAAGCGTCTAATCTGCCTGTTGTCTCTACAATAAGTTATTATTATATATAAAATTGGCTGCTTTTCAGTTTTTTAAAAAAGATTTATTATATTTGATCATTTTGTTGTGTTTTATGTTTATATTACTCTTTATATTTCAGATATTGCCCTGGTATCCTTGAGGAAGAAGTGCAATTTATAGAGCCTATGAATAAATAAAGAAGAGATAAGAAAGAAAAGCAAATGCTAGTGCTATTACAAAGACCACTAGGTCAAATGCTCCCAAATACTTTGTAGATTTTGTTGGGTATGCTAAACAGTGGTGATACGTTTGTCTTGTGTCAGCTATCAAAGTCAATTGCCTAGTTTAATCATGATGGAGTAGCAGCCAATCCTATAAACAGCCACTGCAAGGGAATTATTAAAGCATGTGGTCAACATCTCTGTAAAACCATCCCAAAAGCCAGCAGGATAACTTAGTCATGGATTATGTATGATTGATATATATATATATATATAATCTATCTATCTATCTATCTATCTATCTATCTATCTATCTATCTATCTATCATCTATCTATAATATAAAATCTACAATGTATCCTACCTTGGTCGCTTGTCACCACCACCTTTGAAAGTAGTATCAATGACATGTTACCAATGATTGCTAAAATTTGACAATTTGACACTCCAGCTCTGCTTTGTTGCCTTGTTTTCGTATATTGAAGAAATACAACCCCTTTCACAGAATAAGCTACCCCAGGGTGAATAAATTCAGTATTGGCCCAAGGCATTTTGCAAAGAGCAGCAAGTATCACCCCTTTCCCCAGAGTCATGTCATGAAGCTTAATTATTTTTTAGGCATCTGTTTACTGTATCTCAGCCCACCAGGGTCCCTAAGGCAAGCTATAACAGATAAAAACATATTAAAAAGTAAACATGTGACTAAAATACAAATGTAAAACTCTTCTTTAAGAATAAATCTAGGATCATAAACAAATTTAAAAAAACACAGTTACAGCCAGAGCAGCCATTCCTGATTTTATGGCCCAAAGGCCAATGTGAAATAATGTAGTTTAGCTGTCTGCCAGGAACTCAGAAGGAATGGAGCCAACCTGGCCACATGTAGGAAAGAATTGTACAGTCGGGGTGTTGCTACAGAGAGAGCACTGCTCCAGTACCTAGCAGAGTAGCTTCCCAGGATGTTCAGACATGTATCATATCCTCTGCTGAGGAACTTAAATTACAGACAGTCTCATGTATGAGGAGACAATATTTCAGATCAAGCTCTAGCAGTTACTTAAAGCAGTTAAACCCACCAGCAATTCTGTCCATCTTCCTGGCAGTAAAACTGCAAAATTAATAAATGTATTTTCATATTCAATCATTTTCTTGAGGCATTTGCCTTATCCTGCCTTTTGATAGGGCTGGTCCAGTGTAGCATAAGCTGTCTGACTCATCCTGTCAAGGGAAATGTGAGGGGAGGGATTTAAATATAAATCAGATACAGAAGAGTAGCCCCAAATATATGGTTAAAATTCTTCAAAGAAGATTGTTTTTATTTTGTTATCCTAACTTGCTGCACCAGATTCACTGATAGTGCCGATTTGTTTCACGGACAACAAGGCTCCATGTGACAGGCTGGGAAACAAGCAAAGATGGAGAGTGAATCAACTAGCTACCTCAGTGCTAGCAATCTGTCAGAACCTCATAGGAAAGAAAGGAAAGAAGGGCCTTTATCCACTTACAAAGCGTGTCAGAATCCACTAAAAAAAGATCTACCATATATACTATATGTCGATGTCACGGTCAGGGTTTGGGGCCAGAGTTATGGATTTTGCCCTGACCCATAGATAGGTTGAGGTTAAAACTTGGAGGCTCCTTCAGTGTGTATGTGTGCATATGGCAAGAAAGACTCTCATTGAGGCTTTCTGTTTCATTGTTTCAGCTTTCGTTTCAGCCAGATGTGTGGGAGGAAGAACAGCAATATCAGTCAATTACCCAGGACTCTTTCTGCTTGGCTTTAGAGAGAAATAAACCCCTCTCCGTGGCCATGGGGAAATCTGAAAGAGCTGCTATCACATTTCCATAGTGACCCATAAATAAGTTGACCTGGGATTTTGGAGTCAATTTTTGGGTATAAATTTTTAGACATATAGACATATATAGTAAGTATCAGTAGTCCAAAGATCTGGATGAAAGCTGATTGAGCAGAAAGCCAAGGAAAGACAAGATTCTGCTGATAAGTGTTCCAAGAAATACTGTAAATAAAGTTGCTATGGTACAGAAAATATATAACAAGGACATTTATACTCACTGAGTTTTCTTATAAGAACCATCTTCACAACATCTTATTATCTTAGGTCCAGAACACACTGCAGAAAGAATCCAGTTTGAGATTACTTTAATTGCCCTGGTTCAGTGCTAAGGAATCCTGGGAACTGTAGTTTATTGTGGCACCAGAGCTCTCTGACACAGAAGGCTAAATGTCCCATAAAATTACAGTTCCCAGAATTCCCTAGCATTGAGCCAGGGCAGTTAAAGTGGTGTCAAACTGAATTATTTCTGCAGTGTGTTTTGGACCATATTCTTACTTAATGAAGCTTATATATGGTTGCAGCCTCAGACACACACATTTAATCTAAAGTTGCAAGTGAGCTCAAACTATCAATCCTATTGTGTGGAGAGAAATTGCAGAGACTATTTCAGCAAATTTCTCCAAGTTGGAAGTTGAAAAAAAATATCTGTGACAGCTTTCTGAGGAGATAACTCACCAGTAGCAGTAGCACAGCTTCTCTCTTTTTTCCCTAGGGTTTTCATTACTGTTTTTGCTGCTACTGTAGCATCAAAAGCCTTACACCGTATCCTCCACAACATCCCAGGTCCAGTATTGTTCTTGGGCACTGGGGGTGTACCCTGAACAAAAATCAAGGACAATATTCAGAGAGAAAATTTGGAAAACTGTTTTCTTTTCCAGTAATGTGTTAAAATAAAATCTCAGAGTTTGTCAGAAAAAATTCGCCTGGCATAGTTCAGCTAAATTTTCATCTTTATAGTAATGCTGTGATGTATGAAAAGCTAAAGAATAAGCTTTGGAGCAGACCATATGCTCTGAAACCTTGCTGTACCATACCAGAGTCTAGACAACCAGCTGCCAAGAAATTTGATTATGTGTTGTAATATTGTTTTCTATTATTATTTTCTATTAATCCTCATTTAACAAAACACATTTTTAGAGAGCTGAAGAAACTGTAACTTCATTGCTGACGTTTCCTGTTGCCTAACAGATGGAGATCTCGTAAGACTCTCAGCATGTGTAAGGCAGTCACTGCAGCAAGGGTGCTGTCCATGGTGCTACACAGTTGAAAATAATGTGGTTTCACTCATTCCAAAGTTAAAATGCTAGGAAGTGATGCTTAATAGGGCGAAATCCAAGACCTGTGGCAGTGGGGAGCGGATGCCCTCATGTCCAGTCAGTGTTTGGTTTTTACAATTCCATGTGGCCAGAAGATACCCTTAGACACATTGCAAGACTGGGGGGAAAAACCTGTTAGTTGCACTGTTTTCTTCTGTGTGCTGGGCAGACTATTAGTTTGCTTTCCTGTTGTCCAAAAATAAAAAGTCAGCTGAAGACACCGAATAGCTGTAAATTAATTCTTTCAAAAATTTGCATTTTCCTAGGAGACCTTTGGAGCACAAGGTATTTATTATTCATTCAACAATCTAAATGGTGTTTCTTCTTTCCTTCTTCCTTCCTTCCTTTAAAAAAAAATTAACAAGACCTATTTGGGCAATATCTCTTTCCCTGCTTCTTTGTGAACAAAATTTATACTCTTTTTCTGGTACACCTGAATCTAAACAATCAGGCCCTAAAAATTGTGGTACATCTGGGAATATATTTCCTTGTCATTTGTCTATGACTTTCAATATGAAAGTTACTAATCTGTGGCTAGGGGGATACCATGCTCATGTATTTCTCTTTTGTCTATTGAATCATATATATATATATATATATATATATATATATATATATAGTGTGGCTAACTAGTATGTTTTAAATATAATCAAGACAACTGAAAAGTGACAACAAAGCAGATTACAATGTAAATGCTTCTATCCATCAACTTTAATAAACTGGAATTATAATACCTCTCTTCAGATCACTTAAATCATTCTCTTTCAAACCAAAACTTAGGGATGAAGGTGGATTGTTATGTTGTCAAGACTGTGGCATGGTTAAGTCTCAAAGGTGTTACAAGGTCCCTGTGTATACATGCAAGAAGAAGATATCAGCAGACCCCAAAGACTTGCAGAAGTACAACTGATCTGCAGGGAAGTTCATCTATTTAATGAGAATAACCCAATAATGATTAACCATGCTTGGTAGACAGAGAATACTCACTGTTAGTAGGAGGAAACAAACAAAAGGAAGTGAGACATAGAATGGAGTGTGGAAATGAACATGATTGATTGATGCCCTAAACAAGAGTACTTCACAGGGCAACAAGGAAGAAAGGAGAGGGGGGAAATTGTAGCACATTAATCTCTAGAGATTCATGTATTAACTAGCCATGGCAAAAGATAATACAACTGATTGTGAAAAACTGCCATGAATATGTACCAAAACAGCTAATCCATGGAACTGAAACTCATTCAAGGAAGTAATTAGGTTTTTGGGATTAATGGATTCATAATAATGATTTGACAACAAATTTAAGTGAACACCAGTTGTTCTAATTAATTAATACACTGGTTAGTACAAAATAATCACGGACGTCATGTGCTGTAAAATTCTGATAAGCCACAATATGGTTGCTAGTAAACAAAGAATTCAAAAGGACAGCAGCAGCTGAACCATAAAATTGAATTACTTACTGATACTGGTTTTATTTGTGTTTTCCAAGACATTAAAACAAGTGAAAAGATATTATTCTGTAATATGAGTAATGCTTTTATTTTAGCTACCTGTCACTGGTGAATGTTAACATCTACATTTTTGAGGAAATGTGGATAGGAATGTCAAATGAACCCCAATATCCCAAATAAGATGGAAAGAATGGTCGGAAAAGAATAAGAAAGAAATGTGGCAGCACCTTTAAGCCTAACTGGTTTTTATTTTAGCATGAGCCTACGTGCATCTAAACCCATTTCTGCAGATGAAGCACCAAGTGGTATTAAGACCCCAGATGTAAAGTATATTCATATACATTTGTGAGAATGCGACAGAATGCAACAGGATGTTTGTGCTCCCATTGGTGTACTTCATTTATCAATATGGATCTAATAAACTGTACACACTGACTGACTATTGTGAAATAGGATTTAGAAATTTTTTTGTGTGTATGTGCCTTCAAGTCACCTGCTGAGTTATGGTGACCCCATAAATTTCATAGGGTTGTCTTAGGCAAAGTATACCTAGAGATGCATTTGCTAGTTCCTTGCTCTGAGATGTTGCCATATACACCAAGAGAGGAAAAAGCTCTGCATTTAGTCCACACATAAAAGCCTGCAATTGATAATGCAAAAACAGTCAAAATTATTGGAATTTACACATCAACAGTTGGTGGGAGCAAAATTCTCTTCCTGGAAGCTATTGATGGAGCAACCGTACATTTAGTTTATTATCCATCAGAGGATACATGCACAGAAGTCTATTCTGCTTATATATGTTTTGGCTGCATCATGTTGTTTCACAAATTTATTAATATTTCACAACTCATGAGTGCATCTTACCATCTGTTGATATCTATTATGAACCTTTAGAAACTGAGTTTAACTTAGAAGAGCCAAGAGCCACTGAATGAAAAGTGAGAAACTGGCTGCACCAAGCAGTCCTTTTGCCCTTCTGGGGATTGTGGGAAAGTCTCACTTTCTACCCACATCAATATTCTTTATATGACAGGGCTGGGATTTGTGAGGTTCCCACAGATCCAGAAGGTGGGCTAATGTAATTTTAAACAGGAAAATTAGATTATTTTCATATCAATGTTAACAGATGCACTGTTATTTCAAGAGTTTTTAAGATTAAGCAGGAAAGAAAATTTGTGGAGCAGCAGCATTTCTCAAAGTATCAAAAATAGTTTACATCCAAATATGCTGTTTACCTTTGCTATGCTATATTTATGTCTTCTCTCAGGTATTAGAACCATGAGAAATGGAAAAGCTGAATGAACAAGGTAGATATATTACTTAAGGCAAAGAGCTATTGCAATAATTTAGTTTCTCATAGGCACAGAAACAAAGAATTAAGGATATATTGAGATAAATGTGACATTCATGGTTTTCCAACACAGCTCCATATCAGTTTAAATGATAACAGCACATTTAACTTAAAATTGGCAGCATCACAAAGCTTTGCCTTTTGTGATTATAGAAGGTATGATGGGATAAAATGTTTTCTATTATTTGTTGTTTTCTTCATCACTTACTACAATTCCCCCATTTCTGCCATATCATCTTTTAGAGAACATATGATGCTATCCCAGCCATTTTCTTATAGAGATGGTGTAACCAACAGTAACCTTCTCCTTTCAAACACTGTAACCTCCTCTTCAAGAACCAAAGGAACATACTTCTGTTGAGAACTCCAGGAAAATGAAAGAATTTTTTTTTAGTTGCTCAGCACATTTGTTAGTAGTAAGCTTTGGCAAATTAAGAATTCATTTCTATGCTCTGACCCAGAAGAACCTGGCTGCACCCATTTCTGCACCAGATGCAGCAACCGGGGGCTTCTGAGTAAAAGTGATGGCTACTTTCAGTGGCCAGGCACCCTGTTTCCACATCAGACATGGTGATGGGGGGCTTCTGAGTAAAAGATAAGGAGTGCAAGGGCCTTCTGAGCAGCTGAGGTTTGCCACAGAGTTTCCAGGAAAGTCTGCAGCAAACCAGAGGTCAAAGTATGCCGAGGTAACAGCTGTTTATCCTGGGAAATTCTGCAGCAAACCCGGGGTCAGAATACAGCTGTTTACCCTGGGATCAGGCTGAATCCACCAGATCTGCATCTGATCTACCAGAATTGGGCCAATTCTACGCCCCGGATTTTGTCCGCATCAACTGAACTGGATGGCATGAAGCCAGGGGGGGACAAGGGCCTTTTGGCTCAAGTGGATAACCACCCCCACCCCCAACCAGCAAAATAGCATCTAAGTCATGCATATATCTCCCTAGTCACTGTCAAAAGTAGGAAAGCTGATTTATTTAAAGTTTACTGTAAGAAGAAGGAGAGAGGGTTAGGGTTGGAAAGCTCAAATGTCTTCTAAAGCAGGATCTGGGACCTTTCTTGCTGGAGAATACCGCTTGACTATTTAAATGTTTTCCCCAACTTCTGGCAGGCAATTAAATATAGGAATAGGAAAATCCCGTAACGGAGTTCTAATCTACTCCCTTGAATTACAGATTTCAGGATACCTTGGGATGTCACAACAATTAAAGTAGTATAAAACTGATATAAATGAGTTGTGCAGATGGTCTCATAATGAAATCCAGTGCATATTAAGTTACTGGGAAGCAGAGGAGGGTAAGGAAAGATACTTGGAGTGGAGTGCAGTGTGGTGAGCTGGTTGGTATGGGAGTGGATTGGAAGTATCTCTTGCCTGTGCTGTTTGGAGGAAAGCAATTATGTGATTTTAACTTGGTAAAAACTAGACATTAGTATGCATGAGAAAAACAGGGTTTAAAATGTACTTACATTCTGTCTCTTTGTGTTTTGATGCAAACTGAACCAACTAGTGGTTCTATCATCAGATTTTTTTAATTTTATTTTATTTTTGGTTCTGCAGTAATTTTTTGTTCTGCAGTAAGTGTTGAGCTTAATTTCCTTGAATTTAATTTCATTGATGCACATAAAACAACAGATGGAGCTTTTACAACTCATTCTGAAAGATATTCTTTCTGCATTTTACGAGAAATGCAAAATACTTCAAATATATAATCTCTGCTGAATTTCTGTCCATGATATGTGGCTTTCTGTTGTTAATGATAAGGCTAAAAGTTCAATAAAATAATAAAGAATTATAGTTTGGTATGTGTCTCTTGGAAGTTAAACTACATGATCGGGGACATACTCCCAAGATGCTGGCTGTAGGGAGCTAAACCTCACAAAGCATAAGGGGATTTACTTCTGAGCAAACATGCATAGGATTGTCCTAAGAAAAATAAAACTATTCTATTTTTACACCTCTCTTTTCTGTGTGTATTGCTGTTCTCCAGAACTATTTCAATAATAAAGAAGTCAGGCAACAAGTGCCAGACCATATGTATTAAAAGTGTATAAGAAGGAAGTAATAAGATAAACTCAGTTTTTCCCAGGAGGATTCCAGTTCATTCCGTGCAGCTGTTAGTCTAACAAAAGTTTGTCTGTTCCTAATGTTTAGTATTCAGTATTTAAAGATAAACTGCCTCTACACTTTGATAGTGTTCATAGTTAATAAAGGTTGCTAAACCTAATATGCATTATTTTATTCCTTCAGAAAAGAGTTTCTAAGTCAAGAGTGGGCAATGTGTGGCCCTCCAAATGTTCTGGTACTGCAGTTCCCATCAGCCTTAGCAATGATGAGAACCACAGTCCACCAACATACGAAAAACAAATTGACCACCTCTGGTATAAACTAATATTCCTTTTGTGACAATGTATTAATTATATATTGTATTAATTATATATTGTCTGAAGTTGCAGGTGGTCAATTGCTTTTTATGCTAGATAGAAATAGGCAATCTTGTTAATAGACTTTGGCTTCCACCAGCTCCTCAAAGCATAGTCAATAGTCAGAGTTTATAGAATCGTAGAGTTAGAAGGGGCCCCATGGGCCATTGGGTTCAACTCCCTGCTCAGTGCAGGATCTCCAGCTAGAGCATTCCCAGCAGATAGCTGTCCAGCCTCTTTCTGAGGATGTTCAGAGGAGATCCCACTACCTCTCTAGGCAATTGGTTCCATTGCCAAACCACTTTGATTCTCAAGATGTTCCTTCTAATGTTGAGTTGAAATCTACCCTCCTGTAACTTAAAACCATTAAACCTAGTTCTACCCTTTGAGAACAATCCTGCACCCTTCTCTTTGTAGCATCTCTTGAGCTATTTGAAGAGTGTGATCAGTCTTCTCTCCACCAAGCTGAACAAGCCCAGCTCCTTCAACCTGTCCTCATGTTTTGTTCTCCGTACCTCATATCATTCTTGTTGCCCACCTCTGATCCCGTTCCATCTTGTCTATATCCTTGTTGAGTCAAGGCACCCAGAATTGCAGTAGCCACATGAGGCCTAACCAGCGGAAAATATATTGCGAATATTACTTCCCTTGACTTAGAAACTATGGTTCTACCCTAGCTTTGCCTTCCTTGCTGTAGCATCACTCTCCTGGTTTATGCTCATTTTATGATCAACAATAATCTCATGGTCATTCTCCCATGTAGTACTTGCTGCCCTATTCTATAAGGGTGCATTTAGTTTTTGTGGCCTATATGTAGAATTTTGCATTTGTTTCTGCTGAATTTTATTTTATTAATTTCAGCCATGTCTTCTAGGATGATGGGATGTTGTAGTCAAGAAAAATCTGGAGGGCTACAGATTGCCCATTTCTGCTAAGAGGTGATTAATATAAGAACTGCAATCTTCTAATGCATGGATGGTATGTACATAAACTGTTCAATTCAAAGTTGTTCATTTTGTATTTCATACAGTATTTTTTACCATAGTTCCCCCCTCTCTATTAGATGCAGTCCTCTATACTGAACAGAATCATATTTTATTCAGATGATAGATTACAGTTTGCACTAATTTTGCCTTTATTTTCTTCCGGATCATTTCCTCATGCACTTTAATTCTGCATTATTTAATAATTCAGGTAATTTTCTCTGGATATAAAATTCATTTGGCTTGCTTGCTGATCCTTTGAGAAAGAAAACTTAGGTTGCTGAACAATACATCCTAGCCAATATAATGAATATTATCAGAGTAATATTACTTCTCAAAGAAAAAAAATAAAGGCATGCTTGGAAGCAATATTTAAAAGGCATTCTATATTCAGTACCTGCCTCTTGTGTAATTTCTATTGGGTAAATACCAATTAGATAATTCTACTTATTCACCACCAGATTAAGAAGTGGCAATATACTCAATTATACTTTCAAAAATAGCATCAAACCTCAGCAGGTGAAATGGTTCTAATTTTGGAACTCTGTGTTTTTTACCATAGGCAAAATATACCATCAAGTCTCACTTTTGAAAAGCCTGGTGTGTGTCACCTAATGACACAGTGTGGTATTTCAGGTTACAGACTTTAATTGATTTCTGTATAAAAAAGCCCAAAGTAACCCCAAGATGCATACCCTTAGGGTCCTTTACATGCACTCCAGGTATGATGGGGCCTAGGTTTCATAGTCTTAGAACTATAGTAAAGGCAGAGATAAACAAATAGACTTTTTGATTATAAAAAATGATCAAGATGACATGGAAACTTGTCATCCACCATAACTCCATCATGAGTAGAGCCACAATAATAAACAAAGCAAGCACTTGACAGAACCATAAGAACGTGGATTCATGGGCTGTACAGACCACCCCTTTTAGTGCTAGATTGGGGCTGTGACAGCCACACACCGCAACCCTGATCTTGCCTTTCCGTGGTGCAAAAAGGAGCCACAAAAAGTGCAGAAAGGGCACCATAGCCGCCAGCTTTTTGGTGCTCCTTTGGTGCTGCATTATCTGGATGCAACACCAGAGGAGTGCCGTGACACTGCCTGCAGTGTGCATCATGGCCTGGGAGTAGAGTTGGGGCATGCATCATGTGGACGCCATGCCCCAACATCACCCCCAGGCTGCTCTTAATGGCCGGTCTGTTCACCCTCTACGTGTACAAAGTAAATCAGCTCCAAATGGTTCTAGCTGGAAATTATATCAATCCACAAAGGAGAAGGAACTGCTGTTGCCATTGAAGCCTATCTCATAAAGAGATAGATACAGAATATTATAAGGTGCTACTCATAAAACCGTCCCTTACAGCATGTTGGTGTGCTCTTCAAAGCTTTCCTTGTGAAACACTTTCCAGGGTCAAAAGTGTTTTACCAAAAGGTAGCCCCACTTGCTGAGGGCAAGGTCAAAGCTATAATTTGTGCCCCATAACTGCCATTCCCTATTGTTCACTGGGATAAAAGACTTCAAGCTTTCACAAGCCCACAGTATTGAGAGACAGAACTGCAGTTTCTAAATATTGGCATATTAATAACAACCATAATAAAAGGGTTGTCAAAGGGGGGGGGGGTACAAGATCTTTCCTTGTTTTCTGTGAGGAAATGACATAGAGAGGGAATGAAAGGCAGGTCCAGTTCCATCAGGCCTAGCCTCAATTAGGAAGATGAGCCCTCCTGCCAGTCCATCTGCCATGGTCAAGGCCTCAGAGAGAGAGAAGAACTGCTGGACTTATTCCCTTTCTCCTTTCTTCTCTTGTGTCATGTCTTTTTAGATTGCAAGCCTGATGGCAGGGAAATGTCTAATTAACTATCTATAAGCCACTCTGAGAGCTTTCCTGGCTGAAGAGTGGGGTATAAATACAATCAATCAATCAATCAACAGAAATTTGCCGTCAGCTGCACTGTAGTGGTCATGTCACAGTACAATCAATGGGACATGTTAGCAATAACTAAAATAAATTTCATGAGTTTCAATGGGTCTTTCTCTATACTTGACTATGTCTGGATCCCACCTACCAACAATGATTTTGTAACTTAAAACAAAGGCATTGTGAACTGTCCACAAATCACTGCAGACCTGTCCTTTCACAATTTTTCATTCCTTACAAAAATACTATCATGTGTCATGAAAGCAAACATGTATATTCTTAATTCCTGCAGTGGACAATTCTATTTGTTAGTTCTGTCCTGTGAACAGAAGGGAGCCAAGAGAAGTAAGGAAATGCGCTGTTGCTCAGTATTATTCTAAAGAGCCCAAACCTCCTTGTGTGAATACAAGGATGTATAAGGATATAAGGACTGAAGATAATGTCACTTTGTCAAATGGGAAAGCAAAGCGCTATTAATCTGTCTCATAGCTCTTTGCTCTCCCATCTGACAAAGTGACAATATCCCCAGTGCTCTTAAAGAAATATTTAGGAGCTGTATCAGCAGCTGGATGATGAGACATGAGAAACAACCAGGTCTGGACCAGTCAAAGATCATCATTCAGCTGGGGTTGATCAGGGCAGGAACGTGTTCTGTAAAAACAATAACATACAAGGTTGCATTTTTAACATTCCTCTTGATCATGTATAAATATTTGAACAGATAGAATACTGGATTTGTGTTTTTTTTAAATATCATCATTTTTAACAGAATGTGCAAACCTTATATTCATGGCAGCTGCAATAAACATACACTGTTTATAATCATGCTTTCATCAGCTTGCATGGCTTTCAGTCTTTATTGAGTCTCTCTGATTCTAGCAACAACCTTCTCTCGGAAGACAGAAGAGAGAAATGGAACTGCTGACTGAATTCCATTGATCACAGAAATGAACCCATGAAGGAGATCACCAGCTGAAACTGAATAGCTAAAGAGAATTGCACATGATTAACTTCAAGCATGCCTGGTTTGTCATTGTTAAGGGCACACACAAAGAATATTTAAAGAGCACAATGATGAGTAATTAACAGATGGCCAAGAATATACAGTATCTGCATTCAGAAAAATAGATAATTACTCATGGTACACTTGCTTCTGTGACAACTTTAACAGCACATTGTATTAATCCTTTTCTTTTATGCTACCATAAATTCAGAAAATAATATTTATAGATGGGGATGATTAGAATTCCATTATTCCTATAGTCAGAGATAAAGATAGACAGATAGATGTATTCATCAATAGGTTTCATGCAACAATGATATAAAATGACACCTAGCCAGCTTGGAAACTGGTTAGAGCTGACTCTGTAGACCAGGGTTCAAATCACTGCTTGGCCATGGAAACCTACTGGGCAATTTTGGGCAAGTCACATTCTCTCAGCCTTCATAAAACCCCGTGATAGGATTGCTGTAGCATTGCCAGAAGTTGGAAATGACTTGAAGGCACACAACAACAGTGAAGAAAAAATTGGTTGAGACTATACAAGTCTCCAACATTATAAATATTGCTGCCCTGATCAAGCATACCAAATTAAGCATTTGCTCAAGATAATAAGAGGATATTGCTTGTTGTGGTTATTTGTATAAGAAAGTCCCAGGAAAAATCTTATTCAAAATCACATGGTACAGCCTGCCTGTCTACTATGAAAAAAATAATTTTAGACATCATTATTGGAAACTAGATGATCTATTCCAGTGAGGCTGTTCTCTTTAACTCCTTCCAACAAGAACAATCAAGTAGTAACATAATTGCAGACTGGCATATTACTGCAAATAGAGAGAATGAGATATGCAAGCATCTGTGCTACTCTTACGTCTGAAGGGAAATTTGCACAGATAAGAGCCATATGCTTCAGACTGTGCACTCTGGTGGCACACTGCTGAAACAATGGGTAGCAAGCATGGCTATGAACAAATAATATTACATATTTTTCTTGTTTTCACAAACAGTAATGTCCATATTAGCTTGTGATATATGTCTTATGCATGTTATTTTACAAGTTAAATAATTAATTACAGATAATTAAATAATTAATTACAGATAATTAAACAAAGAGTCTGTGAACATCTAGAAAGCAATGCCATAATCACAAAAAGTCATCACGGGTTTCAGAGAAAGAAGTCATGCCAGACAAACCTGATCTCTTTTTTTGATAAAATTACCAGCTTGGTAGATGAAGGGAATGCTGTGGATATAGTATATCTTGATTTCAGTAAGGCCTTTGACAAGGTTTCCCATGATATTCTTGCAAACAAGCTTGTAAAATGTGGGCTAGGCAAGGCAACTGTTACATGGATTTGTAATTGGTTGACCGGCCGAAGCCAAAGGGTGCTCAACAATGGATCCTTTTCATCCTGGAGAGAAGTGACCAGTGGGGTCCCACAAGGCTCTGTCCTCAGGCCATTTCTATTCAACATCTTTATCAATGACTTGGAAGACAATATTGGGGGCATACTTATCAAATTTGCAGATGACACCAAATTAGGGGGAGTAGCTAATACTCCAGAGGACAGGATCAAGATTCAAAATGACCTGAACAGACTAGAAAACTGGGCCATAGCTAACAAAACGAAATTCAACACGGAGAAATGTAAGGCACTGCACTTAGGGCGGAAAAATGAAAAGCACAGATATAGGATGGGGGACACCTGGCTGAATGAAACTACGTGTGAAAGGGATTTAGGAGTCCAAGTAGACCATAAGTTGAACATGAGTCAACAGTGCGATGCGGCAGCTAACAAGGCCAATGCGATTTTAGGCTGCATCAATAGAAGTATAGTGTCTAGATCCAGGGAAATCATAGTGCCACTATATTCTGCTCTGGTCAGGCCCCACCTGGAATATTGTGTCCAGTTCTGGGCACCACAATTCAAAAAGGACATTGAGAAACTGGAGCGTGTCCAAAGGAGGGCGACTAAAATGGTGAAAGGTCTGGAAACCTTGCCCTATGAGGAATGACTTAGGGAGCTGGGGATGTTTAGCCTGGAGAAAAGAAAGTTAAGAGGTGATATGATAGCCCTGTTCAAATATTTAAAGGGATGTCATATTGAGGAGGGAGCAAGCTTGTTTTCTGCTGCTCCAGAGACTAGGACCTGAAGCAATGGATGCAAACTGCAGGAAAACAGATTCCATCTCAACATTAGGAGGAACTTCCTGACAGTAAGGGCTGTTCGACAGTGGAACACACTTCCTCGGAGTGTAGTGGAGTCTCCTTCCTTGGAGGTCTTCAAGCAGAGGCTGGATGGCCATCTGTCGGGGATGCTTTGATTGTGATTTCCTGCATGGCAGGGGGCTGGACTGGATGGCCCTTGTGGTCTCTTCCAACTCTATGATTCTATGATTCTAAGTTCCTTATGATACTCTAGGATACAGAAAAGATATTACTTTCATTTTAATGATGGAGTTGAAAGCCAAGAGGGGTCAGCCCTAGTTAGTACCTGGATGGGAGACCACCAATGAATACTGTAGGCTATATTTCAGATGAAGAAACTGGAAAAATCACCTCTGAATATTTATTTCCTCACAAAACCCTATGAAATTCATGTGGTTACCATAAAGTGACAGGCAGCTTAAAGGGTCATATGCACACAAAGGAATTAGAGTTAAAGGCAGACAATGAATTTATAGCTGAGATAATATCTTAACTGGAAACATCTAGTTAATAGATCATACTATTAACTTGCTATCCTCCACAGAATTGCTAAGGAGTAAACCCAAGAATTTCACAGGACTTCCAAGTGGACACATCTATGACTTATGCTATAAAGTTACTGTACCTTATTTTATATTGATTTTAACAAGGTCAGTTTCATAATGCTTTAAAATTGCCCAGTCTGGCAATAGGAGGCAATTCATCCTTAAATTATTTACTATGAAAAATTTATTGAACCAACTAATTATCTTTTAATATACATTTTACAGCAAAACAAGCAATAGGGAAATTTTAATGAAAGATTAACAGACTTTTGTGATATGAGTTATGTTCTAGCTAAAGCACTAACATCACTGAAAATCAAACTGAAATAAGATAGCAAATTTGCCTGTTCCTAGAGCAGCAGGAAATGATGTTAATAAACATATTTTGTATTTCCAGTCTGTTGCTATAAAAAAACACACACCAAGAACTACCTGTACTAAACCTAGCCATTTTGAGTGATTTGAATTGAGAATGTGCCTTCTGTGAGCAGAAACAATTTAGAATCAGAGGAAGATCCTGTTATATAAAAGCAGAGCAATTTTGATTAGATATTTGGTGTTTTTATTGGCAAAATTATGGTGCTGAATTTGCATCTGTTGAAAAAACTAAATACTCTGGGAACGGTAATTAGAAAAAGAAACTTACACTTTATTGTTCATGGAAGATCATATGAAATAGACTGCAAGAGAAAATCAAAATTTAGTTTTCAAATGCCCCTACAGATGGCTTTTCATGAATGCAGGTGTGCTGGCAGCCATTATGAAGCCAAAGTGCAGACAGGAACAATAACCTCTTGGAGAAGGAAGAGAATAAAAGTGAAGCCTAAGAACTGGAGTGTGCATATCAGCAAGTAATTACTTAGACAGACATCCTGTTTGCCAGTTGTACTGTATAAAATTATCCTGGTCTAGCTACTGTGGAGTTACAGGATTACACCACTGCACATCTGGTCACACAATGGGCTGTATCGACTTGCATCTTCCTGTAGCACAACAGCCAATTGACTCCCCTAAGGGCCATGGTCATAGGATCAGCTAGGCAGCGTAATTGCTTGCACGAGAGTTTATGTCAGTGGAACAGGAGTTGTGCAACTCTCAGAAGTGCAACTACATGCATAAAAGCATTTACACCAGCGTAAATTTACAACAGGATCCTGGCCTGTAAAAAGAAGAGGGTTGTTTCTATCTTTCTCTCTGTTGTGTCCTCCTGCCTTCAGATTACTTCTTGCAAATGCTGGTGTTCAATTTCCAACCATTTTCACTTGCTGTCATTTCCCACAATGCCCCCTTGTTTCATTCCCCATACAACTCTGGAGTAACTTTAGAGGGCAGGAAAGGAAGAAGGAATTAGCAAAAATTCCCTTCTTTCTTCTTCTGATAGAGAAGTTGATTTATCTGATGGGTGGAATTCCATTCACAGAAACTCTGGATCCAACCCATGCCTGATGAATGTAATATTTACAGTATAATCCTATATATGTCTACTCTGATTTAGGTCATATTGAATTCAATGAGAGTTCTTCCCATGCTAACGCATATATGATTGCAGGTTTAATTATCTGAATAGGGATAATTTTAGTGCTGCCTACATTCTGTCGAAATTAGGACTTCATTAGCCACAACTAACTCAAGTCTTATTGAATTCATCTGTATGCAGGTAATTAAGTTTCATTACACTGAGTTCATCATATGCCAGTAACATATTTCCCACTGCAAATGAGAATATAATGAGAAACTCCAGTTGTAGCACACTGAGATGCACCTGGTATACTGCTGCACTAAATGAATGTCTCACATAATTTTGCAAGACAAAAACCTTTTCACATGAAGTGCACCAAAAGTAAGGACCCCTCCAAAGTATAGAAAACATCTAAAAAAGATATCACATCAATGGAAATACTTCAAAATTAGCAGTTTATCCATAAACATGAAAATAAAACTTCATGCCAGAAAACAAAACAGAATAAACGTTATGCATGTAAACAAAAACTTACCAGGTAATAGCTATGCTATATTGAAAAGTAACAATGAGATCTGGCTCTAAACAATAGAATTATTTCAGTGTAATTTGGGGGGGCAGCACACACAAAACACAAGCAAGAAGGCCTCCTGTGGGATCTATGGTCTCCTGGATGCATGTTGCTTCTGACTAAACTGATGGCTACCCCCTGGGAACTACACACTGATGCAGAAGAAGTCAAATCCAACTGTTTCACTATAGGGAGCTAGGGATTATAATGAAGAATTATGCCCTGTGAAATCTGCTACCAAATGGAATCATTTGTACAGCCCCTGTTTGGCAACTGTTCTGTACATCCATTGTTCCTAATCTCAATTAAAATATTGTTAGGACTGCTAGAAAATATCTAGCAGACTCTAACTGGTATCTAGCCAGTATCTACATAAAACAACAAGTGCTGGAAGTGCTGTCTTTGTGAGAACAGCAGTGATAGGGTTAAGTAGTTTTCAGTGAGGCAACATCTCCCCAAATATTATGCAAAAGTTTGTGTTTATTCAGTTCAGCGGGACTGGCATTTTTCTAATGTATATTACACTCCTGTATATACTTGTCCCTCCACATTCACTGGGGTTAGGGGCACAGGACCCCTGTGAATGTGGAAAAGACACAAATAACAAAAACACTATGTTTTTACCTGAGAGAACATCTCTCCAAGAATCTCTAGGTCCTCCAGTGCAATTTTGGGGTCAACATCTGCCAGACATTGACTATAGAAATGCACTGGAGGAGCTATAAATGCCTAGTGGAGTGTTCTCTCTAGGAATCTCTAGCTCCTTCAGTGCGACTTTTGGTTAAAGTTGACCATAGAGTTGCGCTGGAGGAACTAGATATTCCTAGAGATAACATATTCATAAAATCCGTGAATAATCAAATCCTCAAAAGTCAAACCTGCAAATGTGGAAGGACAAGTCTATTTGGAATTTAATTCTAATGGTTAAAAAAAGAAGATAACCTAATATTTTTATCTTGAAGCAACTGTGGAACTGTAAAATTGGGATGCTGAGGGGATATTAAACATTTCTCTTGGCATTATTTTTGATGATGATGATGATGATGATGATGATGATGATGATGATGATGATGATGATATCCCACCTTTTTGTTAGTACAAGATTTAAGACAATTTACAACAGATTGCCCACAAGCACCACTAATTACCCCTAATTTTTTTACCTCATAACTGGATGGTACTGAATCAGATTCTATGCTCCCTAAGTATGCCTTAAAATGGCAAGAAAAAGTGTCACACTGATCCCAGCTATCAGAAAACATCATCTATCAGAAATATCTCCAAGAAGAATAATCTGTTTTCATATTAAACATGTCATGAATCCTCATATATTACAATAAGCTTTAAAGTGCCACATTTCAACATACAGGAAATAAAGTGAACTGAAACCTGTATTACACTGGATATTTGCTTCCTTCTCTTACATTATGGACATGATAAATTCACAATGTGTGACCTTGACAGATAATTCACTTTTTTCTTAGCCTCAGGTAATTTAAATCCTGTAAATAAGAGCATGGCTGGAAAAAGCAGTGCCTCTGTTCCAAATTATGCTGATTATAACATCTGCCACCTCCTTCTCAAAATGACATAACAGAAAAAGTGTATGTGTTGGGATTTTTAGATACATAGCAGGATATTTTTATCACCCCAAAGTCATCCATTTCAAGGCAAATCCCTACTTTCCTTACCCCATAGTTTAATCCAAGTTAAAACACCTTCAGTCAGGTTCTTCAGCAAACTGTTTTGGAGGAACAACACAGCTAATCGAGAATTGAAGTTAGTTAATCAGAGCACCATCTTACTACTGTTCATTTAACCAAACTACAATCAGAGACATAATTAAAGTGTGTAGAGGGTTTGGATTGCGCCAGCTGACACCTCAAAGGGAGATATACACCCAGTGGGTTGGTACACCCAGTGGGACTGATGCGGTTGCTGGGTGAGCAAGAAATGGTGTTGTCTCCCTTTCTCACTCATCTAACAGCCACAGCAAATCCTGAACTACACCTCTGAAGGCCACAGCACTGCCCCCACAGCAGTGGCTTCTGCTGGGGGGGGGGGGAGGCGGATTCAGAGTTTGGTATGGTTGCTGGTAGAGCAGCTGCACCAGACCACAAACAGGACATCTGGAGGCTGCAGTACTGTCCCTCTAAATAGCAGCCAGTGCTGTGGGGCACAATACCTTCTGCGGCATGGTGCAGAAGCCATGCCAGAACCTAAACAGGACTTCCAGAGCTGATAGCATCCCCCACACTGGCCACACACACCAGCAGTGGTCTGGCCATGTGGTGAGCAGCCAGTTTGGGGGGGGGCAGGTGAGTAAGGAGGGAAGGCAGGGCAATCCACTGACACCCCTGCAGCCCTTTCCAGGCACTTGTACCAGGTGACACCAAAGGGAGGAATGCCACTGAATACAATATTGCTACTGTTCATGATACCATTATAATTAGTCTGCTTAAGTGTCATTTCACAAACTCTTTCTCCAAGTAAGGACCTAGCAATATTTGTAAGAGAAAGGAGGCCTTATCAATTATTTTTGTCTTTTCTGCTAGGGATCTTTAGCCCGGTGGTTCTAGCTGCCTTGAGATGTATTTGTGCCAGAGAGTGAACATGCTCTGGGCTGAAGATTGCCCATAACTCCTCTTCCACCTGGCCTTGCCTTGTTCAACATATAGGTTACTGGGCCCTCAGGACACAAAGGATGACACTAGTGACAGGGCTCATGTCAGTGAAGTTAACAGGGTCACGATCATGAGTAGTTAATCGGTGATGCTCTCTTCTGTGCACACCTTGTTTTGAAAGTTTATCAAAATACAAGACCAGCAAAGGCTCCCCAACCTATGGACCAGGCTCAGTCTGAGATCCCAAGGATGTCTTCCTACTCAAAAGGAGTGGCTGGAGCTGGAGATGACAGAGGAGCGGGTGATGATTTTTCCACCTGCTCCGTTCACTGCTCAGTTGCCAAGGCAAAGACTCCCAGGATGTATTATTACAAAAGTCCTTGCCAATGCAGAGACTCCACATTGTCTCCACCCTTGGGGCTCACAGCAAGCAAGTGAAGCTTGCAGTAGTTCATAAGTTAGATATCTGCCATAGAGATTGTCAGGTCTGGGTGGTTAAGCCCCAGAGTCTCTCTTAGCCATGACCTACATAAGAACAGCTTCTTCTTGAGCAGTTGAATCTCCTAGAGCTCAGAGGAGTTTGTTTTCAGCATTAGCATGACAGACTGAGAATATTCTCCTGTGAAAGACTTTTAAGCGGCATCCCTTTGTATGTTTTAATACTAAATCAGTTTCCCTCTGCCAAAGCTTTATTTATAGTTTAGATGATATATATTTATTGTGCCCACTCTGGTTTTATTAATCTGCCTCCCTGCTTTATTTCACCAGTTTTTTAACATTGATTATACCTACATTATGTATCTACTCAAGCATTCAGGTGGAAAAGTTCACTCAAGTAGTTAAATTTCAAAGCACCCATTGTCAAGTAAAGTACCAAATATTTCTGCATTTATTCTTTGGAGAAGAAGAAAAACCAAGGAAAAGACAAACATTTTTGAGACTGCTTATTAGAACTTGTTGACATGGCATATGTACCACAGATAATGACAGTTTGCTAAGAAAATAGATATGAAGCTGAGAACTTAAAGTTGCATAGCCATAGCAACTAAAAGTGAAATCCAGAAGACAAACACATGCATTTATAATGAGCTATCTAGTAGAACAGTATATGCTTCTTTTATTATATATTTTATCAAGCATATAACATTGTAAGACAGCAGTTTCCAAAGTGTTTTCCATGTTTTTTAAAAAACAAAAAGTTACAGACTCCAAAAGTCTATCTTTAAAATAAGACAAGATCAAATAGGCATATAAACTTATCACAGAGAATATATGTAGAGAGATCTTATAGCACCTTTGAGACTAAGGGGCAAAACAGACAGACCTGAAGCGGTAGTTTGATGCCGCTCTTTTCAGCATTGATCAGGGCTACAGCAACCTGGAGCTTTACCAGCTCTAAAAAATACCTGGCAAAATGCCACCAAAAAGCTGCCCCTGCTGTGGCGGCTTTTATGGGTTTGGTGCAGCATTTCTAAATGTTGCACCAAAGAAATGGTGTGACGCTGCCCGCCATGCGGTCAGGCAGCATGATGCCAGCATCGGGGTGGAGCTGGAACATGCGTCGTGTGGTTGCCACACACCCCACTCCATCTCAATACCGGTGTTTCTTGCCAGATTTTTTAGCCCCTAACTGAAAGAAAGAAGTTGGCAGCAGGAGCTTTCCTAGACTAAAGTCTAATTCCTCAGATGCACAGGCAGATCATATGCATCTGAGGAAATAGACTTCAGTCTACAAAAGCTCATGATGCCAACTTCTTTCTTTCAATTAGTCTCAAAGATGTTACAAGATCTCTCGACATACTCTACAGACTAACACAGCTATATCTTTGAATTCTACCACAAATAATATATATATATATTCCTTTTGAGGTTTTCAGGGAACCTGCAGCAATAAACCTAAACTGTTAACTGCCTTTTTCTTATCACTGTGTAAATGATCTAAGGAGAATACACGCATATATGTAATGGAAAGAGAGTCTACCATCTTCTGTGCGGAACAGACTCTGTTGCATTCTGTTGGTGGTTTCTATAAAAGAAGTTGGATGGCCATCTGTCAAGCATCCTTCAGCTCTAGATGTCTGCATTAGCAGGGACTGGACTTGATGCCCTTTTGGACCTTTTCCAACTCTGCAGTTCTAAGATTATATGATTTGAAAGCCAGAGAAATAAGATACCTTTAAGGGGGAAAAAAGAACTCAAAAGAAAAGCAATGTCTTCTTGCTTGCCCAATCTCAGACACTTTTAAAGAAAATTATTTTAAAGAAAATTACACATTTTAAAAAAATGAAGATAGTGATTAAGATGAAATGAAGAATATCCTATCTTCTCTCCCCCAAACAAAGGCTAAACTAGACTGGACTAAAAAGTCCCAGCTGCCTGGATGAGGGTTGGTGCTGATTTAACTGGAATGAACGGGCAGCCTGAGAGTATTTCTTTTTGCATTATACAACTAACAGGGCAGTTTTATAATGCACCGCTGTGTTTATATAGTTTTTTTTTTAAAGGTCTTCATAGAATTTTGGACATTTCATCTTTCTGATTTCAAACATCTGTAATGCATGCAAGCTCGGCACCATTATTGATCCCTCTCTGAAAGAATGAAATAATTTCTTACATTTAAAATATACATAGTTTCAGTTTTAAAGGCACACTTTGGAATAGCTGTTCCTGCTGTCTTCTTGGATAATATCTTTCATAGTGTTAATTGCTGCTCTAATTTTTATTTTTATTTTTTTAGTTCAAATATTACATGTGAACTTGGTTAATGTGCTAGCTCTGGTATGTTTTTCACCTTTTCATATGTAAAATAAATTAATCGAACAGTATCAGTATACCATATTTATAGATTAGTTGAAGAAAAGTGCATTTACAGGAAGTGTAATTGTAGTATGCATTGAGTTTTCTTCCAAGTTTATGTCTGCTGAAAATGTTTAATGTAACTTGAAGGGATAATGAGAATTTAATTTTAAGTGTGCTGTGCTTTAATAATATTCACTGTAATGCTAAAATAACTGTATTGGCTTAACTGTGCTACATATTATGAGTATGTATAATTATGAGTTTGCAAAACAGAAGAGTACAAAAACTTGATATAACATTAAATATTAAACGATCAGTTTTCATTGCTTTGCCCCCATTGATTTGCACAAAGTCACCCAACAGAGCTATTCTACTGACAGATGGGGAGGGGGGAACCTTCAAACACTATGACCAACCTGTGTTACATTTTGTAAATAAAATAGCTTCTGTGTAGTTTGACCTTCTGGAGTGCAGTAGGAGGACAGATTGGTTTTGGATGCTGATATGCTAACCATTCAGTGGGTTTTGAAATCTGGGGTTAACATTATTGATTTGGATTTGCTTCTAAATTGTTCCCAATAAATTGTTGCAATTGTACAGAACTTCCTGGTGGTGATATTGCAGTGTTATAACTATCCATTTCATTCGATTGAAATCAAACTATTTTGACACACAGATTTTCACTGTGGGTGATTGATGTACCTTTATTACAAATAAGTGAGTGAAAATGAAAACAGTATGAGTAAAACATGATAGATTGTTCACATTAAATAAATTTGAACCCTCTCACTTTTGGTGTTTCTCCAATGAATATGTCATTTCTTCCAATTTAAAACCAATCTTATTCCAGCAGGAATAAGATTAACTGCATAATGTCAACTGGAAGTTTATGACACAGCATTGAAGTGATACCATATGCAAAGCCTGTGGAGCTCAGCTGTAAAAAAAAGGGGGAGGGCGGAGAAAAGAAGGTAATGGTTAGGTATGCTGCAGAAGCATTTGGACTGATAGCTATTACAGTTGTCCCTCCATATTCGCTAGGGTTAGGAGAGGAACAAGACCCCCGTGAATATGGAAAAACTACAAATAACAAAAACACTGTTTTTACCTGAGAGGACACCTCTCTAGGAATCTCTAGGTCCTCCAGTGCAACTCTGTGGTCAATGTCCAACATACACTGACCATAGAATGACACTGGAGTAGCTACAAATGGTCTTTCAGTGCAACTTTTAGTTAAAGTTGACCACAGAGTTGCACTGGAGGACCTAGACAGTCCTAGAGAGAACATATTAATGAAATCCATGAATAATCAAATCCGCAAATATCAAAGCCGTAAATGTGGAGGGATGACTGTACTTAGGAGACAGGAAACCTATGATGTCATGTGACCTTAATCTATGTTACAAAACCCCTTCAAGCAATCTGTTTGCAGGCAAGCTGAAAGTGAATGGGTATATACTAAACATGTAAATACACCCAAGTTGGTTATACCAGCAAAAGGGCCCAAGCTCAACTCAGGCTTGCATCCTTCCGAGGTCGCTAAAATGAGTACCCAGACTGTTGGGGGGCAAATTAGCTTACTTGCTAATTAGCTTACTTGCTGTTCCCCGCTATGATCTTTGGAATAGCGGTATATAAATAAAACAAATTATTATTATTTATTATTTCATTTCATGATGCTTAGCCTAGTAAGTTAGGTCCTTGAGGTGAATAAGTAGGGGAGTCTCTCTTGGGGTATCAGGATGTCAGAATTTGGGATTTTTTGTCATGTGTCAATATGTTTGGTTGGGAATTATATTGTAACATAGAGCATATGGTCCCATCAGCAGAAGGACTGGAATGCTCCTCCGCTGTTTTCCATCTGCTGCATTATTTACAGCCAATGTAAAGTGTATGCTATGGTAGTAACATATTCAGCACCAAAAGAACTCTTCAGAAGGCCTGAAATTACACCTTGCTCTGGAACAAAACAACAAAAAACAATTATACTATTGATTATGTTATAATTATAATAAATTATGATTTATTATAATTATACAATAGTGAATTACAGTAAATATATAATATAATATAATATGGTAAATTATAGCAAAAATAATTATACTATTGATTATTGACCTCATTCTCATCATTCTTGGGCATGAGAAGGATCCCACAACCTGACTATACAGAAAAAGGAAGAAAATGTGACTGGTGAGGGTCATTGGTTAATGGGAGGGGGAAAAACTGAAAGTCAAGTTTGGATAAATGCATCTTTGGTTTCACTGTTATACCTATGTGTTAAAATAAGTGCTTGCAAATGTGTTAAAAGCAGAAGTGGGAAAGGTTTCTTTCTGTTATTTCCTCAGAACATGGACAACTTTGATTGGATTACAGTTCCACATGCTTTTAAAGGCAGAGATTGCAAAGAGATTAAAAACAGAATGAAGAGCATTTGTTTGTTTTCCTGTTATGCATGGAAAATTAATACCAACCAATAAATATTTTACCTTCTTCTAGACACTGCCTTTTTTTAATTTCAGTAGCATGCTCTTAGCAACTGTGGTTAATGTTTAATGTTTGCTTCTTAAAGACTTCATAGAATCACAGAATCATAGAATCTTAAGGCTAGAACAGAATGCAGGGCAGGGGCCATCCAGCTCAACTCCTTGCCATGCACAAAAACACAGTTTCAGCATTCCTGAAAGATGGCCATTCAACCTCTGTTTAAAGCCCTACACAGAATGAGAGTCTACCATCTGCTGGAGGAATCTCTTCCACTGTCAAACAGTTCTTATAATAAAGAAGGTCTCCTAAATATGTTGAGATGGAATCCTTTCTTGCAATTTGAATCCACTGGTTTGTCTTCTAGCCTCTGGACAGCAGAAAACAAGCTCAGCCCATCTTCTACATCCCCAATGGTCATTCTACTCAGGTTTTGGCCATGAAATGCCAGGGCCTGGGATGATCTTCGCCCATACCCTACAATATTTCATAGATGAAAACCAGGGTAGGTGTGGTCAAGCATAATCAGAATGTGGTCAAGATGGTGAAGGTTATAAATGAGGAAGAAAACACTTGAAAAGAAAGATTGCAGCAAGGTTGCCTGAACCTTCTCGGAAGGGCAAGAATCTGCCCCTTCCTCTCCTTTACCTCCTGTTGAATTAATTTGAGGACAAATTATTTTTGCATTTTGAACTCACTTTATAGCAATTGAAGGAAGCTGGAGAAAAGAAGAGGAGGAGAGAGAAACTGGGACATTTAAAAAGTAGCTGAATAGTGAGCAACAGAGAATTAATTGGGACTGTCCCTGCCAAATTAGAATAGTTGGACAATATGCTCACAAATATTAAGAGGTCATGTCTATATTTGGGGGGGGGGGGCACTTCATGAGGTTGTCCTTTGAAGGTTTGCAAAGGAAGTGGTTGTGTCAGTTAAAACCTTGGTTTTGGATGTAGCTGCACTAAAAGTCTGTCTTCTGATATCTCTGTGTCCTGTTAATAACTCCTGAACATAGCAATGTCATAACTGCTTGTTTATTAGACAGACACATTGGTTGTTTAGTTGCTTGCATTCTTCTGAACAGATACATGAAAAGACAGAATAGCCCATAGGTGTATGACATGGAACAAACTCAAGTCTCATTACAGAATTAAGGAAGTGAACTCTTTCAGTATGAATTCCAACAGGCAGAAATTACAGAATTCAGGAAAATGACTGGCTTCTTGGCTGCTTTCAAGCCTCAGACACTGCAACCATGACGTGGAAACTTGATAATTTTCCTGTAGATTAAAGACATATTGAAGGTAGATTGAAGGCAGTGATTTCCTAGTGAGGTGTGTATGCTCTGCCCTGGGTGCAGAAAAAAAAGAGGGAGCAATCTTTTTCCTGAGTGCTCACTCCCTCATAGAGGTATCAGAAAAGAGAAGAATGGATTGACTGCCTGTGAGGAACATGAATTGTCAGGGAATGCTTTCACTGTGCCTCAAATCAAGCTAATCTCCTCTCTTCCTTTGGTATTTCCTTAAAGAAGGGAAAAGGAGGGTGGGGCAATGTTAGCTGTAATTTCTTTTTGAAAATGAAATTGTTTGTCTTTAAATAAGTACTCCTGCTAATCTGTTGCAGCAGAAGGAAAAATGAAGGGAAGCAACAGAACCATCTGTCTATGGAGGTGGTGGGATCTCCTTTTCTGAGTATCTTCCAAAAGAAGCTGGGCAGCTATTTGCTGGGACTCTTCTAGCTAGAGATTCTGCACTGAGCAGAGATTTGGACTGGATGAACCATAGGACCCCTTCCAACTCTATGATTTTATGACAAGAAGGAAAAGTAAAAGGTGACAAAAATATGGTCAGAATCCTAAATGTAACTGTTCAGCACAAGGTCAAAGAGAACTACAGTGGATCCTTGTTATCTGGTGGGGCTTGGTTCCAGGACCCCCCATGCATAACAAAATCCGTGGATACTCAAGTCCCATTAAATATAATGGCAGAGCAAAACTGTGTCCCTTATATAAAATGGAAAAATCAAGGTTTGCTATCTGGCATTTATAATTTTTTGAATGTTTTTAATCTGTGGATGCCGGAATCCATGGATATAAAATCCTTTGATAAGGAGGGCCAACTGTACAATGCAGTGAAGCAGAAAATGACAACAAAAAAGGTAGAATGTGAGATCTCATCTGCAAGATCTAAGAAATCAAAACAACATTTATACCAAGAGTGGGGATGCTGCATGATCAGCAGAAGAATACACAACATGATCAAGAAGAAATAAAAAGATAATGGAAACAAAAAACTGAAGAGCTATACACAAGAGATGAAAGGATGATAGAGCCATTAAAGGAAGAACTATTTAAAGACGAACCTACAATTTTAAAAGGTGAAGTGAAAGTTGCACTCAAAGCACTTGGGAGAAATAAATCACAAGGAATGGATACCAATAGAGCTTTCCCCAACTTACAGAGACAGAATCCACTTAAGTTCTAACTAAAATTTGCCAACCAATTTGGGGGGGGGGAAGCAATAGAAGCACTGGAATTGAACCATTCAATATGCATTCCAGTCCCCAGGAAACTCGGAGACACCAGGGATTGCAATCACCATTGGACCATTGGAATAATTTCCCATGCAGGCAAAGTGATGGTGAGAATTTTACAATAATCACCATATATGAAGAGAGAAAAGCCAGATATCCCAGCTGGGTTCAGAAAAAGAAGGCGAACTAAGGCTCATATTGCAAACATACGTTGGATAGGTTCCCACCCCTTTTCAAAATATACATTAATGTGATTTAAATGTATTAATCCATTAATTTTCCCCCTTGTACTAAAATAATTATTTATTTCTTTTATTTTATTGGCATGATTATATTCAATAAAAGAGAATTTTCACTGGATGCATTTCTTTTCCGGCCATTATTATTATTAATTTCATTTCATGATTATTACTGAAAGCAATTTTATTTGGAGGTTTGTTTTTTTTACAAAAATGATCCGCACCTGGTATCAAGTATGCTAGGTAACTAGGCCACAGTGAGAAAAAGAGGTAGTCCAATCAGTTAGGGAAAAAAACATGATTGATCCCAAATAGCAGTGTTTAATCATTTCTGTTTCACCCAATGACCTTTAGCTGAGGGGGTGTCTCAGGGTCCCATCTAACCCCACATGTTTTTAAAAACATCTACATGATACTACAGGGAGAAACCATCTGGAGGTTTGGGCTCTGTTGCCACTAAAGTGCTGACGACAGACAGGTCTATTCAGGTTTCCAGGAAGGGACTGAAGTCCAACGGATAGGTGCCTGTATATGATGTTGGGTTGGGTGGATGAGGGAAAACAAACAGAAGCCTAATTCAGATGAAATAGGTGTTTGTGGGTTGAGATGCCATTCTGTCTGAATAGAGGTATGAAACAGATCCTAGATCCTGCTCTACCCCAAGGACCAGTTATGCAGCTTGCAAATGCTCCTCACTCATCACTTTCTGCAGGAACTCAGGTAGCAGTGGTGATAAGGACTGCCTTCTGTGTGTTTAATACTTGTATACACACACTGGCACCATCAAGGGGGGCTGAACTTGGTGTCAGTTACATAAACACTCATTATCTATGGCAGGGGTAGGCAACCTTTTTGAGCCGGGGGCCGGGTTGCTGTCCCTCAGACAATTGGGGGACCGAAGCCAAAAAATAAATAATTAAATAATTTTTTAAGAATTTAAATAAATAAATAAACTGGGACAAATGTAGGGCAACATTTTCAAATGGTGGACACTTTTTTAAAAAAGTGGAGGACATGCAAAAAAATTTGCTGATTTAAAAAAAAATGTTAATATAAATGCATGTTTCTGAGCCGTCTATAGACAATTGCCCCCCTTGCCCCTGCGCGCGAGAGGCCAAAGGCCCCAGAGGCAATCGGCGGCAGGACCAGGCTGGGGCCGGTCCCAAGGCCTCGCCAGGCTGCATCCGGCCCGCGGGCCGCAGGTTGCCGACCCCTGATCTATGGTGTGTTTTTATGGGGCTGCTTTTGAAGATGATTCAGAAACTTCAGCTACTGCAAAATTCAACTGTTTAGATAGTAATGGAGGTCAAAGGGGGCCCTAAATGGCTTGGAACTGGATTTAGTACTGTTGTAACACATAAATCCTACCCTTATGCTCAGATATGCTTCAGAGGCTGCCATTAAATAGTTGATGAACCAAGAAATAGTCTCAGTGATGACCCCAAAATTTTGAAAGCTCCCTTCCACTTGATTTATAGTTATTATTATAATGTAGGCATTTAGGAAGGCAGTGAAAGCTTATCATACAGCTCACCAGGTCTGGAACTGGAGAAATAGTAGGGATGAAGAACAGAGGTAAATATACATGGTTGGCATGCTCTTAAATATCCTACTTTAACAAGGTTAAGGTGTCCAGAGTCCATGGCCTGTGGTCAGAAGGATGCCAAGGTTCAATATCAGAAAGACATACTGTCAAGAATGGCACTGAATGGAGCCTGGGATTCAGGAGTTATCTGTTGTCTAGCTGTTCAATGTCAGGAACAAGGGAAGCACACTGAGAAGCAAAGAACGGTGTAGCCCTCAGCAATGAGTTAGTGTTCTTATTTGCTTTTTATAGGCAATGATGTCCGGCTGTATTTAATGACAATGTCCTTTGACTGTGCTCTTCTGGAGACCTTGACTGCAGCCTCATACTGTGTCTGAAGTTAAGATTTGCAACCAGATTCTTGAATCTCTGCCCTTTCTTAGGACCAGGACTTCCCCTCCTTCTCCTCCTGTTCAGATCCTGAATTTGCCTGTTGAACAAAAGGTTGGTTTGGCCAGTCTTTTGGAAATGTGGGGTCTCTTCCACTGATAAGTCTGCTTCTTTCTCTTCTTCAGATGAGCTCTCAGGGGAGGGACCTGACATTAAACAGGATGGGAAATCTGAAGTCCAGAGGACCACATGTGGCCCATCAAAGCCTTTTGTCTGGCCTTCAGAGTATACTCCCTAGCATTAAGATTATATTTGTCCTCTCCCCGCATACACACACACACATCTTTTGCCATCTAAAACTGGCAATTTTGGAAGACTATAAGTTATCCAGGTCACTTCCAGTTTTGTAGTAATGGCCAGGTGCAGTCTGCAGGTGTCCAGGGCTGGGTGGAAATAACCAGAAATAACCTGGGTGGAAATAACCTGCACTGCCCTGAATTTGCTCACTCCTGTCTTAGAAATGGAAAAATAGAGTTGGAAAATTTCTGATCTCCCTTTTTTGCAGTTCTCATACTTACCAGAGCTTTCAGCCCAGAAAGATTTACATGTCACTTCTTTTGGGTCTTACTGTTCCTGGTTGAGTTCAAATAGTTTCTCTCTCTCTCTCTCTCTCTCTCTCTCTCTAACTTTCAGTGTCAATTTGTTTAGAAACTAATGGAGAAGTGACAGCAGCAAAGTCCTGCGTGAAAAGGTGAGGGAGTCTCTGAGGGCTCACTGGGCTGCTTATTAATGCACAGACATTGCCGTGGTTTGTGCCCCTGACATTCCTCAATACGATATTGGCATAAGAACAAGCCTAAACATTACTCAGCATCTGGATGCAGTCCAACTGCCAGTTTAACTGTCAGTGCCAAGCCAGCTGGGCAGTAAGCATTTTGGTAATTGGAGTCTTTACAATGCTGGGATTTCTGTTTCTCATGAGTCCTGGAACAGGGAAGCAAGGGGGCTTCAGTTCCCACTAAGAGTAGGATGAAGGGGGCAAGGAGGCTGAGACACACAACAACAACAACAACAACAACAATAATAATAATAATAATAAAATTTATTTTTATCCCGCCTCTTTACAAAATGCAGTCGTGGTGGCTTACAAGATTAAAATATACAGTCCGAACCCTCAACCCACCCCACCTTAAAATACAATTAAACAATGTAGAATTTACAAAGTGATCTAGCAAAATTGGACCAACATAACTGAGCCTCCTCTCAGTGGCATCACTAGGGTTGGCATCACTTTGTCATTCATGGTGTTACCCCTCATTTTTTTCACTACAGATGCTGGCGAAACGTCAGAAAGAAACTCTGCTAGAACATGGCCACATAGCTCGAGAAACCCACAAAAAACTATGGATGCTGTCCATGAAAGCCTTCGACTTTACATTCACCCCTCATTGATCTCCCATACCACACCATACAGAATCCTTAGTAATATTTTTGTACTAATCAATCACATATTACAACACAGAGAAGTCAAAGTAAGTTGTAAGTTGTAAGTTGTAAGTAATAAGTACTTCTCAAATTAAGCATAGATTTCATTGAGAGAAATTTCAACTAAGGAATCTGTTCGGACTATTTCTACAGATCAATATTTAGGAACAATCTATACTTGGGAATATGTACAATACAAAAGTAGAAGACAAGGGTCCCAAACGCTATTCACCTAAATAAGATATGTACTTAGAACAAAAGGAAGAAAAGAGATCTTATTTGTAGCTAAAGCAATAAGATCGTTTGACTACTGAACAATAAAATTAGCTTACTTGCTGTTCACCGCTATGATTTTTGGAATAGCGGTATATAAATAAAACAATATTATTATTATTATTATTATTATTATTATTAATCTTACTCATAAATTGTAATTTCCATATATCACTGAATGCAATAGCAATAATTGTAACATAAACAAATAACAAAATTAAAATGATATCTTTAAATTACAATATCATATACACAGCTTAAATTTAATTACGCAAACATAGTTTCATGTGGTTAAAGTGAAAATTAGGTAAAATGTGGTTATTTTTAAAGAAAAATTAAAAAGAATTATTTTTAAAAAATAAAATAGGCGGAGGGTTGGTTTTTTTGGAATTTTAAATGCATTTCTGTTTTAATTGTATGTTATTTTACTGCTGTAACCCACTTGGATTCCCTGAGATGGAGCAGAATATAAATTAAAATATTATTAATTTTTAAAAGAACTTTAGGCCTCTCCTTTTTTCCTCCCACTGAGCTGCATCCCACTTATACCATCTCTTCGGTTCAGCTGCAGCATTTTAAAGCGATGTAAGCAAATGCATCCCGTGTATGCCATAAGACAGATGTTTGGGGAGAAGTGTTGTCACAGACACACCCTTAAGATGTCATCAGTGTGGCCTGCATTTCCCACACACCTCTAATGATGCTCTGGCATTATTTGTCAAAAATTCCTCCTCAGGAATTACACAGGCCTGAAAATTGGTTGTCATAAAAGTTTTTTTAAAATGTCTGCTGGTTTTATAGGAATTTGGCACTCTACGGTGTGGGATAGACTGCCCAAAAAGGGCAGCCTGTTGGTGGCCTAATTTCCTCCAGAGGGAAGCCACAGCTACCAAACCATGTGGCTTCCCTACGAAGGAAAAAGAACCCAGAAAAACCAGGTTCTTTTGGTGCACTCGTTATGTAAGTGCTGCACAGCAATGTGCGGATGCCACGTGGCACTTACGTAACAATGGCGGCACCCATGTACATGAGGTGCTGCCATTGTTACGGTGTTGCACTGTGTTAGAGTTAGGAACCGTGCAATTGGTGCACAGTCCCTAACCCTAAAATCGGCACCAGCACAGCGCTTCATGCCCGTTTGTAGTGGGCCTAAATCAACAAATGACCTTAGATTTGCTCCCTCACATAAAGATTTTTCACAACTTACTTTGACTTCTCTGTGTTGTAATATGTGATTGAATGAAATGATCCTGCACAGAACGATCCTGCAAAGAGTAAAAGAAGGATTGTAAGTCTTCTAACAGACTTTCCAGAATCCTTAATTCACTCAGAGGAAATGCAAAAATCCGTTCAAAAGCACTAAAAGAAATTGTACTTGACCATCAGCATCCACACCTAATCAAAGCTGAGCAACAACTGAATTGATAAAATATTGAATTTGTGAAAGAACGATGTGACATTTGGTGTTTTTTTTTTAATTCAGCACCCAAAAATATATTTTAAAAGCTATAATATGGAAGGGGGGGGGATTATTGCAGGCCTGTGTTATCTGTCAGAAGAGTACTAAATGGTCAAGCACTCAGAAATATGAAGGCAGTTATTGTTCAGCCCTCCCAGGAATAATAAAAACTGCCTGAAATCTTGTGCACACTTAATGGTAGTAAGCAATGCTGAACACATGGAGGGGACTTCTCAGGATATGTTGTCCCTGAAAGAGTCTTTATATTTAAGGCTGTTTCAGTGATGGAGGAAAGGAGAAATTATATCCCCCTCTCCTGCAAATGCCTGCAAGTAAGCAAATTTAACCTGCCTCCCAATGTTGAACACCCACCACCTTAAAAACAGTACCTGAGGTCCCTGCTGTTTAGGAATCCTCTTTCCCTAGCTATTCTTTTATGGGTGATTTTACTCCATCTCAAGGCACTAGATAGTATATGTTTCTGTGTTTTTACTGTCTTATACTGCCGTAAGAATTTTATAGAAATGTCCATGAAATATTATGAATGCATTACTTGTCTTGCTCAGCAGAATATAGGCAATATTTCTTTTCTATTTCCCTCTTTTGATGGCAAGATGTTTGGCTGATGGGTTTTTTAATTTGTTTTTAATATGTGTAATTGATGTATTTGATTTTATTGTGTTGTTCACCGCCCTGATCTTTGGAAGGGCGGTATACAAATAAAAATTTTATTATTATTTATTTATAACTCATCTTTATCATTTAGACGAAGAGAATTGAAAAGCAAAACATCCTGATCATTGCTGTATAGAGAATGTCTCCTTGCAGAATAATCACAACCATTTCTTAGTTCATGTTTTATTTTGCTTTTACAGCTACTATAAATATGTCAGAAGATTTTATAAGTATTCTAATTGTTATGGATTAAAATCATTCCAGATACAGCTCAAATTTAATTGATGTTTGGATTATTTTGTCCTTGGTTTTTCCCTTCCATGACCAGATGACACACTATCTACTTACTAGAGGAGTAGGTTGCAACTGCATGTTTACATAGCTACATAATGAGTTATGTAGTACATCATGCTGTAGATCATTCAGCACTTTGCTGAATGATGTAGGCTATGTGATGGAGAGGTAACTGGAGAACCCCTGAAAATCAAGGAAAACCTTCTGTGGTTGGAGCAGAATCTTGGATTATGGTTATATGGATTTGTTTCCCTGAGGTCTAATTGATATTATTTGGTTAGACTTTGCATTGACTGACTTTACTACACTACATTTCTTCTTGGATGTTCATTTCCCGTCCATTTTACCTTGATTACCCCAAGTATTGCAATGGTTACATGTTCCATTTCTTGTTTTACTAGGGCCAGTTACACACTAGCAGTTGGGACGTCCGCAGGACGTCCCATTTTAAAAAGGGGGCATCTCTTCTAGACGCCCCTGAGTCTAATACGAACTGTGTCCGTACAATATGGTGCCGGCCCTTCTACATGGCCGGCGCCATATTGACGTATCGGACGCTGAGCGTCCGAACGTCGCACAGCACTAATGACATCACGAATGCGCCCTTGGCGCTTCATGATGTCATCAGTGCACCGTGGAAAGAAGCTCCATTTTGGAGCTTCTTTTTTGCTCCGCGCGGGAGCCGCGCGGTATGGCTGCTGCAGCTCCCACGCGGAGCAAGCGGCGGTGGCGGCAGACCACCTCAAAGCGGCGGTCTAGAACCCACCTAGGATTATCACATTAGGACTTACCATCTGTCAATTGTCCCTGGATCGTTGGGGAAGCACGTGCGTATCAACGCCTGGTGCATTTCCTCAGCATCATGGAATCATCAGCTCCCTCTAGTATCATGGAATTGTTCAGGGAGAGTGACTTTCCTCTTAACGGAAAGTTTCAGAAATAATCCAGTTTGACACCATTTTAACTGCCATGGCTCAATGCTATGGAATTCTGGGAGTTGTAGTTTGTTGTGGAACCACAGCTCTCTGACAGAGAAGGCTAAATGTCTTACAAAACTACAAACCCCAGAATCCCATTGGAGTAAGTCATGGCAGTTAAAGTGGTGTCAAAATGGATTGTTTCTGCAGTGCGGAGGCAGCCAGTGTGCATTCTCCATTTTTGGACAGAATGTGTATTCTCACAAGATTCCTTGTGAGTTGACTGCCTGAATAAGTCACAAACTCTTTATGGAATTCCCTCTATTATCTTCACCTTTATCAAATGAAGCCATTCATAGTGAAATTGATGTTGCAGCTGGGGAAAGTGTTAAACGATTCACGTTCCCTTGGAGCGTAAGCCCCTGTTCTGATTATGCTGGTAAAACAAACAAGTATGGCCTGGCATTATTATGAAGCCCTGGAAGGCATCTGTTGTCACAGCAGATGCTTGTGCATTGAATAACGCCCTTAGGCCTTCCTCAAATGTAGTGTGACACATTTCAGAATGCATGTAGCTCCAATGCCCTTTGAGGAATTGTGGACCTACTAAAATAAAAAGCTAATTTGGGGAGAATGTCAAACATGTATACTTCAGTCAAAACACAGCAAATAAAAGAGTAATATAATAAATGCACCATATCTGGAAATTAATTATGGTGACTTATTGGCAATAAAGAGGGCTAGAAGTATTTTTTGTTAGCCAAAAGTGATTATATAGATTCCAATTTGGATATTGCTACAACAAACAACAAATGTTTTAAGATTAGGCTTTTGGAAAGAGGAGAAGTTACTTTTGATACATAGGGAAATTTAGTATCGCTCTAATTGTGCCAGCAAAGTTGGACTTCTGCAGCATCCAAACTCAGTATCATCCAGCATATTTGTACTATAGTATTACACCATCAAGAGCTTTAATCTAGACAAGAATACAAATGATTAAAATGACCATTATAACAGAATTAAAAACAATGACTATCTTTTACCTATTTTCCTGCTTTGCAAGGACAGCTGAAAAGAGTTTGAAGATTTTATTTCTATTACACATATCCTCTCATAGCTGTTCTGCTTTATGCATTATTCATTCAACTGGGGATCCAAAACATTTTATTCTTACCAAACTTATGTAACTTCATGACTCAGAGAAACGTGCAGAAAAATGTCTGAAGTTTATTTAATTTAAAGCATGAACAAATAAAAATGCCAAAGGCTCCGTTTTGGTGACAGTCATGAAGAGGGCACATTATTTCTCTGCAAGTTCCACATACACACTGTCTCAATTATTATGGAACAGATCATAATTTTTTTTCATTCCTCTCTTTCTTGTCAAGCTATTTACCACATCACTGCACATTTAAGCTAACTTTATACAGTATGCGGAAAGAGCAAAACTTTGCTAAGTTTTTGTTTTTTGTAACTGGTTGATTAGGTTTTAAAACCTACAGTTTCCAAGTGAAAGGAGCATTCAGAGGATAAGGTTTTCAGCTCCTTGAACAGAGCTTTTTTCTCCCACTGGCTACTTGTCCCTCAGAGTTGTTTGACAGTAAGAGAGTGCAACTTGTAGACCAAGAAGCTGGGACTCTACATTTTTCTGGAAGCAAGAGGCTGACTAAAATGCTCCTGAGTCTGAGAATGCATCAACACTGTAGAAATAATGCAGTTTGACACCACTTTAATGGTCATGGCTCCATCCTACAAAAGCCTGGGACTTGTAGTTTTGTGAGGCACCAGTACTCTTTGGAAAAGGAGACTAAAGACATTTTAAAACTACAAATCCCAAGATTCTATAGGATGGCGTTACAGCACTTGTTGTGTCAAACTGCACTATTTCTACAGTGTAGATGCACCCTGGCTTAAATTTGGCAAATCGTTGGTTTAGGATTTAGGACTAGCTTAATTTGTGAAACAGAACAGTATTAGCCTGTTCTACTGATCTACCAGCCTTCCTCTAAGCATTTTTCACTAATGAGTAAAAATGTTTTACAATATAGTTGTTATGTACCTGTAGTTCAACTCCAATTTATGGCAATACTGCCATATTGTTTTCTTGTCCAGATTTCTTTAGAGGAGGTTTGCCACTGCCTTCCTCTGAAACTGAGAGAATGTGACTTACCCAAGATCACCCAGTGGATTTCCATGGTTGAACAGTATCTGAGCACTTTCCAGAGTCCTATTTCTACACTCAAACTATTGCACTACACTGGCTTATATACTAATATTATATATAAAAATGGATTGATTTTCAGGATTGTTTTCTAAATTATATCTATTTTTTTTTGTTCTGGAGAACAGGGTGCAATGACAGTCACCAATACCACCCTTTCAAAACCTGAGTGGAAGCGCAATCAGTTTTTAAACATTGTGTTCACTGTTCAGAATAAAATCAAATGTTTTTTTTCTTTTCATGACATGGTCCCTAGCAGGAGTAGAGAACTTATAGTTCTCCAGATGTTATTGAATCCTACCTCCCATCAGCTGTGGCCAGCATGGTCAGTGGTGAGAGTTAATGAGAACTGGGGTCCAACATTTGGAAAACTACAGATTCCCACCAAATTTCTCTTGAGGTTTATTTTGGTATCTGAGGCATCACCTTGAATGCCTTCTTTAGGGTTCTGAGCTTGTCAGATTTTGAAGCTGTCCACTAAAATTAATTTCTTGCATGATGAAGAAATTGCTGCTATTCGCTCAGTCACACCACAACTATGGATCGTTCTCTGCAGATGTTCCTTTCCCATTGATTCTAATAACTGTGTTCCTTTTTTGTTACTTTTCTGCGGATCACTGCCTTCTCTCAACTTTCCTTTGCCAATACTTTCTGCTGATTAGCAGAATTAAGAGTGCCAAGGGAGCACTAGGAAGGAAAGACCATTTTAGTAAGAGTGCTGCTACCTACAAAACATTTCCTAAGGCAGCTATTTGATAGTATGAGTGATTTTCTAGATTATAACTGTGCAAGTTCAGGACATATGCCATCTGCAGCACTGTTACGGCTGTTGGAATAAATGTTAAAAAATGTCTTCATAAATTTATATTAACACATTTTAATATCAGTGTGAAGGATCAAGTCCACATTAAACATATGTATATTTACTTCCTGGACTCCAGCAGCTCTCTCAGGCTGCATCTAAACTGCAGAATTAATGCAGTTTGACACTGCTTTAACTGCAATGGTTCAATATCATAGAATCCTGGGATTTGTAGTTTTGCAAGATATTTAGCCTTTTCTGTTAAGAGAGCTCTGGTGCCACAACAAACTACAAATCCCAGGAGCCTATAGGATGGGGCCATGATAGTTAAAGTTGTGCCATACTGCATTAATTCTACAGTGTGGCAGCAGTCTCAGTTTCACTATGCTCTGGTTGGGACCTAAGAGTGACACTTTAAATTAAATGGAGACTTCTCTGTTTCTGTAGTAAGCATCCCTCTAAATGATCTTAAACCCCCCCCCCCATTAAATGGTTAAACTGCTTATTTTCTTTCAGATTATTTAGCAGTGATGTGATAGGCCTCATCTTGGATGTACCCAGTCTTTTCTTATTTCAGAAGCTAGGCAGAGATAGGCTTGGCTGTTATTCGGATCGGAAAGCTTGAGAAATATCAAGGGCCAACTTTTCAAAGCAAAGAAGAAGGACTCCAAAACTTTGGAATTAAGATCTATCTCTTGTGCAAAACCTAAGGTGTGAAGATTGCCAGCAAAATACTCCAAACTTGGTCTCAGAGAAGTGACCTTTACAAGCCAACTTTCAAGCCAGAGACAAATTCCTGGCCTTCTCTTACTGATTCCCCTGAGCCCTCCACCTTGCCAAGGCCTTTGTCATGTCTTCAAAACACACTGTTCCTCCCTTACCTCTCATGAGGCAGCAAGTCCAACAGCACTTGGCAAAACACACAGTCTGCAAGTCTGTTGATAATGCTGTTCTGTAACAAAGAGGATGGGATGGAAGGAAAAGAAAGTTGTCTTCTTCTCCCTTTGTGCTGCACACTTGCAAAGTAAGTAGAGGGGGAAAGAGCACTTTGGATTGGAGTGGAAAGGGTATTTACTGCAGCCCTTGAATTGGACTGGGGGGGAAAATCCAAGGATTTGCCCCATTCCCCCCCCCCCCCCCCCCCGAAGATCTTTGGAACTTTCCAAACTTTTCTGGGCCCCCCCCCCTTTTTTTTTTTTTTTACAAATGGTAACATGTCTCCAAAAACAAGTAAACTGACCATTTTCTTGAAGACTCTTTGTTCACCCAAGAAATGAATGGAAACCAACTTTCCACAAATAAATCACTGTATTGCCCTGTGTGCTCCATCTAGTTTAATGCATCAGTTGTTTCTAACTTTGCTTCTTTTCAATAGTCTCTGTAGCCACCTCTCTGTGGTGCCATTGTTTCTCTATATCACGTGATCTCTTGTACAGCTACTACAAATAAAAATTCCATATAATCTACATGACATTAATGACTATGATTTTCATAATCAGAAATGCTGCTGAAGTGTAGAAGTGCTACTAAAATTGTACAAATTTGCAAGTTATAGTTTGAGATAGATGTTCTAAATATGGCCTTACAAAAATGCACCACATTTATCTCCTTAGTTCTATGATCCTAGAGCTTTAGTGGAGCTTAACCAGGGTTAAGTGTCACCTGTTTCTAAGGTTTAATTGTTTTCCCCTTATTGTTGCTAAAGTGGTTGCCAATACATGCATACTTCAAATAGTTTTCTGTTGTGGACTAAACATCTGTCTCCTGTGTTATCCAAAGCTTCCTGTTGTTTCACATATATGTATATGCCACTATCAATAAATTCAAGAATCTATGCCCTTATGATTGCCTTTTGACTAAGCATATGCTCTAGTTCCTTTTCTTTCCTTTATTAATTAAGAGACAAAGTTTTGTGGTTGAAGAATATGAAACAAAGGTAACTATGAAGCCTGTAGTCTCTCTCATCTTCTCAGCTGGAATAGTTTACTTCTCACTATCTTATTCTAACTATTCCTGCCACCACGCACCGCCTAAATTAAGAATACCTCTTTGGATATGAGGACTAGGGGTTCTCTAAGAAGGAGTATGTCCAGAGGTGGAGGAGCCAAGAATTTATATCATTCCAGTTTTTAAAAATAATGTTATACTTTTGTTAATATCTATTTTTTAATAGGCAGAAAAAGTGAAGTTCCTTGGATTGCAGCAACAACTTCATATGGGAGGGATTATTTGTTATGAGCTAATGGCATTACTTATTTGAGTTGGAATGAGTCATAATAACGTTTGAGAGAGAAAAAACAATCTTGTTTCTTCTGAGTGTTAGTAATGTACTGATAATGCAGTTTCTTCCCCTGCTTAATAAAAGACTCATGTTTTTCATGTGCCATTTTTCTATTAAAGTTTGGGTTGTCTGGGTTGGGAAACAAAAAAGTAAGTTTGGAAGAGACTCAGGCCTGAAACCAATTGTGAGTGACACAAGTAGACCCACTGAATTTATGGGATTTATCTACATGTTGATTTAACATTCAACAATTGATTCAATAAGTTTACTCTAGTTGGAACTATCTAAAAGGATTCAGGCCATAAATGTTTAACTGTCTTAGCCACAAAATTAGATATTTTCTGATTTATTCTATTTGTTTTATAGATAGTAGATCAAACTTTCTTTAATTGTTTTATATCTTTGGGTATTTTTGTTGTAGTTTTGTTCCTTCAAGTTTACTATGACTGATGGTGATTATATGTTAAGTTTTTCTTGGCAAGATTTATTCAGAGGTAGTTTGCCGTATCCTTCCTCTAAGGCTGGGTGTGTATGATCTGCCCAAGGCCATCCCATGGATTTCAATGGCTGAATCCATGGGGATTCAAACTTTGATCTTCCAGAGTCCCAGTCAAACACTCAAACCAATATACCATGCTGGCTCTCCCTATTTGGGGATTATAATCCTAAAATATGTAAAACAAGAAGGTTGATATTATTATTTAGATGGTATTGTAAGTTCCCTGGTGGCGCAGTGGTTAAATGCCTGTACTGCAGCCATTCACTCAAAACCACAAGGTTGCAAGTTCAAGACCAGCAAAAGGGCCCAAGCTCGACTCAGGCTTGCATCCTTCCGAGGTCGCTAAAATGAGTACCCAGACTGTTGGAGGCAAATTAGCTTACTTGCTAATTAGCTTACTTGCTGTTCACCGCTATGATCTTTGGAATAGCGGTATATAAATAAAACAAATTTATTATTATTAATTATTCTTCCTTGTGTATTTTCTTGTGTGAAGTTCCTGTTGGCACTCCAGTGAGATATTAAGATACATTCAGTCAGATTTCTAGTAGTTAATATTCAACCTAGCATTTTCCCATAATATTAGCAAGAATCTGAATTTCCATTATTAATTAAGAGATAAAAAAATTCTTTAGGGTTGGATTACATGAGGAGTCTGTCATCTGTAAACCAATTAATAGTATGAGTTTTGCCATTAATTTCCATTGCCTGTTGATGCTAGTGATGTACAGTATAGCATGTGTGTCACTGTTTTGATAGTGTTTACATCAATAAACTGTTGTTACTAATTTAATTTGGCTCCTTTTAGTCCCCAAAGGGCACTTTTTAGTTAGAACTAGAGTAGATTCTGTCTCTGCATCTTGAAGCAGCTTTACTGGTATGCAATCTGTTCCTGATGATTTATTTCTCCCAAGTGCTCTGATTGCAGCTTCCACTTCACTTTCTAAAACTGTAAATTCATCTTCAAATGGTGGTTTCTTGAATGTATCCGTCATCCTTTCATTTCTTTTGTGTAATTCTTCGGTGTATTGGTTCCATCATTTTTTATTTGTATTTTGCGTGATTGTCACTTGCTATTTGATGTTCTTTTTGTTGCCTGTTTTATTGAACCATTTCCTGTATTGCTATGTATTTTATATGTATTAGCCTATTATTTCTTAGATTGTATGCCATAGGCAGATTTACTCTTTTATATTTATTGTTTTATGTACAGTGCTGTGCAAATCTATGGCACTATATA
>NC_056523.1:65616543-65680594 GCF_019175285.1 Sceloporus undulatus
AATAATAATAATAATAATAATAATAATAATAATAATAATAATAATAATAATAATAATAATAATAATAATAATAATAATAATACTTGGTTATAGAATGTGTTTTCCTGCTGGTTGTATAGCATCACTACTCTTGATTTATCCATTGAGCTTTTTCTTTCTTTTTGACTGCAGATAGTGTCTTTTCTCCTTCTTCCTGACAATGTCACTGGCTTTAGTCTAGAGTTCTTCTGGTTCCCATTCAATTAGGCTTAATATTGCAAATCTGTTTTTACATCATCTTTAAATTCTATGGGTATGTTCTTCAGGTTGTTTCTTGGCATGATGGTTAATTTAATCTTAATCTAATTACTGATATTGACACTTCATGGTGTATACCACCATCTGCTCCATGCAGAGACAATGGAGCTTCTGCTTCTACTTATGCAGTCCATTTGGTTTCTCTATTGGACATCAGGTGATGCCCATATATATATATTCACTGTTGGTTGCTTGAAGAATATGTTTGTGATGAACAAATTGTTGGCCTTGCAAAAGTCAGTCATTTGGACTTCTGTTTTCTTACAATATTCTGCTCTATTTCCTACTTTTCCATTCCAGTTGCCTGTGATTAATGACAAGTCCTGTTTTGGTTTGTGATCCATTTCCTCCTGGGCTGCAGCATAGACTCTTTCAACTTCTGTTTCTGTAGTAGCAGCAAAAACTTGGATTGAGTTTCTATTGATGGATTTTGCCTGAAGACTTATTGATATTATTCGCTCAGTCTTTCCACTATATCCTTTGACTGCTTTTTCTACATTTCTCTTTACTATTAATGCCACCTTATTTCTTCTTAGATTTTCATTTCCTGAGTAAAACAATGTGTAATTATCTGACTCAAAATATCCCATTCATGTCCACTTTAGCTTACTCACTCTTTTATATTGCAACTTTTATGCAATGTTTATAAGTTCTATTACTTGTTTTCTGTGTTGAGCTTCCCCTGATCCATGCTTCTCACATTTCATGTTCTTGTGTGTTGTGCAGCTTCAGATCTTTCTTTAACCTCTGAGCATATCAACAGTTGAACATACTTTTGGTTTGAGTCCAGCTGCATCATTGGCCTAAGTACTACTTGTAGTTGTCCTCTGCTGTACCCCAGGAACTCATTGAGTGCCATCTGACCTGGGAGTGTCATCTTCTTGTAATATTTCTTGTTTAATTTGTATTGTCTCATCATAGTTTTTTTTTGTGGTAAAAGAAATTCAAAAGGAGTTTACTGGGTTTCCTTCTGTTTAGTATTAACAAGTGTTAGTAATGATACCATTGCCATCACCTCTGAGAGATCCTCAGCCAATGTCACTGCCCCCTCCCCCCGCTGCTGCTCAGTAGCTGTTGGCACATTTTGTCTGGCTCCGCAGCAAAAGTCTGTCTGATGTGGGAGACCCTACCAGCAGCCAGCAGCCAGCAGCACAGCCTCCTAGCCTCAGAGGAGCAACCAATCCCACCACCATGGAAAGGTAGGAGTAGATATTTAGTAACAAGTCCTGGATTAAATCTGGTTTATGAACCTGACTTTTTTTTTTGCCTGGTTACATTACAATTCTATGGATTCTAATTAAGCTATTCCTGCCTGGTTTGTTTATTCACATGCATGCAGTTGGAGCAACATAACAGCCATGGAGCTGTTTGCATGGATGTGTTTCTGGCTTGGACTGTGACTAAGTTTGACTTTTTGGTTTATTGTTATTTGTGCAATCAGCCACCAACAGTTGATGGCTCCCCAGGATTCCAGACAGAAATTTTCTCAGACCTACTTAGGTATGACAGAAGGTGAACATTTGACCTTTTGCATGCAAAGCATGTATTATACCATTGTGTTATATATATCTGCCATGTAGCCATGTTCTTGCCTTAAACATGCACAGTCTACCACCTGATTCCAGGTCTTGAAATTTTATATTTCCTCTTCAACACCAGTGCCCTTTCTCTTTGCCCAAAGTACCTTTACAGGTTCCTTGTGTTTGCTGGATAAAAGGAATGCAGCCGAACAAACACATTAGAATTCAGTGCTGCCTTTTCTCAGCAACAGAAATTTCCAGGTGGAACAATGACCTCTTTGACTTGCATAGATAACTGCTGGGTGCCACCAGGTAGGTGGCCTAACTTGAGACTTTTGTAATTTGTGACTCAGGCATACATATTTAAGCCTGAGCAAAGATTGGGATTTTAACTTCAGTCACTATCAGAAACTACACATTGGCATGCTGCAATGGCAAGACTTGATAATTATAGATATTCATTAAGATAAACTGCTGTCTAAATAAATGTGATTAAAAATGAGAGAATAATGTAGCACAATTAACACTTGCCATTTTGTCCAAAAGCACATAAGTGTTATAGCAGCCAATCATTCTTGTTAGCTCTCAAGGGCACAACAGTACTCTTAACCAGTTGAGAGTGCAAAATCCTCAGAGTCTTAAGCAATAACAGCCTAAGACCTTAAATATAAAACCTTAAACCTCAGACATAAGAGTCATGCACACAGGATTTCTTGGGGTTTTGCTAACATATTCTGAGCACTCAGATATATTTCTGTGTTTCAATTAAAACAATTGACAGGTAGGCATTTCCAATGATTTGCTCAATGGCATAGATTAGAAGAATACTGTGTAAATAGTGCCTCAACTGTGCAGCCTCCTCCTGCTGGAGGCCCAGTGGGTGCCAACTCTGGTTTCATTCTGGTGCCAAGTTGAAAGAGTTTTAAATTATTATTAAAAGCCTTTGGGGCCTACTGATTTCATCCAGATCTGCACATGATCTACATGGTTTCAAACTCTTTTGCCTTATTAAATTGTTTTAGAAGCTTTTATTCTATTTTGTTACTACAGTATGTGCATTCAAGTTGTTTCTCACTTATGGTGACCCTATCACAAGGTTTTCTGTGGTTGAGAGTGCGTGATTCACCCAAGGTTACCCAGTAGAGTTCCATGACTGAGCAGGGAATCAAATTCTGGACATCAGAGCTGTAGTCCAACGCTCGAAGCACTGCAACACACTGGCTCTCTGTTTACAGTTTAAAATGTTAAAATTGCCTTAAATTGCTTAAATGGATACTCTTTGTATGTCAGTCAGTGTTCCTATCATATAGTATGGAATATAGTTTAATAAATAAACTAAAGTCTTTCCATTGTTGTTACAGAGGCAGTAAATGTAAGCCCAAGTATTGTCAAATAGAATGCATAAGAGAGAAGCAAAGGGAATGAGAGAGAATGAGAGAGGGTGCCTTGGACACACACAGGCAGGCTTAATTTTTTGTTTCATATGTTTTATGAGAATTTGAATCTCTTTCTAGAGACAGGCTGTCATCCTTTCCTCTTCTTCCACTCTTTTGAAATAATCTGCAGCTGCTCTTAGTGGATAATGCTCTACTTAAAAAGAAAAACAGAAGCAGGTCAGGCAGTTCAGCATCAGCTTGCTGGGCAACCTCCCCTGCTATGGGTAAAATAGACATCCTGGTACTTTAGGTGGCAGGCTGACGTATCTAAAAAACAGATTCCCTAGTTGAGCTCATTACACTTAGTGGCTAAAGCTGTCACATGTAACTCAGGCCTAGTTCTTTCTTATACAGAAAGGCTGAGGTTCAATCCGGGCAACATTAAAAATATTTCAGCAGGTCCAGCCTAAGATGCTTTACCAGGTGGGGCAGGTTAGGAAACACCTCATAGCATCTGCAGCTCCAGCAATGGCTACGTGCTGTCCTTCTCTTCCTTCTCTGATCCTGCCATCAGAGCATCCTTCCTTCTTCAGAGTGTAAGTGATGTAAGGCAAGTGGGTGGCATGGTCTGAAAAAGCAGCATCAATATTTTTCTATGGCAGCACATACTGCTTTAAGTTCAACAATAATCTGTCAGGATTTAACAATAATATGAAAAACGCTATAGGTGCTTCCCCACTTGGAACTATCCTCTGTTTGTAGCACAAGAGGTTGCCCTGCTGTAGCTAGTCAAGATGGCCTATTCAGAATGGTATACCAAGTAAGTCTGGACATTTTGCTGCAGCAACACAGTTTAACTGTATAGTGGCAGTAGCATTCCTCAGAAAGTCCACCTGGATTTTTCTTGGGCAGAGGATAGGAGGCTATCAGCAGTAATGAGTGCCCTGTCAGATGCAGTCATCTCTACCAGTAGCAGGCATGAGCCCACTGTTGGAGGTAGCGTTTTGCATGCTGAGACTCCAGGACAGAGTGCATGTTGTCTCTCTAGGTGTTTAGAAATGTGTGCTTGTGGTAATTTCCTGTTTATGTGTTTTACAAGCACCCCTCTCTTCCTGGAGCACATACACATCTTTTGTCTCTGAGAAACTCTGCTCTCTACACACCTTGCTTGCTTTAGGTTGCAGACTGTGCTACTCTTGAGAGTAGATCAGACCTGCTTTGACCTAGCATGTAAACATTCTAATTCTATCTACCTCAAGAAGCTGAACCTGTGCCTATGAATTATGCACAATATTGTGAGTAAACTTCTTATGTCTTTTCAAAGAAATGCTGTGTTTGATTATTTTACTAGGTTAGATAACATGTGTGTGGTGGCAGATGCTGCTTTAAACTCTGCTAAAGAAATTCACCAAATCTCAGTTGTTTTTAACTGAACCCATCGCTCACTCTGTTTCCCTGCCATTCATTGTCCAAGATGAAAGGCTCAGCTTTCCTTATGGCAGGACTAGGAAAACACTGTTATGCAGAGCAGATGGTACTAGCTGAAATCAACAGTGATGCACAGCAGAGTCGTATGTTCATATTCTAGTGCATATGACTCTCTGGAAAAGGCAGCTTCTTCCATCTCCAAGAAGAGCATCTGAAACAACTCAAGCAACAGAATTACCTCTGAGTCCAGCATATCAACAGGGATCAGCTAACAGTAGATTTTGTAAGATCTGTCATTTGTCTTTCAGATTTCAACACCCTATGATATTAATCATAGACATTGATCAGAATGGGGACTGCAGTCAAGAATCATAAGAAAATTAAGAATGGAGAGGACAGCTATGAAGGAACTGGAAAAGATCCTAAAGAGTAAAGATATACAACTAAGCAAGAACGGCAGAATCATACAAGCCATTGTATTCCATGTTACCATTATTATAATTATAATGATTCTTATTAAAATTCATTTACATAATACTATAAGTTTTTCACAGCACTTTAGATAATCGTCAATACAAAATGTGGCCATGTATAGATACAAGAGCTGGACAGTTAAGAAAATGGATAGGAAGAAAATCAGTTCATTTAGATGTGGTGCTGGAGAAGAGTGCTGACAAATAAATGGATCTTAGAACAATTCAAGCCTGAACTCTTCCTGGAAGCCAAGATAATTAAACTGAAGCTGTCTTATTTTGGCCATGTCATGAGAAGGCACAACTCATTGGAAAAGACACTAACAGTAGGTAAGGTGGAGGGATGTAGAAAGAGAGGAAGACTGCGGGCTAGAGAGTTGAGATCAACAATAATAGTATCAAATAGATAAGTCAGAACTACCCAATTCTTTCGTATGTTGTTGTACTATGGTGGCTTCCCTGACAGTGAAATGGTGAATCCAAACTCTACTACTTTCCAAGGTGTCCCCAAAATATACTCAGCACCCTGGCCAGCTCCTCTAAATACAGGATGGATTTACTGCCTTCACTGACTTGGGAATTACCTACCACCTCTGCTGTTATGTGAATACTGAACCACAATGTATTTGTGCCCAGCAAGCATATATTGTTTGAATTGTATCGTCAGGAAAGCATCAGATCCAGGCTCATTCTTATTAAGTGTCCGTCATTTTATTTATAGATATTTGTTTGTTTGTTAGATTTATATTCTGTCTTTCTCCCAAAATTAGTTTTAGTGGTATTTGTTTTGTTTATAGCAGGGTGGGGAAAGTGTAACCCATAGGTCATATATGGCCCTCCAGTGCTGTTTTTGTGGTGCTTTCGGGGTATTCTCAGAGTGCTTACTGGAATGCTAGAGCCCACAAAAGCAGAATGCAAAGCCTAAAGGGTATTTTTACTCATTTATAATTAATATGCTTGCATACCATGCTGCTATGTCTATCAACACAAATCAAGCAACCAACAAACTGAGATTAAATCAAGGGCTATAAAAAAGTTAAAGGACACGAAAATAATTAATGCTCCTTTTTTTCCCCAAAGCAGCTAAATCTATATGGAGAGCAGAAGTCCTATATATTGGGACTATACCATTACCAGATGAATTTGTCCTTAGGTGCTTGTGTAACTACATATAATCTAAACATTAAACTCACAATATTTCTGTTCACCTGTTTTATTTTTACTTATTGAAGTAAAGCATTAAATTAAATTAAAGATTGTTTTAATGCTAAAGAACTTTTCCTTACTTTAAAATGCTGCCAGGAACTTCTCTTTCTAAGTAGAGATGCCAAACATAGATGCATTTCCAGACATTTAGTGGAAAGATACAAATATAAGGTCACTTTCAGCTTCTCAGAGGATGGCGAAAGCAACGGATAGCTGCAGGCTCAGAGATAAAGTATAGTAATGAACCAATTTGCTGCAAAACTCATTTAAGGTGTGTTACAGGGTAAACATTTACTTAAAAGATTAAAGATGCTGTTGCATGATTAGGATTAGAGTGTGGCTTTGGCGTGACTTCTGGTTTCTTAGGTCACATGAAGCATTTAAACAGCATACCTCCAAAGTGACTCAAAGCAGCTTTATTTTGGCCTGTCTGTTTGGGCCCTTAGTCTGTAAGGGAACATATATAAAGCTATAAAGAAACAAGCTAAAGAAATTGTTAAACTATGTAATTACTAAAGTATTTATACACTGTATCCATTGTGAACACCAACCACTAAAAGAGATACGGGATACAGACTGGCAGGGGAAGACGTCTTGGAGGTGTATTCTGCTGAATATGGAGCCTCCAGACCTCCCGCCCCGGGGACGTGGCTCAGGTGTATGGGGCTTCCACATGGGGGGCAGTGAAGACGCCTCACCTGGGGCCGTTTCTGACCTGCAGTTTCCATACCGCCGCCTCGGAGGACGCTGCAAAGAGAAAGGCAGCTTCCTCATGGGCGGCCAAAAACGGGGCTTTTTTTTCCTTTTGCCGGCTGGCGGATGCGCACTATATAGAAAAGAAGCGGGGAAAAGCAGCACCTTTTTAATGCTGCTTCTTCCCGCTTGGGGCGTGCGGGCGGCGTGTTCATGGCGGCATTCAGGTAAGGGCCGTCTGAAGGCTATACCTTCATGACGTCATGAACACACCCCTTTTTGCCCGTCTGTATCCCGCCTAAATTCAGCCTGGCTTGTAAATAAATTTCTTACTTTGTTTCAACAAGCAACTTTTTGAAGTGATTTCAAAAACACATTAAAAAATGCTACCAACATTGAGAAAAGGCTTTTGGGTTGGGACACATTAGATAGTGGGTGAGTGGCTGTCAAAGAATAATTGGTGCCAAGCTGGGGGAGGATTTGAAACCCAGAGAGCTGTCATCTAAAGAGAGTTATAGTGCAGGAGACACTTAAGAGAGTCCCAAGTTCAAGTCTCGCAGTGAAGAATTGGTAGGATAGTGGCCATTACCTTCACATCATTGGTGGGACAGTTGAAGAGCACAAATTTTGATTTTCTGTAATAAAAAGTAAAAGATTAAATCCGATTCTTATCCCAAATGGCATCCTTGTTACATTAACATTTATATAAATTTCATAGATTCAATGAACGTACTGTGAGGTTAACAAATGAATTTAAGCTTTAATCTTCATACTGCGTTTCTGCAGTCACAGACCATTGCTTTTATTTAATTATTTTTACCCCACATATGTGTTTTCTATTCTAAATAAATGACATATGATGGCCTAATCAAAGCTGTGTTTGTAACAGATAAATAAGTCCCATTGTGTTCAGTCAGTTTCACTTCTAAATTAGTACATTCAGAATTATAGGCTTGGCTTCTTTAAATTTATTGTTACGTGACATGCATCATTTACATCTGAAGGACTGATCTGTGTTTGCAATCTGGTAGGATGCAGAGCTTCATGAATATAGATCTCTATTATGTGAAACCAATGTTTGCATTATGGAAGTACCATGGAAGTTGAGTTTTTCAGAGGAATATTTCCTCAAATAACATGGGCCTCTTCAATACTCTCTGTGTATGTGCTTTCAAACTGTCTGTCAATTTATGACATCCCCACGAATTTCATAGTGTATTCTTAAGCAAGAAATACTCTGAAGTTGTTTTGCCAGTTCATTCCTCTGAAATAAAACCTACACCTTGTATTTGTTGGTTGTCTCCCATCCAAGTACTAACCAGGGCTCACCCAGTTTATCTTCTGAGATCACACAGGATATTTTGCCTTTAGAGTATTTAAGCCTCAGCACTCTACCATGGAATTCTTTTTTATTGTCTTGATGCAATAAATGTTTATTTCCTTAATGGTTGGCAGGGTTGAAATAATGTCAGGTCCTTGCATATGAAAATAATTGGTTTGGTTCAGTTGTTGGCCCGCTGCCTGTGCACAAACCTTGATTTGTGAGAAATGCAGTTAAATGGAATGTTTAACAAAACAAACATGACCTAGAGAACCAGCACTGGAAAACAGAAATTACCAATATGCTGCAGCAGAACAGATTTTGTTTGCATATTAGGTGGGAAATCCTGGCTAAAATGCAAACATGGCAATCAAATGAGTTGCATAGATGAGCTATGAAGAGTAAGATTAGAAACAGGTGACTGGGGAACCTGGCTTCCTGACAAAAGGCATTTGGCTAGAGCACCCCTCTTTAGTTTTTCTACACTGACAGTATGATGCTTTGTTTGTCAAATGTAATTACCACTTAATCCAGAGGAATTTATTCCCAGATAAATTTGATTTAGGACTGTAGTCTAAGATAATGCATGAATATGCTGACAAAGACACAAACATATTGAAAATTTATTGTATGCTGTGTCTGCGCGATTGTATGAAAGAACTAGACATTTACATCTATTTTGGTTCTACACATTCTGCCAGCACCACTGACACCTATTGAGCATGTCCAAAGGAGAGCAACTAAAATAGTGAAGGGTCTGGAAACCATGCCCTATGAGGAAAGACTCAGGGAGATGGGGATGTTTAGCCTGCAGAAGAGAAGGTTAAGAGGTGATATGTTAGCCCTGTTTAAATATTTGAAGGGATGTCATATTGAGGAGGGAGCAAGCTTGTTTTCTGTTGCTCCAGAGAACAGGACCCGGAACAATGGATGCAAACTGTAGGAAAGGTGATTCCACCCCAACATTAGGAGGAACTTCCTGACAGTAAGGGCTGATTGACAGTGGAATACACTCCCTTGGAGTATAGTGGAGTCTCCTTTTTGGAGGTCTTTAAACAGAGGCTGGATGGTCATCTGTCAAGTATGCTTTGATTGAGAGTTACTGCATGGCAGGGAGTTGGACTGGATGGCCCTTGCGGTCTCTTCTAGCTCTACAATTCTATGATTCTATTCTTCCAGGGATTAATATCAGAATGATTAAAAATGGAAAAAAAGGGGATGCTCTGAAGAAGTTGAGTGCTATCCATGAAAACTCATGGTAGAATAAACCAGTTAGTCTCAAAGGTGCTGCTGGATTTCTTCTCCTCCCCACTATTTTATGCAGAAGCAGGTTAACTTGCTCTTTGAAAAGCAGCATAATTATTATGGTGCTTGAGAGAGCATTTCATGCATTTCTGTTTTCTCTCTCTCTCTCTCTCTCTCTCTCTCTCTCACACACACACACACACACACACACACACACACAGAGTCCTACCTTTACTGCACAAGGAGACATTCTGAGGGCTTATCTGTACTGGCCAGAATACTCCAGGCTGCTCATGCAGTCTTGGATGACACCAATTATCTTGACTCATTTCAAACTGGCTTCAGGTCGGGATACGGAGTTGAGACTGCCCTGGTCGCCTTGGTCGATGATTTCCGTCTGTGCATTGACAGGGGAAGTGTAGCCCTGTTGGTGCTCTTGGACCTCTCAGCAGCCTTCGATACCATAGACCACAGTATCCTTCTGGAACGCCTGAGAGAGTTGGGAACTGGAGGCACTGCTTTGCAGTGGTTTCAGTCCTATCTCTCAGGAAGGTTCCAGATGGTGTCGCTTGGGGACAGTTATTCGGCAAGAGGGAGCTCAAATCGGGTGTCCTTCAAGGTGCGATACTGTCGCCAATGCTATTTAACATTTACATGAAGCTACTGGGTGAGATCATCCGAAGACATGGGGCGGGGTGTTATCAGTACGCTGATGACACCCAAATTTACTTCTCTATGTCTCGGACTGTTACAGCGACCAAGGAGGGCATCTCTCCGCTGAATGACTGCCTGAGGTCAGTAATGGATTGAATAAGGGATAATAGACTTAAGCTGAATCCAAATAAAACGGAGGCACTCGTGATAGGTAACCCCAATCTGGGCATGGAGATAAGTTCGCCAGTTCTAGATGGGGTTGCACTTCCCCTGAAGGACTGCGTCTGCAGCTTGGGGGTGCTCCTGGATTCGTTGCTTCACCTGTCCTCTCAGATTGATGCGACAGCCAGGAGCGCCTGCTATCAGCTTCGGCTGATACGCCAGTTGCGTCCCTACCTGGAGCAGCGGGACCTAGAAACGGTTGTACATGCTCTAGTAACCTCTCTTCTTGACTTCTGCAATGCGCTCTACATGAGGCAACCCCTGTGCCATGTCCGGAAGCTTCAACTGATACAAAACATGGCAGCCAGACTAGTCGCTGGAAAATCCAGGTTTGACCAAATTACACCTATTTTAAAGTCACTTCATTGGCTGCCTATTAGCTTCCAGGCTCAGTACAAGGTGTTGGTTACCACCTATAAAGCCCTACATGGCCAGGGTCCAGTCTACTTGAAGGAACGCCTCCTCCCATATAGTCCTCCCCGTACACTCCAGTCCTCCAGGAAAAACCTCCTACAAATAAGAAAGACCAGATTGGTGGTGACCTCCCGGAGATCTTTCTCAGCCGCCGCCCCAAAAATTTGGAATGACCTGCCGGAAGAAATTCACCAACTATCCTCGCTGGAGGCTTTCAAAAAGGCGACAAAAACCCTTCTCTTCTGGCAGGCCTACCCAGACTGAAAATTGCCCAGAACCAATTGAACCTTTTCCACACCTCTTTCATCGTGGATTGTGCAATAATTGTGATGTGCTGTTATATATTTTAACTGTGTCCTACTATGTAATTTTAAATTTGGGTGGGAGGGTTAGACAGGGTTTTTGTGGGTTTTAATGTTTGATTTTTATGTACTATATAATGTTGTTACCCGCCTCGATCTCCAAAACGGAAGAGGCGGGATATAAATAAATATTTCATTCATTCATTCATTCATTCATGCACTATTTTGACCCAGAGTTTCCCTAGCCTCCCATTACCTTCACACTCCAGAGCAATGCTACACAGCTGTTTACACAAATGTCTCCCTGTGCTGCTGGCGTGTGTTGTTCCCTCTGAGCTCAGAAATGAAGCACCTTTATTGTGACATCAGAGTGGCTCATGCCAGCAGCAGTTGTGGCAAGCAGCATAGCAGGACAAGTGTGTAAACAGCCACCGGCATTTCTCTGGAGTGCAAAATCTGGAGCAAAAGGCAAGTTTTGTAAATCCAATTTAGGCATGCAAAGGCCAGATGTACTGCAAAACTGGTCTTCCCTCATAAAGACAGTGTGCACTCAAATTAGGGCTTTGGTCTTGCATCATGTAGACTGGCCACAGCAAGGGCAGGGAAACTGGTCTAATTGACAATGGAAACATGGCCTGAGTTTTAGAGATGCTGGGCCAACAACTCAGTTTTCATAATTTTACTTGTTCTGTTGTCATAAACCTCTCATTTGCTGAAACTTCTCAGAAGGTAGAACAAATGATTTCTATACACAAAACAAGACAGACTCCATAAATATCCTCACATATGGTCTAAAATTTAACCTCATTTCTCCCTTTGATTAATGGGATTGCAGAATGGGTGGAATGCTCTGTTTTTAGCAAAGCGTTAGATCCTGGGTACTTCTGTGTAATGGGGTATAGAGAATTATGGTGGTGCCAAGTTGGGCTTTTGTTACATTATAAAATGGATTCTAGAACATATTAAGCCCAAGCTCTCCCTGGAACCCAGGATGATTAAGTTGAGGTTGTCATACTTTGGCCACATCATTAGAAGGCATGAATCATGGGAAAAGACAATGATTCTAGGAAAGGTAAAGGGCAATAGAAAGAGAGAAAGACTACATACTGAATGATTAGATTCAATCAGAGAGGCAAGGGGCACAAGCCTGCAAGACCTGAGCAGAGCAGTGGAAGACAGGGCGTCTTGGAGATGTCTCATACACAGGATTGCCATGCATAGAGGTCAACTTGAGGGCAATTAACAACAAGAAGATAGGATACTCTATATTTTAATGTTAAGTTTGCTTTGAACTTTTCATTGCCCACAAACCATGCTTGTCTTTTCTCTGATGTAGACCTGGCTCACATCATTAAAATGCAGATTCGGAGAAACAATAATCACAACAATTAACCTAAGCTTTCATTTTAAAGTATTCCTTTTAATCATGCTTTTTGGTCAACATCTTCTGTTCCCTAATTGCTGACCTGTTAAGTAGTATTGGATTTTCACAAGGCAAATTCCTATTGGGGAAAAATGTGCATTGCTTTCGACTTTGTGTTGCCCCACTCATTGTTCGTTAACTGACTGAGTTAATTGAGTTCAAATAATTGAGTTCATTTTCCATGTGGAGTTTCTACCTGACCTAATGGTTTCCAGGAAGCCCCTTGAACTCTCCTTAGAGAATCTCTACTTCCTAATTCTTCTTTACTATATACCTGGAAAACTGGTTCCATGTACAGTAGTTTGGGGCAGCTTGAAAACATAGGCCAAATGTTTATTTTGTGATTAAGTAGCCACACTGGCTGGGAAACTCTGGGAGTTGTAGGCAGGATACAGACTGCCCCTTTGCACTATATATTGGGGCCAGGGCAACCACAGTGGCAGCCCAAAGGCCCCAATCTGGCGCTTTTCAGGACCAGGGAGAAGCGGCAAAATGCCGCTTCTCCCTGGTCCCAAAAGGGGGTGTCGTTGAGGCTTCATGCCCCAGGACACCCCAGGGAGCTGCTGCCAGGAGAGAAAAGGACCACTCGGCCCCTTTCCCCCGGCTTCTTTCCCTCAGCCTTTTTGTGGCTGTGGGAACGAGGCACTCCCCAAGAAGGAGCTCTGTTTCAGAGCTCCTTTCCAGCACCACTATTAGGCCATCACAAGCGGACTGACGCAGTGTGAAGACGTCATGCCCGCACAGTGCCGGTTAGATGCGGCGCGGCCATGTACACAGGGCACCACCATTATGCCACCGGTGGTACGTGTTAGGGCTAGGGAGAGTGTAGATGGTGCGCACTCCCTAACCCTAGTATCAGTGCTGGTACACCGCTTTTTGGTGGTCTGTACCGCGCCGTAGTCAAAAAGTAACTTTCTCAAGCTCAGAATAAACATATTCTAGTCATTAGCATCAAAACAAGATAGTTAATTCAATTGCTAGTATACAGTCCAATGCATATTTGCTGAGAGGAAAGTCCCACTGTGTTTAGTGGAACTCAGCCCCCAGTACATTTAGAGTTATACAATGGGCTCTTGGTATCTGCTAATGTTTGATTTCAGGTTCCCCTGTGGATACCAAAATCTGTGGATGCTCAAGTTCCAGTATATAAAATAGGGTAGTAGAATGGTGTCCCGTATATAAAATGTCAAAATTACAGTTTGCTTTTTGGAATATATGTTTTAAAAATATTTTCAAGCCATCAGTGATTGAATCTGTGGATGTAGAATCCATGGATACAAAGGGCCAACCTTACCTTCTACCTGAATTTCACCCCCCAGATTTCAAGTGCAGAATAGAACCTATCTGTAACTGGCCAATTATTCCAGTTGATGCAGAGAACCCATTTTTTCCCCTTCGCTACACAAGCATTTCAACCAACAAGATGTACACACTCCCATGCGTAACAGAATGTGCATGCTTAGTGAGTCATAGTAAACATGGCATTTAAGACTGCCTTGATGGCACACCATTATGGGAAGAGGCACAAGATACAGACAAGATTGGGTTGTGATTACCTAGAATAGCCTCTTCAGCTTCACAGACCTATTTGGTCTTTGAGGTCATCTTGACATGTACTCTCAGTAGTACCACATGTTCCTGAGCTCTGCTTCACTGTTGACCAGAACAGAGCGTTTAGTGTTCTGGCAACAAGATGTGGAATTCTCTTCCCTCTGAAACCTAACACGCTCAAACCATTTATTTCTTTAAACATAAGTTAAAAACTTAGCTATGTAGTCCAACCTATTTCATGGACAACACTCTCTCTATATTGTATTCCACTTCTGTGTATTGGGTGTACTGGGCATTTTATTAGTGTTGTTCACTGCTTTTGAATCTTCTTATCTAAGTTGTAAACATTTGGAAGTTTACATTTGACATAGCTTGGTTCTTTCAACAGCTGAGACAAAGCTGAGGTTGTTGGTGATAAAAATCATATTTGTAGCCACCACTACCATCATCTTTTGTGAAGCTGGGGGTCCTAATAGACTTTAATGGGAAGTTCCAATAAGCTCAGAAAAGATATGCACCTTATTACATTCTGCCAGGATTGAATTAATTTTGTCATGATTTTGCTTCTGTTATGTTTAAGTTTAAGAGTTATTAAAAGTTATGTTATAGATTAGATAATGAAGAGTTGACAGCTGAGTTTGGGATTGTGGGATGTGTAGTTATGGGAATGTATTAGAAATTAAGGGGGCAGTGGATGCTGGGCTTTATATCAATTGTAAGTTGGGCAGTTATATAAGGAAAAATAATATGCTTTTGGATTTGTTTATTTGATTATGTTCAGCTATGCTATGTAATGTTTGAGTATATAGTTATAAATTTTAAAGTTTATTTCAGTTTGACAGTGATATTTATGAGAATGTCCAGAAATAATATAAGCCCTTTTTGATTGACTGTTAATAAAGACTTGTGTCACTAGGTATTAAAGTAAATAAGATCAGAAATGCCTACATAGAAAATTAAAGAAAACAATGACATGTTAAGATTTATAAATTGTTATAAATTGATGAAGAATAAAGCTAACAGAAGAGATAAAAGAAATCTAACTGAGACATTTTTATAGTATTAGATGGCGTTTACGAATAAATAAGAAATATATGAGATACATGTACTTGGGGAAAAACTTTAAATCTGTTAAACCATTTGTGTGAAATTAGCTGCAGAGGGAGTTGTTGTGATGACTGAGATGATGCTGTAAAATGTTTGAAGGTCACTAATTTTTAACTATAATAATTAACTCTGTGAGGCCCAGATTCTCTGTGAACAGAAATGTAACACTTGAAAAGGATTATTGTTTCGAGAACACTGTGTGTATTGCAAAATTGTTTTGAGAAAATATTTGCCCACCAAATTTAAGGGGCAGGGTGGAGACCATGGAGATTGTTGCACTGCTTTTTTCCCCAATCTGGGCATGGGCAGAGACTGGGCTGGAATCATTTGTTATCACACAGCTCCATACCCAGATCATTACCATCCCATACCAGATTGGAATGTTTCCCATTATTTGCTAAGAACAGAAAAGAAGCATTTTAGCTAAGTATGGGAGAAGTCATGATCTGGCACAGGATAGTAACAATCAGGGCACGGAGCTGTGCGATAAGACACAGTCCCAGCCAGTCTCAGCCCGTGCTCAGATCAGGAAAAGACAGCCAGTGTGATAATCTCCCAAACTACCAACTGTCTTTTGATTTTGGGGGAAGGTGGGTGGGGTTAAAATTTGCTGTTGTTTTGATTTTGATGTATGGATTTTGACTTGCCAGTCCTGGCAAGAGATGTCTTCCTAGATTTACCCTTTCTCTAACCTTTCAATAAAAGCTTTCTGCTAAGCCTCAGAAGGAAATGTATTGCGCTGCTGCTAGTTCTTGACAAATTCAGGAAAAATGCATTTCTAGTCCAGGAAATTAATCAACAAAACCAAATCTTCCATCTCCTGATTTTATTTGTGTTTCCTTTTGAATTCACTTCAAGGGGGATTATTGCAGGTCCTGCTAGGTCCATCCTGGATGCGTGTACAGAAAGAAAGATCACCAACCATTTGCTATTTCTGGGTTTTGTTTGGTTTAGCAGTGATCAGTTATCTGAAGAAACGTTAACACTTTTGGCATTTATCCTATATTGTACTTTATTGTACTAACAAGAAACTCACAGGACTTTCTCAAACAAGGCTTGAGGAAAGGTATGTTAGGGATGATGGGAGTTGCAGCTCTTCTCCTGGCTTTCACTCTCACCACCCTGGTCAGCGGAAGAACAACCAGTTTGACCAGTAGCTCTGAGAATTGGCTGAAGATGACTTCCAATCTTCTCTGGAGTCTGCTGGTTCTTGTTCAGCTCTCAAGACACCAGTCAACACAGTAGTCTTCTTATATAAAAGATCTACTTTTATTCTACTATATACACTATGCACAAAACAACTCACTACTCACAAAACTACACTCCTCAATACCCACACTACTATACTCCTCTATACCCACAAAAAGTATTGCCATACATTATTGCTTATATAGACATTTGTCTCTCTATTCATTATACAGTTGCCACCTCCTGGGCGTGTACATACATTATGATTGACATACCATACTTGGCTCAATCTAGACCTCACATTGCATCATACATTACTGTCCACTCAATGACTCTCAGGTGATATCAATTTGCATCTTTTCACTTTGTCATTGCCTCATATGTCCTTGGCTTTCAGGACTTTCTAACTACATTACTTAAAACACCTGTGTGACAATTCAATAACTTTTGCTGTGTCATGTTACTTTCAAATACATTCATATACATATTATATTTCTTGTGACTATATATCCCATGTGGCTTTTTCCTGACAAGGTATTAGAGCAGGATAGTAGCATCTGTGACTGCACCTTATCATTTGACATTGTGTCTATAGTCCATCCATTGCTGGAGCACTCCTTTCAGTAATGGGCAAAACCTGTCAATGCCTCCCAATCATACTTCTTTTCCACTGTTGTTCCTTCCCCAGCAGTTCCAATATTCAGGCCGTCACATGGTGCAACTGTCAGCGCAACTGCTGGGGTCCAACAACCCTTGTCAGCAACCCAAACGAGTCCTGGGGTTAAATCAGACCCTTGGAGCAGAGCTGGCAAATTTCCAGAAGCCGAAGCGTGGCTCCCAGAGTCCAATTGGGATGACAGCAACTGGATGTCTTCCAGGAACTGCAGCAATGCAGGAACCTCCAGGGACACACAGCAAACCGATGCTGTAGCTTCTTCTGATAAACCACCAGAGAAACAAAAGTCCCCAAAGTGTCCTTTATTAACAGTGCTATAATACAAAACTAGATCTCTCAAACTCCAAAACATACCAATCCAACTCCTACTTCAAACCCACAAGCTATCCCTTGCAACCCCTGGGTTTATATAGTCTCCAGACCATGTGGTGTCTCTCAAACCCAGTGAGTTCAGGTGTGTCGCCATGTCATGTGTCTCCTGTGCAATCCTGACACATGTTTCATCATCCATGGCTACGTGCACTTGGACACTGAAGAGTCCTTGACACAATGAGCTTCAGCTGTGCTAGATCAACCTTGCCACTCTGCTGAATGCTCATGGCCAAACACACACATCAAGCATTTCCCTGTGTGCTGTGTTTTAACCCTTTAAATCCTGACAGCAACTGGGTGTGATTATGCTCCTCTTCCCTTCCTTCCTCCTTGATATTTCCAGATGGGCTGGGTTGTTTTTTTCCCCTTTCCTTTTTTTACTGAATAGATCACCATGACTGCACAATTGCACTGAAAATAAAAATAAATACAGACCAAAAGGCTTACTGGGAAGGGGACAAGATAGAGTATTGAGGCTATGGAGACTGGCATGTGGAAGGCAGGGACTGGACAGAAGCAGCACCATGATGATTTGGAAGAACTTGCAATAATGATTGTCCCCAACCTAGTATGTTTTCATTTCCTAGACTATTGCAGCTTTATGAAACTGGTGTGATAAAATCCACAGTCTCTCACAACCCAGTCAGCCCAAACAAAACAAAACAAAAACCCTGTGGCACATCCATTTGCATTTCTCATTAACACTTATTATTCATATTAGGTAGAGAAACCATTTGAATATATGTTTTCCCCCCTAATGATCAGTCCTTTCTTTTTATTAGCAATTTACATGAAAATAGCAGGTTTTAAAATTAGCACATGAGCTTAGGCCTAATTTTCATGGAAGAAAAACACAACGCATACTTTAAAAAAATGCTAAATTATCTTTAAAGGGAAAATATTATTGTTATTGTTGCTGAAGGCTGAACCAGTAACAGAGTTTTACCTATAATTTGGAACTGAAAGCAAGCACAGTATATAAGTAAAATACAAACTGATGCAAAATCAATCAGATAATCAATTTGCAACAAATAGTTGCAAAGATTTTAAAGTTAGACCTATAAAATCCTAACTCTTTAAAGTTATGTTCAATTCATACCACTCTGCAGTTCTGCCCTCTGAGTAGTTGGGAACTCCTGTGTTGCAGGTATTCTTCAACAGGTATGAGTTTGTTAGAATCAGGTCACTGAAGACTAATGGTGTTTTTGTTAGACAAGATTTATTTACACATACACTCATCCCTCCACATTCACTGAGCTTGGGGCACAGGACCCCTGTGAATGTAGAAAAACCACAAATAACAAAAACACTATGTTTTTGTCAGGATATAGCAGAGCAAACTGACGTATCCTGGAAGTGTGTTCTCAGCTCTCTGCAGCAAAAGGTAGCAGCATGCTGTTTCCCAGAGGGATGGTTGCCAGTCACCAGAGCTGCCCAGCCTCACCAGGCTTCTGATGATTAACGACAAACAAGCAGAGTTCCCGAAAGTGCTTATCTTTATTTACAAGTGCAAACCAATTATCCAATGCAACTTTTACTATCCAATACAAACTAACAACCAACACTCCTCTCTCAACCCACACCAACTCCCGGAAGCTTCTGAGTTTATATAGACCAAATGCCATGTGGTCCTAAAACCCAGCCTCTTCTGTTCATGGCTGTTACATGTTTCCTGTGTCACCAAGAAAACTGTCCCCTTGTCCAGGCAGACACATGTTTACCTTACTGGCAGTAGATGACCTTGTGCTCTCTGTTGCCATGCTGCACAGCTGAAGCTGATCTGCTTCTTTTCTGGCTGCTAACTGTTCATGGCCACCACACATCTAAACATTTCTTGTCAGCTATTAACCCCTGACAGTTTTTACCTGAGAGAACACCTCTCCAGGAATCTCTAGATCCTCCAGTGCAACTTTGTGGTCAACATCTGCCAGACATAGACTATAGAAATGCATGGGAGGAGCTATAAATGCCTAGTGTAGTGTTCTCTTAGGAATCTCTCTAGGACGTTCAGTGTAAGTTTTGGTTAAAGTTGACCATAGAGTTGCGATGGAGGACCTAGATGAGAACATTAGCTCTCTTTCCTTTGCAGATCCTTTTCCAATATTAGCTGCTTAACAAAGGAGGACCTAGAGATTCCTAAAGAGGTGTCCTCTCAGGTAAAAACAGTGTTTTTGTTGTTTGCGGTTTTCCCATATTCACGGGGGTCTTGTTCCCCTAACCCTAGCAAATATGGAGGGACAACTGTATATGTTAAATAATGCTATTTACCAGATAGAACAGAGCTGAGCCCTGAGGGTCCTGGTCCCCACAGAAAACTGCTGAGAGATCCAGCAGAATTAACAGGGACACACTTCCCCTGTCCAGTTCTCTGTGTAGGTCATCCACCAATGTGACCAAAGCTATGTCTATCCTATAACCAATACTGAAATCAGATGGAAATGAATAGAGCCAGATAACACTTGGGACAGACACATCATTTATGAGTAACATTAGTACAAAAAGCATTACTAAGATTCTATATGATGTGGCATGGGAGGAGGTCAGTGAGAGAGGTGACACCATGAGTTACCATACCAAGTGACGCCAACCCTAGTGACACCACTGACAAGAGGCCCTTGCCCTTGTGTTGTCCTGAAAAGGCTTCCCCAAAGGTTTAACCTACCTTTGGTGTTGCCCCTTTTGGTGTGACCCCTCTGATGGCAGATTCATCCTTGTCATACTCCTGCATTTTATTTGTCAGCTCCCTCATCTGTTGAGTCACAGCTGAGTCACAGCTGGTGGTGAGCCTGAGTCTGCAAAGAGGTAGATTTTCCTCCACATTTCCACAGGTAGAGCACAACCCCAGACAGTAAAAGCAACAACCACAGTAGCTGGAAGGATGGCTGCTTTCCTTTTCTTGACTCCCTAACTAGGTCTTCTTGAGGCTTCCTGTCATTACAGAAATTGCCTTTAAAGTGTCTTTAAATAAGCACTCTGATCCCTGACTGAAGATCACAGCAGAAACTGGACAAAGAACTTCCACAGCCTTAATCTGGCCCATGTGCTAAATGTGAGATCCCCATTCCTGACTAAAAATGTCAACCTTTCCTAGCCCTTTTACTTGGCCTAGAGGACAAAAAACTGTGTCTGAACAAGATCTAGCCAAGCATTAGTAATGAACTAGGAAGAAGCTGTCTCTTTCTGCAGTTAGAGGCAATAAGCATTCAGCTCAACCCCAAGGACATAACAAATATCCCCATATCTATAAAATGTAAATGTATTAACCCATTTAAAGCTAGTTAGAATAAATCTCTTCTTTCACATTCCCTTACCATCATTAACTTCAATACTGCACAGACATAAGATACAAGTATCCTATGCTGTATATTCAAGACATTACTAATTACAGTTTAATAGTTAGTGGTTTAGAAGAGTTTTCAAAAGAGCAAAAGAGTCTTCTATGGCACAATCTTTATCTCTTCCGTGTGACATCTGCAGTTTATCTGTGAGAGGAAATAGATGGTCAATGCAGTGAAGGACTGTCAAAGAGTGATATGTCAGCTAATCACTTTTGACATGCAAGAAAAACAGACCAATTTGTACTGGAGAGCAAGTGAAACTGAGCTACTAGCCAATTATATTGGTATCAAGAAGATATTCCAAGGGGATGTCTGACTTGTTGGCTTATTAAAAAGTGAGTAGTCTAGAAGATGAAACTGTAAGCTGAGTTGCTATTATTCCAATACCAATCAAGTTCACTCCCATGACAGAAACAGTATCTTGAAAAAATAAGTGTATAAAGACTGAGGGATTTCTTCATACAGGGCACACACTTGCAAAACAAAATAACACCTTGGTCTACAACAGCCAGCAATATTGTCATGTCATGCATTAAGATAAGGTTTGCTTTTGAACATATATTGGAAGGGCAGCCTTACCTTTTTGATACTGTCCTGCTTGCTTTGTATGAATGTAGGGAGGCACTGTGCACTGTGAGTGGGACAGATGTACTGAGCTGCTAATGCTTAAAAAGTGCCCAGCCCAAGAGATCTAATTGGTGGGAGTTGTTACATGTCTCTAAGGATGCCTGGGAATGAGAACAATCCCATTGAATCCATGGCTGTACAGATATGCATACTACATTTTAAATAAGTTGTTCATAGAATTGAGACCTTTCTACAGTTCATATCCTTCACATCCACAGATTTTTTTATCCATGGAGTCAGCCATTCATAGCTTGAAAAAAAATTTTTTTAAAAAAAACTCAAAAGCAAACCTTGATTTTGCCATTTTACATAAGGGGCACTATTTTACTACTCCATTGTACATAATGGGATTTGAGCATCCATGAATTTTGGTATCAAACCTCAGAGAATACCAAGGGCCCACTGTATTTAGTTGTGATACAATGGGAACCTAATTTCATGCTGTAATGCAGGTTACAGTGATCAGATCCATACATGCAAATATATCATTCTTTTTTCTGATGATGCAAATCATGCATCCAAGTTGGGAGGTGGACTACATGTGCAGAAAAACAATACTATACTGGAAGTTGAACACATGCAAGACATTGCCTAGGCTGCTATTTAGCCTAAGCCCATGCTTGGGATGTGATTATTATTATTATTATTATTATTATTATTATTATTATTATTATTAACCTTTATTTATAAAGTGCTGTAAATTTACACAGTGCTGTACATACAATCATTTTAATTAGATGGTTCCCTGCCCTCAGGCTTACAATTTAAAAAGACACCACACAAAAGGAGAAGGGAGTAGTGATGGGGAAGGGGATGAGGTCCAGCAGTTCCTCTCAACCTCCAAGGCCTGGACCAAGGCAGATGGACTGGAGGGAGGGCTTGGCTTCATAATGGATGGTTAATCTTCATCCAGGGAGGCCTGTTGGAGCTAGCCTGCCTCTCTAGTAGGATAATACATATAAAGTACATAGCAATACAGGAAATGGTTCAATAAAACAGGCACAAAAAGAACATCAAGTAGCAAGCGACAATTATGCAAGGCCTGGGAACGCTTCTCTGAACAGGATGGTCTTCAACTCCATTTTCAAGCTGGTTAAAGAAGTGATGGCTCTTGCTCACGGGAGAAGAAGGTTCCAGGAGTGATGGGCAGCGAGTGAAAAGGGACGAATCCGAGATGGGGCAGAGGAAATCCTGGGCTGGGACAGTAGACCTTGACTACCAGAACGGAGGGCCCGAGTGGGAAAGTGCAGAGAAATAAGGTCTGATAAGTAAGGAGGGGCCAGCCCATGGAGGGCTTTAAATGTCGACAGCAGGAGCTTGTACTGAATGCGGAAAGGGAGAGGGAGCCAGTGAAGGGATGCCAACACAGGAGAGATATGGTCAGAGCGGTGAGTGGATGTGATAATGCGTGCAGCTGAATGTTGGACTGAAATTAAAGGAAAGAGGTGAGAAAGAGGAAGCCCAGCCAGGAGGACGTTACAGTACTCAAGTCGTGAGATCACTAGGGCATGGACCAGGATCTTGGCAGTAGAGGCGTAGAGATATGGTCGGATTTTGGCAATATTGTACAAAAAGAATCTACAAGCCTTGGCTGTGGTCTGGATCTGAGGGATACACAACAGAGAAGAATCAAATGTAAAACCAAGGCTGTGGGCTTGCTGAACTGGTTGAACAGAAATGTTGTTCACAGAGACAGAAAAGGAGTGTTGAAGGGTGGACTTAGGAGGAAAGACAAGAAGCTCCGTCTTGGACATGTTGAGCTTCAAATGCCGATGGCACATCCACTGTGAGACAGCTGTGAGACAAGACGAAACTTGCTGTTCAAGCCTTGGAGAAAGGTCAGGGGTGGAAAGATACAGCTGGGTGTCATCGGCATACAGATGGTAGGAAAAACCAAAAGAGCTAATGAGTTTACCTAAGGACAGTGTGTAGAGAGAAAACAGAAGGGGAACAGAGCCCTGGGGAACTCCAACAGATAAGGGAACAGAGGACGAAGTCTGACCACCAGTGACCACTGCAAACGATCGGCCTGACAAATAAGATCTAAACCAGTCAAGAACAGAGTCTGAGAACCCAAGGTCAGAAAGTATATCAACTAGAAGACAGTGATCAACGGTGTCAAAGGCTGCAGACAGATCAAGAAGGATGAGAACAGAGTAAAGGCCATTAGCCTTGGCCCGTAAAAGGTCATTCAAGATCTTAGTGAGAGCTGTCTCAGTAGAATGCCTTGGGCGGAAACCAGACTGAAAGGGATTGAGGATGGAGTTGGCTTCAAGAAACTCGAGACAGCGAGAATAAACAACCCGTTCCAAGACCTTAGAAAGAAAGGGTAGAAGAGAAATTGGATGATAGCTAGACAAAGAGGAGGGGTCAAGAGAAGGTTTTTTCAGAATTGGGGAAATGAGAGCATGTTTGAAGTCCGACAGGAAGGAGCCTGTAGAGAGAGAGAGAGATTGAAGATATGGAGAAGCGAGGGCAGAAAAGAAGGAGCGATAGAGATTAGAAAACGAGTAGGAATTGGTTCGAGAGAACAAGTTGCAGATTTGGAAGAGTTCAGAAGTGTAGAGAGTTCATCCAAAGAGGCAGGAGGAAACACAGAAAATTTTATAGGCGAGGGCGATAGAAGATTATGAGCAGGAGAAGAATTGGGGGGGGACTATCCCAGAGCAAATAGTGGTAATCTTAGAGATGAAATAATTAGCAAAGTCATTAGGAGAGAATGATGAAGAGACAAGCGGAGAGGGAGGTTTAAGCAAAATGTTGAAGGTGGAGAACAAACGCTGCAGATGCCTCTCATTGGCGGAGATCAATGATTTGTAATAATTTTGTTTTGCCATAGAGAGGGCGCGTGAGAAAGACGAAAGAACAAATTTGTAATGGATAAAGTCAGCCCACTGTTTGGACTTTCTCCAAAGATGTTCGGCTGCTCTAGAGCAGGACCGGAGAAACTTAATGATGGGGGTAAGCCAGGGCTGAGGCATAGTCTTAGAGGAAGAAGTGCATAGAGACAGGGGCAAAACGGTCAAGAGTCAAGGAAAGAGTGGAGATAAATAAAGACATCGCTGAGTCAGCAGATTCCCCAAGATTTAGGGAAGAGAGAGCTGAATCCAGGGTCTGACCAAGATGGTTAGAGTTAACAGATTGAAGGTTACGAAAATGGCGTTGAACAGTATGACGAGGAGGAGGAGTATAAGTAAGAGCAAAGGAGATTAAATGATGGTCAGATAGTGGAAAGTCAAGTGCCAGGTAGTCAGAAATGGCGCAGTTTGCAGCAAGAATTAGGATAAGACAGTGACCGAGAGAATGAGTTGAAGAGTTGGAATGTGGTTGGAGGCCAAAAGAAGCTAGGAGAGAGTTAAAGCGAGACGTTGTAGGGTTATTGGAATCGTCAACTCTGATGTTGCTTGGCCGCATGTCTCAGCTTCCATATGTGAAAGGTGGGAAAGTATGCAATTTACTATTCTCTGGAGAACACATTTACATGGGAATATATTGACTGAACCAGAAAGGTTGCCAGAAACTTCCAGCTATCTCTGTTGATAAAATAACTGTCTTTTTTTTTCTTTTCTTTTTTTCTTTTTGGCTCCTGCTAGATACTTCCACCCAACCAAAAATCCAGTCTAAGTATGCCAGTGGAATTTTTTTTTTTTTTAGCCAATAGTATTAAACAGGATCTCAGGCACATTCCTTTTTATCTGCAGTAAAAAAAAATCATACTGTAGCCTTTGAGAAGCTACTTTGGATGGCATGGTAGTCAAACCAACCATATTTTGTTATAAGCAGTTCTAACATGATCAAATGCCTAGTTCATTAGTAAGTGATATTTTCAACTGTGTTTGGGAATGAATTTATGAGGAAGCCAAGATGCAGAAAGCTAAAACCTATAGCAGTTACAAGAGTTATGACCAATTTCTTTTATAAAAGTGAGTATAGTGGGGGTTTTCTCCTCCATTTTGACTGCACTGAAGCAATGTTCTCAGGTCTGTTCTGCTTGGAGGTTGTGTCTATGCCTCCCCCAGGATTATTGTTTAATCCTGGTTGAATGGCCTAAATTAGGATAAAAGATGGAGCAAGCAATGTTGTTGACATTTGCCTTCATTCACGCTGGGGATTTTTCAAATATGTAGCAACTGTAACCACAGATCTTGAGCAAGCATTTTTTAATTATTATTTTTTTTATTTCAGTATACATTTTAGAAATCACTTTTTGAAATCCTCAGGCTCACTGGGGAATTAGAGTTATGCAAAATGTTTGAAATAACAGCCACAGTAAGATGAGTTTGACAAGGAAAAAAAATCGCACAGAGTATTTGGAAAGCAAAGCTGTGAAAATTCATTTGCTACTTCAAGGAAAACCTCTTCACAAGATCAGGTAGACAGATGGAATTTGACAGTATTAAGTTTCTCCAGTTTGCAATGCTGAAGTTCAAATCAAAGTTTGGTCTGAGGTCTGGGTCACAAGAAATAAAAGTGGGGCAGCCATAGTTTATCAGAAAATCCCTCATAGCTCATCTGAAAACAATTAGAATAGGCCCCATAAAATTTTAGAATAATCTATAACTGGTGCCCAAATCTGAAAAACTAAAGTATGTAAAAATCTTTGTCCATTACTGTTGTGTTGTGACAGAAGATAGATAGATAGATAGATAGATAGATAGATAGATAGATAGATAGATAGCTTTATCAAGAACTACAAAGGAAAATGTCCTCAGAATAAAACAAAAATGGGATAGTTTTTTTTCCACATCAGCTCCTAGGTTTTGCAATATCTATGCTGAAATCATTTCCATATCTAAACAGCATGGCTTCCACTTAGAAGATGAAACCAGAAAGTAGAGGGGGTCTGTTTGCGCTCTCTTTCCCCCATCTCATTCTCTGTATTAGGAGACATTCTCCCCTCTCACCCTATTTTCAACTCTACTGCAATCTTCCATAGGGCAATGCCAGTAGAAGGGCAGCTATGGAAGTGGAGCTTTCCAGGAAAACTTCACTGGACTGACTTCCTTTTTTGTCAGCAAAAGGAGATGTCTATTACATTCAGCACAGCCTTCCAAGGAGTGCAGGACTGTTCCCATTCTCTTAATTCACATATAGACTCTCATGGAGTAATGATAAAGAGATTTATAAGATACATGCATATATTGTGAGAAATGGAAAATAAGAATTGGACAGACTGTGCTTTGTTGAAATAGTTTCAGAGTCCATTTTGTGCCTTGCTACAATAAGATAAAGGATTCTGCTGATAGTTCTGTTTCATTGTGGTGTGTTTGATTTTTCAGTGCACCGTATCCCCATTCATGTTGTGATGCCCAGGGCAGTTTGTGAGTCTCTTCTTCCCATCTAGCAATTTGACTACCACACAGTTATCTCTTCAGAGACAGTGAATGTAAGCAGGAAAAGCAACTCAAACAATGCAACCAAAGAGTGAGCATTTCTTTGTCAGTGTAGTTCCAGCAAAGCCAGTGAGGAATAAAATGAGAACACTTGGCAAAGACAAAATCCTGCCATTGTGCTAAACCCTGGTTAAATGTTATATCCCTTAGGTCAGCCTTGGTCCAAACCAACCATTCCAACCTACAAGCCATCCCTTAAAGAAGGTTGTTGTTGTTGTTGTTGTGTGCCTTCAAATTGTTTCTGACAATTAGAGCGCCTCTAAGGCAAACTTATCACAGAGACTTTTGGGACTGAGAGTGTGTGCTTAGTCCAAAGTCATCCTGTGGGTTTCCATGGTCAAGCAGAGAATTGAACCCTGATCTCCAGAGTTGTAGTCCAGTGCCTAAACCATCACACCATCATTGCACAGTAATCTGTTTCACATACTGATGCACATCAAGCACTCTTGTGGTTGTCCCATTATATCACATTTCAGGAAAGAGATTTGTTGATGCCTCTGACGCATAGATAGATGCAATTGAGCAAATAAGACAAATTTGCCCCTAGAAAATTTTGAACCTGTTTAAAGAAGGTCAAAACCATTTTCCTTTAGAGGTTAAATAATGCTTCTTTAGAATGCAGAATGAGAGGGTTTTTTTAATTTTTAATGTACTGTATTTTATTTGGATAAAACACAAAGCAGAGTTACCACGAATTGCAGTATCCCAGTCCTAAGTATGTGGAAAGAGGAATTCCATTTCTTTAAATGAAACCACATGGATTTTTTTTTTCAAGTGAGGAACTCTATTAAGATGAAGGAACCCAAATAATGTTATTGCTATATGGGCATGTTGATGACTCAACATTTCATAGTATTTTTAATTGTTACCTTGTTTGGAATACCAAGTTTCAAGTCAAAGTTTCTAATGAGGTGAGGAAGGTTATTAGGATCAAAAAATGGAAACAGTCATAAAAATGGTAAAGATAACTTCAACACATGACAGTGTATATCACAGTTTCCTGGTGTCAGTGCAGCTCAACAAAATGTGTACAAGTTTTTACCTTTTGTATTCCCTTTTAAAGCTGTCTCAATAACCTATATTTTTTTGCTCCACTCATTTTGGCTCAAAAGTTCTCATCTGTTTTTCTGTCAGCCAAAGCTGGCTCTTCATAATCCAGTATCGCCTACAGGCGTCTTGAAAGCATGGCAGCAATGTTACTTTAACTGGATAAAAGAACCATTCCCTTTCATTTCCCCCATACTAATATCTTCAGTTCAAAGAGGAATACAAAAGGAGGTTTGAAAGGGTTTATATTTTATATTATTTGAGCGGGGGAGGGAATGCACACAGGGAATGCATAATTTATAGCAGTCTCTTTTCAATAGATGATACTGACAGGCACTGTGCAGAGCTAAACACTGCTTATCCCTACTGGCCCACCTTTTATTGGTACAATACAATCTTTTGAACATCAGAGAAGTCCTAGGAAAATTGCAACAAGTTGCAATTTTATTTTATTTCTAAATATGGTAGATGTTTACAGGTTGAAAGCTTTCAGTTGAAGGTGTTCAACTGGCTTCAGTAAACAAACTTGTTATTTAACTAAAACCATTATGGAACTAGGCAAAAGGTGCATCTGTGTGAACAGTGGGTTTCTTAATCAGTGTGCATATATGTGTTACTGATGCTTTATGAGCTAATTAAAGATGGACTATTCTCAAAGATGCCATTGTTTAAAAATGATTTCCAGAATCCGGTTGGGGCCTTCATAAGTGGACTCATGTCTATGTGAATAGAACTGTGCATTTGTAGCACATTCATATCCAGTAGAAGACTGCTGTTGCATTACGGTGTATTGCCCAATGCACATTGCAAACCAGTGCACATCACACACTGATGTGCATCAGGCACTCTTGCTAACACCCTGTTATGTACCTTTGCAATTCAGTAAAGGGGTTTCTTGGCTCTTCAGATAAATTAAATTGTTTATTTATAAACCTCTTTTCCCAGGATCAAAGCGGTGTACAACATACCAGTAAAACAATACCATGAATGACATATTAAAAATACACATTAATACGAATTAAATCCAAAAACATTAGCTAAAAACATACAGTTTAACATTATTAAAATCCTAAATATCAATACATCAAAGTATTGTAGGAAGAGATGGGGTTTTAATGCCTTTTTAAAGGCTTCTACTGTTCCACTAAGGCAGATCTCTTCAGGTAAGGCATTCCAAAGAGAAGGCGCTACTACCGTAAAAGCCCTTTGTTGGGTAGTCGCCAATCTCACCTTAGGGTGATTGAGTAGCAATTTTCCTGTTGTCCTGGGAGTGTGGGGTGGATTATGCAGGGAGAGGCGGTCCCTCAAGTAACCCGGGCCCAAGCCATTTAGGGCTTTAAAGGTGATAACCAACAATTTGTACTGGGACCGGAAACGGATTGGCAGCCAGTGAAGAGATTTTAAGACAGGTGTTATATGGTCAGACCTCGCTGTCCCCGTAATTAACCTGGCTGCTGCATTTTGAATCAATTGAAGTTTCCAAACCTGATACAAAGGTAGCCCCATGTAGAGCGCGTTGTAGAAATCCAAACGAGAGGTTACCAGTGCATGTACATTTTCAAGGTCCTTTCGGTCCAGACAGGGACGTAGTTGGCATATCAGCCAAAGCTGGTACCAAGCGCTCCTGGCCATTGCATCTACTTGAGATGATAACTGCAGAGATGGATCCAGGATGCATAGCTATGTATACATAAAGTTACATAACATAACAGGTCATGTAGGATTATAGAGAACAACTGTTCCAGACTGCTTCATAGCCTTATTTAACGACAAAAAAGATTAGCATATATTATTTTATACACACACGGATACAGACACAGATGTGTGATGAGATAATATGGCACATCCTTCATCTCCTTCTGTCTTAATTTATTTGGCATCAAGTAACAAATGTGGCCAACTTCCTTTTATTTAGTCTCAACTAGAGCAGACTAATTGAATCAACTGTTGAATGGTGAGTTAACATGTAGGTAAATCTCATTGATTGACTGTGTCTACACTAGTTAGGATTTAAAAAAGGATTTAAGCCACTGTGTTCAGGAAGAATCATGCATGTAATGGCACTCATCCTTCTTTACAGTAAGACAGGATGATTCCCACACTGGAGGAGTGAAGCAAGATTCAGCACAGTGTTGCTACACTACAACCTCTTCAGATATCTGCCAGGCTCTGAGCACTCTGGCAGAACTCACAGCTAGTGGCTGGACCCAGCAGTGCTGGTGGTGCCCATGTCAGTGGGACAGTAAATCCACTGCAGGGTGTCACTAGGGTGTGCAAACTGCACCAGGTGACACTCTAGTGTGTGTGAAATTACTGCTCCCAAAATATCTGCCTTTTGGCAGAAATGGGCTGTGGCATTTGCTGGCATCCCTTTAAAAAGGTGTGAGTGGGGCAAGACTCAGTGGGAAGAGAAAGGAGAGGCCCCAGGGGTTTTTTTTTTGGGGGGGGGGAAACGTTATATTTAAAATTTGTAAAATATTTTTTAATTTTTTTAAAAAACATCACATCTGAAAAGATAAGCTGACGTGGTTTTTATAAAATCAACACAAAAAAATTGCAGAGGATTGGGACAAGATATTGAAATATTTGAATCAGGAAATGGGGCAATATAATAATAGAGACATAAATATTTAACTAAAATGTAATTGTTCATCTGCTTACCAATTAACTGAATAAGTAGGAAATGTATAGTATTTTATTTACAAGTACTTCAGGATATAGTATATTAATAGAAACAGCATAGAAGAACAATGTATAGTAAAAAAAAAAGTAGCACAAAAAAAGCAAAAACCTAGACAACAGCCAGAAAACTGCAGATGAGGAAGTAACGAATGATGTTTTGGATATTAGGACAGAAATTATTTAAGTCTGATTATTTTTGGTGGATTTAATGTATGACTAGGAATCTGAATGTGAGAAATGCAATATTAATGTATATATTGTGAATGATGTGATTGTCCATTATGATGAAAATACGTGGCTTTTAAAAAGTATATATGATTTTAGAAAAATTTTAATAAAAAAATAAGAGCTTTGGTGGTGCAGTGGTTAAATGCCTGTGCTGCAGACACACTCAAGCCATAATGTTGCGCTTTCAGTACCAGCCAGGGGCTCAGGCTCGACTCAGGCTTGCATCCTTTTGAAGTCGCTAAAATGAGTAGCCAGTCTGTTGGGGGCATTTAGCTTACACTTTGCAAACTGCTTCAGGAGTGCTTAAGTGCACTGATAAGCAGTATAGAAATGTACTTGCTATTGCTAGTTCTATTTTTTTTTTTAAAAAAAAAGGAAATCACCACAACTTACCAAATGTTCACATTGACCACATGAAACAATATACATGTAAATACACTGAGGCAGTGCATATGATATTGTAATTTAAAGGTATAATTTCAATTTTGCTAGTTGTTTATGTCACAACTAGTGCCATTACATTCAGAGATATATAGGAATTACAGTTTATGAGACTGTATTAGAAAAAAATATTACTAACATTTATGTATGGTCTGGTATGGAAGGAGGTCAGTAGTGGGGCAGTGACCACATGAGTCAACACACCGGGTGATGGCAACTCTAGAGACACAACTGATCAGGAGGAGCCAACCAAGGTGCTCCATGGGGATAAGACTCAGCAGCACCTTGGAATACTCCTTTAAAGTGTGGACAAAACCAGAACAGATTCATCACCCCACTAGCAGAGGAGCCCTCTTGTTCTCTGCAGTCATAATGGCTGTAGGATTCTGGAAACTGTGTCATAAAAGGTAACTTTTCCAAGTGCTGAGCTGGCTTTGTTCAGTTTCATGGCTTTGCTTTGAGAGGAAGCTACCTTCTGAAGGGCTTGGTAAAGTTCAAAAATCTAGTCCATCTCTTCTGACCTTCCAACAGAAGACTCAAATTTATTCATTAAACCAGAAGTTAACATAGCGATTTACAGATGGATTGGTTTTACAAGCTCTAGTCTAGGAGGTCAAACAGACCTCTTTAATTTTTAAAAGAAATTGGCCTAGAATTTTAAAAATCAAATACTGAAATGTATAGCCCTTTTAAAAAGAGGACATGTTTGCACATATCTGATATTTACTTGGATATGAAAACCTAGAGTAAATAGTGAAGGCTATGAATAAACAAATTGCACATTAGCCAACAACCTCACTGTTATCTGCATTTGAATATTCTATTAGTTCAAGGTTGGTGCTTTTTTCCTTTCCTTTTTTTTATTTTAGAGAACATTAATATTTCCAGACACTGACTTTTTTGTGTGATAATAATATGCATTGAAATCTATTAAATGAAATTTGTTCCAACTAACTAGTTCTATTGAAAGCCTTTCAAAATTAGGTGTTGATGTCAGTACAGAATGGGGCACAAGCATACACAGTCCTCTGAATACAAACAACATAACGTAGGCATCTCCAGCTGTGCCCTGAATCACAAAAGCTCACCCTTAGAAAATAAATAACAAAAGCTAAATAGAAGGATCACTATAGAGGGCCTTGTACAGGGACTGCCACTGTACAAATGAGACAGACAGCTGTTTCTGGGTTTTGGAGATAAGCTTGAACAAAAGACTTTGCTTATTACAATAGAGAGGAACACTGGAACCATTCCATCTTGGTTTGTCTCAAACATGGCAGGCCCCAACAATTAGCTTTTTCTGAGATACCATTGAGTTAAAAATGTGAATGCTTTTGGGGAAAACAATGCAGAGCTGTTGAGATAAAGTAAATTCAACCATGGGCTTATGTTGGTGCTACTCAGAGTGGTGCTCCATGGTCCAGTGCTGGTCTGTGACAAATTTCCAGAAAAATTGCAGCTAACAGGCATAAATATGTTACCAATCCTTAGTATAGGGGGTTGGGGGTGGGAATTGGCTGTCTCCCATATTAGAAGGCCTGAGAAGTACCTTGACATATGATGAGTGTAATACCTTTTATATACCAAGAAGTGCATTTGAGGTTCCTGGTCATGTTATGAAGGTACATGATACTGAAGCTAAGCAGATCAGTGGTTGGTTATTGCCTGAAGGGAAGACCTCCTGGAAACCCACTATGGGCTAAAACAAAAAAGGAATCTTTCTTTCCTTGATAGAAAAACATAGGTAGAAAAGGATACGGTAAAATTAGTAACTTAAAAAATGCCAAATTATGACACTGTAAATATGCATACCATTAGATAAATATAAATATGTCGAGCACTATCAATGTGCAATCAGAATGACAGCAATGGGGATTCACCTACAATTCATGTTTCTCATACTTGTTCTGTCAACTTGAGTATGACTGCTATAGAGTAAATAGTTGTGGTGGGCTGCAGACAAGGCAAGAGTGAGGTGTTTAATGCCCACTAATGACACATGGCTGCATCATTACCATTATTTAATCGAGTCCATTATTTTTCTTGCTGCCATCAAATTCATGTTCCTATCAGAAACGAACTTTCTAGAGGTAGAAGTATGACTTAACTGCTCTGGAAATGCATTTTGTTTGTTGAAAACAAAAATATTAATATGAAAACAGTGTTAAAGCCTCAGGTTATAAAGCATACACACACACACACACACACACACACACACACACACAGGTGTGGAAGTGGGATAGGATGCAAAACATGTTCCCTCACCCTCCATCCTCTGTGTGAGAGGATGACCACCACTAACTGACCATTTTAAAGATCTGAGAGACTTGCATCACCTCACAAAGCCTTTTGAAAATTCAGAGCAAGGGACATCTTTTTGGAGCCTATTGCATTCTATCCCACACCCACAACTGCATAAATATGCTTTATGAAATGATGCTTTAATATCATGCTGTACTGCATTTGAAGAAACAGACTGATATCCATGAAAGCTCATGCTAAAATAAAAATCAGTTTTAAATGTGCTATTCTTTTTTACCCTTCCTCCTTCTCTCTTCCTCTTTTTTATGCTACCAGAGTCTAACACAGCTACTTCTTTGAAAACTTAACAGAAGCTCCTTGTTAATGACTACCCATCTGCATTCCTAAGAGGTTTTATGATCTCAAAATGGCATGTAAAGAATCATAATTAGGCCTTTTTCTTGAGAAGTCTTGTATGTCCTTCACTGAGCTGGGAAATTCCTACCATTCAGAAGTGTATGCCTTAATTGCTCCTAAAGTGTCCACATCTCAGCATGCACTCCTGCCCTTCAAGTGCCAGGGAGGATCAGCTACAAACACCGATGCCTCCCAGGGATGCTGGTTCACATAGCAGACATATCAGGTATAGCAGGAAAGAAGGAGTTGTCAACAGTGATCTGTTTTGTCAAGTATTTGTTGGGAAATGTGAGGGATAGTATTGGATATCACAAAAAAAGTAATGAAATCAGCAAGTCAGGTGCTGAACAACAATCAAATTCTCCCCACACTTCTCCTGGTCTAGAAGAGAAAAAAGTAAGCTGTGGCAGGATACAGACAGGGAAAAAGGGGTGTGTTCATGACGTCATGAAGGTATAGCTTTCAGACGGCCCTTACCTGAATGCCGCCATGAACACGCCGCCCACACGCCCCAAGCGGGAAGAAGCGGCATTAAAAAGGTGCTGCTTTTCCCCACTTCTTTTCTATATAGTGCGCAGCTGCGCATCTCCATCTGTAAGCTGCTGCACCGGTATGCCAGAATTGCTACGCCGCTAATTTAAGTTGCCCATTTAAAAGCTCCGTGTCTGCTGCGTCGCATAATGAGTCGGGGTCCTGGAACATGTGCAGTTTGCAGTCAGGCTTTAATTGCAGCGTCAGCTGCCATGCAGGTGTGGAAGCTGCAGCACAGCTGCAGCGCATTTTAAGACTCGTAACCCTAACCCTAACCCTAGAGCTGCATGTACACATGCGCTGCTAGAATCGTGGAAAGTTTGGAATTTAAAGTGCACCCCTACACACATACCTGTGGCATTTTCACCTAACAATAAAAAAACGCTAAAACTTTAAATATTTACATATGTACAAGGGAGGTGATGGGGGATGGCAGGGGGACAGCGGTGGCAGCGGCGACAGCTGTGGCTGTGCATTGCAGATTCAGCAAGAGCGCAGGGACCAAAGGAGAGGAGGCATCCATGATGCTGGTGACATTGGCAATGTGCAAGCGAACAAGGATGCCAACACCAGCTGATCACCAGCTGGCAGGAGACCACCTTTGTTCTTGGCCAGGGCGGGGGAAAAAGTTTAAAGGGGCCTGGGCGCTTTAAATGTGCACATATGCTTTCTGCCGCCGGTGCTGAGCGCCTGTGAGGAAGCTGCCTTTCTCTTTGCGGCATCCTCCAAGGTGGCGGTATGGAAACTGCGGGTCAGAAACGGCCCCAGGTGAGGCGTCTTCACTGCCCCCCATGTGGAAGCCCCATACACCTGAGCCACGCCCCCGGGGCGGGAGGTCTGGAGGCTCCGTATTCAGCAGAATACACCTCCAAGACGTCTTCCCCTGCCCGTCTGTATCCCGCCTTAGTCTTCTTTGTAAAACAAATCAAGTAGTTTTATTTACAGATTGCTTGTACATAATCAAATAACAGTCTAATGGATTAGAGAGAGAAGGGAAAGAAAAATGGCAAGGAGTTAGAGTGATGGATGAAGACAGAAGGCATGGTAAAAGCAAATAAACAAAATCAGCAAACCTGCAAACTAGCAATCTGTAAGCATCAGCATGCAAAAGTTGTTAACTCTAACATGTACCATACCTCCATGGTGCTACATCCAGGGCAGATTTTAAAAGGAATGAATTAAGTTGATATGAATCATTGTTCATGCAGAAATTCACACAAATATATCCTACAGGGTGGCCTTGAGTGGCAGATGTTGAGCAGTTGTTCTGTTAAGAGAACTGTGTGGCACGTGGCATGTCCTTTACTTCATAAATGGACATGCTGTCTTCAAACACAATGAAGCATTGGCAGGGCTAAGAAAAATGTATCTACCAGCCCAGTGAGCTTTTGTGCATGGAGTGAAAAGGGGAGCCATCTTGTTTTTTACAGTCTGAGAAAACTATTGGGATGACCCTAATGTTGTCAGTTTCCAAAACAACAATAAGGGATAGTTGAAATTCATAACATGTAGGGTTACTTGGGGAGTAGCTACTAACAAGTTTGGGTTCTTGTTGTTGTTCTTTGTGCCTTCAAGTTGTTTCCAACTTATAGCAACCCCAAGGCAAACGTATCGTGAGGTTTTCCTAGCAAGATTTGTTCAGCGGAGGTTTGCCATGGCCTTCTCCTGAGGCTGAGAGAGTGTGACTGTGCCCAAGGTCACCCAGTGGATTTCATGGCCAAGCAGGGAATCGAACCCAGGTCTCCAGAGTCATAGTCCAACAATCAAAACACTACACCACACTGGCTCCCTGTCATGTTTGGGTTTTGCCAAATGCCAAATGAAAGTATTGATTTCAGTTAGCTTAGCCAAAATTTTCTCTGTTAACACATTGTCTGCTTGATGCACACCTTTCTACCTTTATTAAAAGCCCACTCTCCAAAATATTAGATATTTATGTTAATTTTTAAATTTCATTTGTATGCCACCTTTCTAACAGAGTTGGCCTCAAGGTGGCAAGCAGAAAAGAGTCAATTAAAAAATCTGAATAATTTAAAAAATAAAAAGGGAGTTCCAGAGGGTGGGAACAGCCTGTGATGGTAGCCAGACCAAGAGAAAACCTGTATGTATGTATGTATGTATGTATAGGCATCTTGTTTAGCCTATATAAAAAGGAAAATTTTTCAACCCTCAAATAAGAGACTTGCCTTATAATAAGAGGCACCTGGCAATTCTAGCTGGCCCTGGTTTTAAGGGTTCATTTATTGTCACTTAAGGCTTGTATAATTCTTACTAAAGTGTCTTGGTGGGGAGGGAATTTGTGAAAAACATTTTGGTTTCTTTTCTTATAAGAAGTTGTTAATGTAAAAAGAATGAAACCTTTTTGATGCTGATTTACTAGCTATGCTACTTAATAAAACTATATACTATGAGATCTGTCAAAAAAATCTTTCCAGTTATGGTAGATTGATGTTTAATAATATGTTACCTAAGGTATTAAAGAGGTATTAATGTATGTTGTTATTTTTGGTTGCATGGAAGGACCCCTGTCTTCCCACAAACACTAAATGAGCCTTGAAGAAAAGTATTCCCATCTCTACAAAAGCAGGAAGATTGAGGTATGGCTGATGATCTTGGTCAAAAAAGCCCCTGGGAGCCATGTTCTTACAGTCTCTTTATGACATCTGTAACTAAACTCATTTTACAAGATTAGATTAATTGTCAACAGAGATGTCTCACTTGCTTGCTCTCTGGAAGTAAGCAAAAGTATTTGATTACTCCTGGGAAAAGCCTTGACGCAAGAAATTCCAGCATTTGCCATTTTTATAGGTATACATCTTAGAAACCAGATCATGTCTTACCTAAAATTTGTTCCAGAGGCAGATGAAAGATGATGCACAAGGGTATAGCAGGGGACAAATGAGGACATTAGCCCCTTTAAGAATTCTCCCTTCTATGGTTTTCCTCACTCTCCAAATTTCTAGCATGGCAGAAAATGTGACACTGAAAATTGTTCACATCTAGCTCTCTTATTTTTGTCGTGTCCGCATTCCCTTGGTTACTTTTGTCATTGTTATTATGTGCCTTCAAGTCATTTCTGACTTATGGTGACCCTAACGCATTAGGTTTTCTTGGCAAGTTTATCCAGAGGGGTGTACCATTACTATCCTCCTGCCCCTTTTCTTTGGATGCCTATACTTTATTTCTAAATGCCAAACTGAACATTTAAATGAATGTAATGCAAGACATTTGAGGACTGAAGCAAAATTTCATTGGAGAGGGATAAAATTCTGATGGGGGAGCAATTCTCTCATTTTGTCCCCCTCCATAGCTACACTCCCTATGAAGCTAAGTTTTAGATCTTCTTGTAATATCTGTGGATTCAATTCAAATTTTGAAAAAGAACAATTTGAGACATTAACAGTAAGGGTGCAGCAGTGCATGAAATTACAGAAACCAAACTGTAGCAATGTAAAACCCCTATTAAAAAGCAAAGGAGATCTGGCAAGTCAAGCTATTCAGGCTAAACTCAAACTCAAATCCAGCAGCATAGCTGTTACAGGCAGCTGGACTCACAAATATTATCTTAGCACCTTAGTGAAGCAAGAAACCATTTCTGAGATGAAGGAAGCAATTTTGCCTTCATTCTCCTTCAAAATCATAGTGTAAGCTTTCAGTCAGTGGCAACATTGTCCAGCTGCAGTTAGATATATGACTGTAAAGGGGATTCAGCTAAGCAGCTAGTTAGACAAATGTAGCATCACAGAGCTTGCAGTCATAAAATTTTGCTAAGGCTGTAATGTTAGTAGCCTGCAAACAGTGTCATAATCCTTTAATGGCTTTTGTATGGTTTCACAGAAAATGAAGAGTGACATTAATTTTAAGCTCCCTGGCACTGCATGTATGAAGGGTTGCTTATGTAATGGTGTGAGTGAAATTTTCATGAGGTGCTTATTTCGTACTGTATCCAGAAAGTGCCTAGGAATCACTTGAGGACAAACCAGTTAATTTTAAATAAGATACTACCTGGGCACCACAATTTAAAAAGGACATTGAGAAACTGGAGCGTGTCCAAAGGAGGGTGACTAAAATGGTGAAGGGTCTGGAAACCATGCCCTATGAGGAACGACTAAGGGAGCTGGGGATGTTTAGCCTGGAAAAAAGAAGGTTTAGATATGATAGCTCTGTTTAAATATTTGAAGGGATGTCATGTTGAGGAGGGAGCAAGCTTATTTTCTGCTGCTCCAGAGACTAGGACTTGGAGCAATGGATGCAAGCTGCAGGAAAAGAGATTCCACCTCAGCATTAGGAGGAACTTCCTGACAGTAAGGGCTGTTCGACAGTGGAACACACTCCCTCAGAGTGTAGTGGAGTCTCCTTCCTTAGAGGTCTTCAAACAGAGGCTGGATGGCCATCTGTTGGGGATGCTTTGATTTGGATTTCCTGCATGACAGGGGGTTGGACTGGATGGCCCTAGCGGTCTCTTCCAACTCTATGATTCTATGAATCTATGAATAAGTTCCTGACATAACTTATTTTCTCTGTTGTGTAAATATTCTTACCAGATCTCAGCTTGGAAAAGTTACATTGAGGAGGTAACATTCAGAATCTCCAGGCTTTATGAGCATCTGAGAATTCTGGTCCAAAAAAACACAACTTTTCCAAGTTCTGTGCTAGATGTGTGAGAACTGAATGTGGTTTGTCCCTAGTAAAGTAAATTCCTACTGCACATACTCAGATGTTCCTTCATTGTCATTTATGGAAAACATAAATTTCAGATCTTTGTCCTGGAACAGAAACAGCCTCTTGAGTGGAGCCCTATTACAATGCCATGCTTTACAAGGTTTTATGGCTTCATCTAAAAAATCCTTGTAAAAAGGGTTAATAATCAAATTGACTCAGAGATTGGAAAATGAATTATATAAACTGTAAATTATAAATTAGTTGTGGTGAGGGAATACCATAAATACAGTGGAATCCTTTGGCTATTTATCACTTAAAACCAATGGTTAGTTACAAGTACAGCAAACTTCTTGAATCAATGAAACTTATATAAGTTATTGATTTAGCAAGTTTCCATTGATTCTGTATTATTATTCTAGTTAAGACCTGGAATAATTACTGAAGAAGATTAAGGAGGAAAGCAACAAGATAGAATTAATTCTGAACCTTAAGAAAGCAAAACAATCATGAAAGAATTCATCCTGGATAATGAGAAAACTGAAATAGTCAAATAGTTCCTATACCTTGGATTAAATACTGACCAGAACAGGAGACTGCAATCAAGAAATCTGAGGAAGACTAATATTTGGAAAGGCAACCATGAAAGAACTAGACAAGATCCTAAAGTGTAAAGATACTACTCTGAGCACTAAAGAGAGGATAGTCCAAGTCAATGCATTCCCCATCACAATGGATGAATGTGAGACCTGGAAAGTGAAGAAAATTGATTAAAAAATGAACTCATCTGAGATGTTCTGCTGAAGAAAAGTACTGAAGATACTATGGATGGCCAAGAAGACAAACAAATGGGTTCTAGAACAGATCAAGCCAGGATTTTCCCTAGGAGCCAGGATGACTAGAGGCTGTCATACTTTGACCACATCATGAGAAGGCATGAATCATTGGAAAGACCATGATGCTGGGAAAGGTAGAGGGCAGTAGAAAGAGAAGAGGGTCACATGCCAAATGGTTAGGCTTGACCAGGGAGGCCACAGGCTTGAGCCTGCAGGAACTGAGCAGGGCAGCTGAGAACAGGAGATCTTAGAGATGCCTTATCCAGAGGATTACTATGATTTGAGCATGACTCAAGAACAGTTAACAACAACAGTTAGAATTTACAATTAGATTGAAGTCTACGTTCTTCTGGAGGATGTCTGTGCAGCAGTTTCCATCACCAAAGAGATAACCTAGTTTTGAAACCAAACATTGACCTGCCACTTTGACAAAGTTTGCATATGTGATATGTGACCTCAGGAACACCAGCATATTACACATTACCCATTGTCATACTGTTTGCAGGAGTCACTGAGGCTTTGAGCCAGATTCAATTTTATGAAAGAAAAGGCATACATTTCCTGTGATGTACTGTACAAAGAGAGTGCCATCCACATTTGCTCCATTTCTGGGCAATGAGTCCAAGCACTCTGTTTCTTTTGAAACAGGTCACTGAAGACATACAGTGTTTCCATGATACAGTCTATGTGCATTGATCTGTCTACTTCATCACATCCCTGTTCAATGCTGGCATGATTTCATGTCTTAAAACACTGCACATCTTTTAACTAATAACTTGCTGTGAGGAGCAAACCTTAGGACTAACTCATGAATTTCATCCAGTGTCTTGGCTCTTCTTCCTTATCATAAATCTTACAAAATGAGAGTTTTAATTTCTTCCAGCTCTCTGAGAAAAGAAATTTGCTTGATTCATCTCTTCTGAGAAAAAGCTCCAATTTGAGGAAAGCTAGACCAACTCTGTTGTGAGCCCTTAACTGTGGGATAAAGCCCCATAGAGTTCTAAGTGAACAGAAAGGAGTTTCACTACCAAAGTTGGATACAAGAGGGGATTTTTTTGTTTGTTTGTTTTCAAGGTCCACGACTAAGGGGTGAAACAGACTGTCCTGATGGAGCTGCCTGTCGGAACCTATTTGAATGCCGGATCGGGGCCATGGCAACTGCATGCTGCGGGCCCGATCAGGTGTTTTTCCAGCCCAAAAATAAGCAGCAAAATGCCGCTTCTTTTTGGCCTGGAAAAAGGGCACCCTTGTTGCTGCCACATGGCTCTTCACGGTTTCTTTGGTGCAGCATATTTAAACGCTGTGCCAAAGAAATGTTGTGATGCCACTTGCCATCTGATTGATTGAGTGGCATGACACTGCTTTGGGGGTGGAGTCAGGATGTGTGGTGTGCAGTCACCACGCCTACACTCCACACCGACACCAGCCCTTTTGGCTGGTCTGTACAGCCCCAAGGTGTTTTAAGATTGCAGACTCTTTCTTTAAATCGTTTCTCACATTTTATTCTATGAAGAGAGTAACTGAATGTTCTTTGTCTCAGCCATAACTATGGAACAAGTCTCCTCTGGATAGTTTGGACAGTGTGGAAAAAAACTTTTGTGTTAATGTGGATTTCCCAGTGAGTAAAAAACCAACATACACACACATACAGTAAACTTGATCAATGAATTTTGCTCTCTCCTGAAAATTCCAAATCTGGACAAATATTCCTCTTACTAGGAATTGTCCCAGAATCATCCCCATACAAGAAAATATTTTATAGGCCTATCTTCCAAGAGACTATGGCAGATGGGCAGATGGGGGCAGCTTCCAACCACTCCAGGGCATGTTGTTTACATGACGCACACCCCTGGAGTGCCCGGAAGCCACCCCAGAGCTGCGTCGAGGCGGCAAAACTGACCCCAGAAGGGGTGGATCTTATTTGCTCTTATCTGGGGCTGCGGGAAGAGGCACCCTCCGGGCCGTGGCATATGTTCTTCTGGCCACTCCTTCCAATTTGTCTGCTTCGCTCCTGTTTTTTGAAACAGTATGCCAGCCTGCTTTTGATGGTATCATTTTAAAAAGCCAGTGCCTCTTTGTGCAACCATATGTAATTGCATTTCTCCCCTAGTATGCTCTCTTCTGGCTAATGCTTTTTACTTCAGAATTTCATGCAGGAAATTAATCGAGTTAGATGCTACCAGACCTCCCTAGCTTATTAAAAGTCAGGGGAGCAAAATACATTTCAGTATTATAATCTAATTTAGCAGCTTTCCAATGCAATCCCAGAATCCTCCAAAAAGATATAGTTAACTTGGTTTAATGCATGGACAAACAGAACAACTTGTAAATTTAATAATGCTGAGCTTCAAATATCATTGAGATGCTACCAAGGTTTGTTTTTAAATGACCTTCAACAAGTTATTATTAAGACTGTATTTATAATGAAAACCTTGAAAATGACTTAGATCAATGAAAATAAAAACATGAGAAGATTATGCCACCCTCTGCTCAGAAAACAAGAGTGTTGACATTGGAATATTTGGATTTAAATCTACTTTGACAACAGTTTTAGGCTTACTTCTTTGGAAATGAATTCTGGTAACGGATGGCACATCTGCAATAGAAATTTTCAGTGGAAAGCAAACAAACATCAAGGAGCTGAACCCAGAAATGAGTACTGCAGGACTGATGAGAAAGAAAAGCAAGATATCCCTGCTCACTCTGCAGATGTGCCATCCATTACCAGTCTCCAGTATAGGCTGCTTGTTCCAGTATTGACCATCTAAGGACAAACTGGTTTCAACTTTGGCAGCCTAACATACACTTTTAGGAAATACTGGAGAGGAGTGGGAAAGGGATTTGAAGGGTATATACTGATATGGGAATATAAAGTTGATAGAGAGATGGTGGAAAGAATGAAATACTAGCAGCTGAACTATTCATTAGAAATATGAACCTCTGTTTTAGATAAAATATGAATTTTGTGCTGGAGAACATCTCTATTGCACTGGCCAGTTGGAATAATCTCAGAGCAAAAGTACAGTACTCCCTTCCCTTATGCGTGAATCCATTCTAGACAGCCCCACGTAAGGGGGAAATCATGTATGCTCATGTCCCATTGAAAATAATGGGGTGCATGCATGCGGCGCAGCACAGTGCATGCACCATAGGTGCGCACGCCATTCATTAGATTCTCCTGCGGCTTCAGCATATGTTGAAAGCTGCAGAAGTGAAGCCTGTATATGGCGCAAGCTCACTGTATGTCATTTCCTTGGGCCACCAACAGCTGTAGTTGGACTCATCAGTCAACAAACTGGTTGGTCTATGACTCATGCATTTAGCCAACCCAATTTATAGATGTAATCAATAAAGCTGTGACCATGTTTTCTCCAGTTATGTTGTTTGCATGGTTGTTGGCATGGGGCAACATGACTCTTTCCCATATGCATATGCTGTTTTACCATCTTTGCCTTATGAAAAAACCTGTGAAGCTTTGAAAGCTAGTATGATGTATTTGGTGCCTTTGGGAGGGTCCAATAAAAGTTTTACCACAAGATGGATTTTGTATTTTGTTGGGTTTTTTTGTTTAGTGGAAAACATAGCTACGGTGGACCCTTGGCTGGGGTTTGGTTCCAAGATTCCCCGTGTATAACAAAATCCGAGTATGCTCAAGTCCCATTAAATATAATGACATAGCAAAATGGTGTCCCTTATAAAAAATGGAAAATCAAGGTTTGATATTTAAAATTTATACTTTTTTTTGAAAATTTTCAAACCATGTATGCTTAAATCCGTGTATAAAAAATCCGTGTATAAGAAGGGCCAACAGTACTTGTACCATGATATTAGTAAACATGTTTACTAATGCATCTCTGATAAATAACTGCAATGAATGGGGTGGGAGGAAATAATAAGAAACAAAATATTTTTACATGATGTTTAAAGCACTGTATCTCTAGTCACTGAAATTTTAAAATTCAATCCTAGAGAAATGGAAATGGGCTCATGGTGTAATCTTCAATGAACAATGTTTATAGCAGATGCAGCAAACAGTGCATTTGCAGCCTTACAATTTCAGAAGCATACTTAAAACTGAGCAAGTAATCATGAACACAGTTTAGCAACAGTACATTGAAGAGACTGCTTGAAGCTGCCTATGGTTATATGGGGAATACCTTGGAGGTTTCAATTTCTAAAAGCATTTACTAAAGAGTCAGTTCTGTTAAATTCAACAGAAGTTACCAATACTTCGTGTTAGAGAAAAAGATCTTTGGGATGGGTGATGTCTCTTGTTACCGGTGGTTCTGAACTTGTACCAACTGGAACAGATGCAGTCTTCTCAGCTACTCAATATCAAAGTAACTTCCTCACAGATTTTCACTCAAAAGAGGGTTTATTAACTTTGTTGCTAATTACTGTACACTTTACACAGCAGGCTACTATACATCTATTCTCTTTCAGAGTCCATGCTAGAAGCTCGAATGTGACATCAGTCTTTGTTCTCACATAAGATCAATTTTCCCACCAAGTGGACACACCTCTTTCTCATGAAGTCACCATACTACACAATAATACATTTGTTTATATTATGTCTCAGCAAATGTCCTTGAAGACTTGTTCTTCCAGGCCTAGGCTTTCTGGCCTTCAACAGGAACCATTTTAAACTTTAGTTAACCATTGCCACATCTGAACATTTTCCATACAAATTAGAAATATATTTTAACACTTCCAAATAGTTATGCTTAAGCAATGCATATCTTACTGGGATTGGTTAGTTGTGACTACATTTTTTAGGTTTCAGTTACTACTAATTATTCTCTGGATTGAGCCCAAAGGCTTATGGATACAATCAGGAGACTATTCAAATCAGTGATTTCTGCCATTCAGTTTAGCAGTATACAGCACCATAGATTGTAACAATACTCTTCTGTGTTCTATGAGAAACAAGATCCTGCAAAGCTCCATTAACAAGATCCTTTAGCAAAGTGCTATATTTTCAAAGTAATAGAGCAGGAGGTGTGCCGAAAGTTCTAGTGATAACTACAAGGAACTAATTTGCACCTCAGCTTCTGAATGTGTGGGTAGAAGGGAGAAAACCAACTGGAACTGTACAACAGGACCCCTTCTAGCAGAATGTAAATTATTTCATTCATTCATTCATTCGGTATTTATTTATGCCTCTTGGCCCACCAGCTCCCACAAGGAAATGCACAATTGATTTTGCCAATGTAACCTACATCAAAAAATGTGGAAGCAAATACCTGATATACAAGCATATAATGTTCCAGTTAATTTCTCTGCATATTTTCTGATGTCTGCTGAAGGCTTAGTGACATGGCCATGCTGCTCTGAAGCAGATGAAGAAAAGCCCTACACAGATCATAACCATTGTGTTTAGGGTGAGGTGATGTATCAGAAGCTTTATTCCCTAAAAGCACTTATCCATTTGCCAAAGGAGCAGCTGTCATATGATTTTCAGACCCTTTCTCCATGGCTGTCATGAAGACATTGCCACTGCCTTTCCTTAAGAAAGAACAACAAAAACTGTGTCAAGCACTTTCTTTTTTTGCTGGCAATCTTTCAAGTTCCTTTTCACATTATAAGCAACTGTTTAAGAAAGTCCTCCTTAAAAGGCCTTTTAAAAAAAAATTATAGTTAAAGAAAAACAACATACTGTACCGCTAATGAAAAAATAACATTTGGTCGAAGTTGCATTGATTCTTGTTGCTTAGATACTTTACATTTTATTTGACAAGAGGGACAAATGACTGCTGTTAATCGCATTACATAATTGCCATAGTTTCCTGCACTTTCAGAAAATAAGTAAATAATAGTATCAGCAGTAAGAAAGGCAAATCTCAGGGAAATAGATTCTATAAAGAGTTCTCCCAAATCCTAAGAAATCAGAGTTTAGAAACACAGACAACATAATAAAATATGGACTAAAACTCCCTGAATACCACAGCCAAACTCTGAAGGTAGCATGTTAAGTATTGTATATTTAAAATTAAAAATTGCATTGATAGATGATATTAAGGAGGCAACAGTATACAAGACAGGGTACTATGCACTAAGATGAGATGGAGCACTGAGACTCTGGGCAAACCATGGCAGTGTTCATAGAAAGGATACAAAAGTAGGGAGATTCTCACACAGTCCTATGCACATGCCATATGGCAAGGGGATGCCAGGTGGGCTGAGTACACTCCTTGTCAGGGATTTCAGAACTGTTTTTAAAATGTGGGGACTCAAGACTGACAGGCAGGCGATTGAGAATGTTGTGTATTTGCATGTAAGTTTTTAAGGAACAGTAAATGCACAGAATACAATTACTGTAATATTAATAACACCATCAGCTGAAGCAGTTAATGGTGTAACTATCATGAAGACAACAACAACGTGTGTAAACAAATCTATGATAAATCAAATCAATCATTAAAGAAATATCATATTCACAATAACATTTCACAAATGAAAACCAGGATTCATTTGGCCACGCAACATCAGAATGTGATCAAGATGCCAAATGTTATTTATGAAGAAGAAGAAGAAACAAGCTAGTAGAGGCTGCTGCAGTTTGCTTTTGTCTGAGCCTACTGGAAAGGACTCTCTTTTCTGGAGTGAACTGAGTGCAAGCAACCTTTGCACTCTGAACTCAGTTTACAGCTATTGAGGTAGGCTGGAGACAAAAGGGGAAATTGGAAAGAAGCAAGAAAGTGGGACATTCTAAAAATAGCTGAAAAGCAGGAGGACAAGAATTAAATGGGACTGTCACTGCCAAATTGAGACAGTTAGAGAGTATGTAAAATTAATATATCAGGGAAAGGGGAAAATACATAAGACCATATTAAGCAAATGCAAAGATAGGTAGTTAGATCCTCATGAGGATCAACTTCACTGGATTCTTGATGATCCTGATCCTTGGTATATTTATATTTATATTATTATTATTATTATTATTATTATTATTATTATTATTATTATTATTATTATTTTGTGGGAGCTCAGACCCAGCAGTCAACTCCCTCCCGATAGTGTCCACTATCCCTATAAATTGGTATATGCCAGTTTAAGCTTGGTCTGGAGAAGACTTCTCTACCTCCTAACAGCTGCAAAGAGAGGACACTGCACAAAGTGCAGCTTTCCCTCATCAAATCTTCACACCATTGTAGGCCTTTTCAGCCAAAAGAATCCATTCTTTCCAGCAAATTCCTAAAAGGACAGGACTAGGTGAGACACCTGCACCAGGTCCATGGGGACACGTGGTGGAAGTCTATTTCTGATTTTGAAAAATACCTACTTTTGGTGTTGAAGAGGATAGTGCGGGACTGCAGTCTATATAAAGGATCAGTTGTGTCTTCTGGAGGTTTCTAGGAAAGGCAATCCCTCTTCCTTTTTGGCTAGGAAAAGACAACCTGCATATTCTGGATAGCAGAAACAGCCTTGGAATTTGCATGCAGCCCAAGAAAGCCTCATACAATGCAGAAAGACAAGAATACCTGCACACATATGACCTTCCTCCAGTTGGGGTTGCTCCAATGAACTACTTATAGATAGCACACCTGACAGGCACTGCTTTCTTATGAAAAGAAAGGAAGATATGTTAAGAGCATCAGTCTAATTTTTACTGGGGAACCTAAGTAGTTAGTGTGCAGCTCCTTAAAACGTTTTTTTAAAAGGCAACTGCCCAGAAGCCTTTTCACACTGCAAAATTCTAGCAGTACAATACCAGTTTAATTGCTACAGCAAAATCATATGGAATCCTGGGATTTGCATTTTAGGGAAGGACATTTAAAATTCTCAGCCAGAGTCCTAGTGCCTCTGATAGAACTGCAAACCCCAGGATCCCATAGCATGCAGCCACGGCAATTAAAGTGGAGTAAGCAGTATAACTGTATAGTGCAAACAGGCCTCAACATGCTTCCAGGTGATATTTCTACTGTGTGGTGATCCTAACTTGTTTCTTTTGATTATTATTTTATTGAATTGTAAAAGTTATAATTAACATTAACAGTGGATTAAATAACTACTGTCTTATTCGAACATATGTTGCTGTTGTTAGCTGCCTTCAAGTCAACCCTAATTCATGGTGACCCTATGAAGGAGACATCTACCTCCCTGCTCAGGTCCTGCACATTCAGGCCCATGGTCTCTCTTACTGAATGTATTCATCTGGCATGTGGTCTTTCTCTCTTTCTACTGACCTCTGCTTTCTTATTATGTGGTTGAAGTATGACAGCCTCAATTTAGTCATAGTGGCGCGTTACAGACTGCCCAAAATGGGTGGTCTGCTGCCAACGCCGGTTGCTGCATCCGGGAACCGCAGCGGCCAAACCGCGCGGTTCCCAGGCACAGCCAGAAAGAAGCCCCGAAATGGCGCTTCTTTCTGGGCCCCAGAAGTGGCACCATGAGGCGCTAGTCGCGCACTCACGGCTTCACGGCTTCACTTCTGCTGCGTGATGTCCGGACGCTAAGCGTCCGCAACATCAAAATAGGCGCCGCTATTTTGTACGGACTTGATCCGTACTAGGGTTGAGGGGCATCAGGAAGTGACGCCCCTTCTCAACCCTACCACGCCCCTTCCTAACCCTAGCATGCCCCTTTGGCATGTCTATAATGCGCCAGTGGCTTTCAGGGAGAGTTCTGGATTGATCTGTTCTAGGAGCCATTTGTTTGTCTTCTTGGCTTCAGCACTCTTCTCCAGCACCACATCTCAAATAAGTTGATTTTCTTCCTATCTGCTTTCTTCAGTGTCCATCTATCACATCTGTACATGGTACAGTGTGCCCGCGCCATACGCGGGCGCGCCATACGCGGCCTTGAGCATATGTGCTTAAGCCGCAGCGCGCGCGCAGGGCAGAAGGGGCAGCGCATCCCATTCAATTGAATGGGCGCACGCGCCCGTTGCGCCCCGCACGCGCCCGCGCCGCCGCGCCTCCGCGCACGAGCCCCATTGTTTCCAATGGGGCTCGAGCATAGGCGGAATTCGCCTTACGCGGAGGGATCCGGAACAGATCCCCCGCTTAAGGCGAGGACGCACTGTAATAGGGGATACAGTAGCTTGGACGATTCTAATTTTGGTGCTCAGCTGTATATGTTTACACTCTAAGATTTTGTCTAGTTCTTTTATAGCTGCCCTTCCCATTCCTAATCTTCAATGTATGATCCAAGATATGGGAAATCTTTAACTATTTTGATTTCCTCATTATATATTATATTTTACACTTTATATATTATACCTTATATATACTTCTTATTGTGTTAATGGTGGGGCCTGATCCCTTGTTAAATCTGAATGTTGGGGTGTAAATGGACTCCATATTTCTACAAAATTGTCTTTTACTATTTCTCCTTTTTCCATTTGAGCATTCATTATCAACTTTCCAACTAGAACAATCCACCAAATCCTGTCCAGCCATCATTAGGAGATCTTTTTGTATTTTCCTAAGATCTTGCTACTTTGTCTCTCGCTGCTCCAATCATAACTGAAATCAAATTTTTATGTGGCACTTCTGCATTTCCCCCATTAAAAATAAGCAATGTTAACAAAGAATCTGAAACAACAGTATTTTGTTTTATCATTTGATTTAACCAATTTAGAATATTTTCCCCAAAATCCATAACTTTAGAACAGAAAAGTCACATGTGTTCAAAAGTGCCTACTCCCTTTACCAGGGGTCGGCAACCTACGGCCTGCGGGCCGCATACGGCCTGGCAAGGCCTTGGGACCGGCCCCAGCTTGGTATTGCCGCCCCCACCGCAGCTTCCGCGCCACTCCGGGTGCCATTTTGAGTTCGGCCCCCCAGTTGTCTGAGGGACAGCAACCCGGCCCCCGGCTCAAAAAGGTTGCCTACCCCTGCCCTATACAATATCCAACAATTTTGTGAAATTACGTTCTTAATTTTTTGTACTTTAACAAATCTTAAATGCCACCTCTGAACTTCTTTTATTATTAATTCTTTGGAAACAGCTAGGATTGATTTATATGGTGACATGCTCCATTTATTTTCCCCAGATCTCATCTGAAATATTTTTTTTAAAAAAATTGACTCCAATACTAGCTTTGCCCTTTTTGTGCTCCAAATAAATCTTGTGTGATAGTTTTATTAATGTTTGAGATTATCCCTCTTAAGATAATAATTTATGCATACAGTCTCATATGTAGTTCAAACTCTGTAAATATCTGGTGCAAATGCAGTGACCTGGACAATATGAAACCAGGGTCGTCTTAATTCTAATTTTTCTTGTAATTGGTTAATCCTAACAGGTTTCCCATTTATAAAGAGATCTCTGGTTCTATACACCTGTGCTTATTTCCATCTAGCAAACTGTTTATATTTGTCCTTATATTTGACATCTGGATATTACCATACTAAATAAATAAATACATTTACAAGGGCATGCTAGCTATTTGATAAAAAATATAAAAATGGCTAGTTCCACCATTGTCTCCACTCTATCTTATTGCGCGAATTTTACCATGAGTCCATCCAATGTCATATTCCACCTGTAATCCTCCCATGTTTTCTTGCATTTCCATTTTCTGTGCAAAAGAAATCCATTGTGGAAGGAGAGAGAATTGTCCCTTTTGACTGGTAGCGTATGCAGTTGTGGTTTCCCACTTCTTTTATGATGATGCTCCCTGTATTGCTTCCATCCATCCACTCATCAAATACTGTGGTTTATAGTATTAAAAACGAAAGCCTTCTCTCCGAGATCTTTTTCATACTACACAATTATAGCACTTTGCCACCACTTTAAATGCCTTGGCTCCATGTTATGAAATCCTGGAGTTTGGTGAAACAATAGACCCCACCAGCACAGAATACATCAAAGTACAAATCCCAGGATAGAGATGTGCTACTTAAAGTGCTATCAAAGTGTTACAATTCTCCAGTGGGAAAGAGGTCTGCAACTAGGGTTGCTATAAGTCTGGACCTCCAAACCGGGACAAATGTTGGACAAATGTAGGATAAAATTTTCAGATGTAGGGCACATTTTTTAAAAATGGAGGACACGCGGAAAAAATTGATGGTTTTTTTAAAATGTTAATATAAATGCATGTTTCTTAGGCACCAAGCCAGGCAGGCACCTCTGCCTCCTCCTCCGCTTGGCGTGGCCTGCTGCAACGGAGGAGAAGGAGGAGGAGGTGCGCCTCCTGCGCGTGCCCGCGCAACCCTCCCCGCCTCCCCCCGCACACCGCCTCCTCCTTCGCTTCCTCCACACGGCCACACAGCCTGGAACGGAGGAGGAGGAGGTGGGTGGCGCAGCCACGCGGGGAGGCAGGGGAAGGTGGGTTGGCGCCGCGCGGGCCCCAAACCGGGGGCTGGGGGCCAAACCGGACCAGGACCAGGAGGGGGGCCCCAAAACCGGGTTTGTCACGAGGGCTGCCAGGTTATGGCATCCCTATCTGCAACAGAGCATGGAACAGTTACTTTTGGTCTATAAATTAATTTCACAAGCAGCATGCCACTAGAAATGCTAGCGGTAGGATGCTGGAAGTTACAGTTCAAAAAAGTAATGCTTCCATGTTCTGTTTTGAGAAAGATGGGCAGGCCTACAATCAGTTTTATTAGGCCACAATCATTAGACACACGCACCACCATCCTTTTCTATTAAGGAAAGAGTTCCAAAAATGGGCTTTGACCATGATAGGCAAGTAATAATTTTATCCAAGCAGCACACAACACAGCCACAGACTTACCTCTGTCTGCTTCACAGTGCTGCTGGAACACATACAACATCCTGACACCATCACCGACAGTGCTGGAAGGCAACCATGCCTGCTGTTCCTTCAGTTTTCCCTCCAGCAGAGACTGGCTGACAAAACAGAAGACTATATTATGCAGGTACGAATTAGATGACTATGTGTGCGCAAATCTAATTCATTATTTCAAACAGACTTCTTTGTAAAGTACAGAAAATGTTCTTGGTGGATTGTGGTTCTCTAACTCCTGCTGAAACTGTTTGATTTTTGTTTTCTTGACAAACTTTATTTAAATCCCCTGCCACCCTGTGAAATGAATTTATAGTGGATACTGCAATATAAATAGCTGCAGTCTCAACCAAAAAAAAAAAAAAAATAGTGGAAATAGCATTCAATTGCAGATTCAGTCACAACGAAGAGGATAATACCAACGTCCACTAAAAATGCTATAAACAGAATGTTCTGATCTGCCACCTTGTACACAACTCAGCTTCATCTTTAATGATTGAAGAAAATGGAAGCTAAAACATTTTGTTTATTTTTATTAGTCCTGTTTGTTAATCGCTTCAATAAATCTCTCTCTTTTGGAGAGAGAGGGAGAGAGAGATTAACTGCATCTTTCTGGAATCCAAGACAAATTTGGGAGAAGTGCCATTGATTTGCTTTTCAAAAACACACGTGATTAAAAAGCAAATCAGTTGTAACCTCTGTGTGTGTGTGTGTGTGTGTGTGTGTGTGAGAGTGAGAGAGAGAGAGAGAGAGAGATGCCAATTAAATCTACATGTTGCTCCTACAAAACTAAGTACTCACTGTATGTCTATTGAAATTCGAACATAAACTCCATAATTTAAAACTTTTTCTAAAAAAATAAAAATTAAATCTCAGCCCCCAACATAATCTGGTATTGCTGAAAGGCATAGGAAGGGGAGAAAATTTAATACCAACATAGCAAACCAGTAAACAGAATGAGAAGCTTTTGATTCTGCCTCCAAATGCTCTTATGCAATTTAAATGTCTACCAGTCAAAAGGATAATTCTTTTTCTGATGCACAAAAGAGGTTGATTTATCTGCTGTAAAGAGGCTGCAAGAAATTGGGACGTTGTTTTATTTTTAAAACTCTTGAGGGTCTTTTAAATGATCTTATACTGTTCGATGTGTGGATTTTTAATTGTTTTGTTTTTGTTAAAAAATATGGCAAATGTTTTTAAATTTACTTTCTTTTTGAGCCTCTTTGGGTCCTACTCTGGGAGAAAGGCTGGATACAAAATAAATAACTAAATAAATATGTGAAGCAAGTATCTACATATCATGTAGCTATTAAAATCATGAGACGTGCTCATAATATTATAGACTGCTAGGACTCAGACAAGCTTTTCCCCTTTTTAATTCTCCACAAAGATTAGTTTATGGAAAGATTAGACCAAAAGAACAAAACAAAAAACAAAACATAAAATCCTGCCTTTTAAAAACATCTTTCTTTTCAAGCCCAGGAAACAATCTCCATTTATTGTTAAGATTTATTAGTGGGAAGAGCCAGAAAGAGCCTGAGATAGGCAGGGTTAGCGATAAGAGACTCAGTGTGTCATGAGTCTTTAATAGCACAAAAAGACAGAGAAGGAATTCCTCCTGCTACTGCATTGGCTAAGGGCCATCAACTGAAAGAAATGAAGCAAAACTTGGAAATTTTGCTTTTTTGGATTACAACTTCCAGAAGCTTCCAGCTAGCTAAAATATCCTGGGCACTGTGGTCCAAAGGGGTACTCTTTCCAAGATTTGTGCTAACATCTAACGTCTAAAACAGATGTGAGAATCATGCTCCCTTGGATGTTGTTGGGTTGCAATCACCAGCATTCTCTGCCATTCACTATGCTAGATAAGGCTGATGGGAGTTGTGGTCCTACAGTGTTGGAGGGCCACAGACAATAACATCCAAAATTCACAGTGATATCATTATTGGGCCAGCCAAAATGCACAAAATACACGTTATAAGCTTCCAAAGCTCCATTAGCTTTTTCATCAAGCAAAGGTGTTAGAAATCATACAGGAAGGGAAAAATTGACAATATTTGGCCCCATTCCCACTAGCTCATTTGCCCTGGGTAGATCCGGTCTGGATTCGCTGAGACGGTACTGAATCTCCCTGGAAAGAAGTTCCCACTACCCTTTACCTTGATTGGTGCAATTTGCCCCTCTGAAGTTCACATTTGCAGTACCGCTTTAAAATGGAGCCCCCTTTGTTGTTAATCAAATTCACTTCCAGTTTCATCAAAGGTGATGTGTCCTACAACCATTGGGCAACGGAATGGGTGCTTTCCCCCCTCCTTTTTAAAAAAAACTGGCGGCAGCATTTACATATTCTGTCAACTTGTGTGTGCATGTGCATGTGTTGTGTACCTTCAGGTCATTTCAGATTCCCTCCCCTTGGCGTCCTCTGCTTTTCCTCCATTTACCATCCCAGAATGCAATCTCTCCTTCTCTCCTCCTTTGCATCCTCTGCTTTCCCTGTTTGCCATCCCAGAATACAATCTCTCCTTCTCTCCTCCTTTATATCCTCTGCTTTTCCTCTATTTCCCACACATTTGTAGCACAAGCATTCATATCAGTTTGCCAAATTGAAAGGGAAACATATGTAGCACAAGCATTCACATGTTCTGTCACACACACACAAATAATTTTTTTTAAAATGCCACTTGCAACTTGCCGTGCCGTGCCTGCAGCAAGCAAACAAAAGGGAAATGTAGCACAAGCATACACATTCTAGCAATATGTATCAACCTGTAGAACAATCATTCGCATAATCTGTCAAAAATAAAAATTATTAAAAGAGAGAGAGAGAGAAAGCTGCTTGAGAGAAGGGAGGCATGTTCCGCCCTCTGCCTCCCTCTGACCTAAAACCCTCCCCTGAACTTGACCCAATCATGATCGGGGCCAAGTACACATTTGCTGGCAGCAGGAAAGAAATGGGTTTTCCAAAAAGAAAAGGGAAAGAATCCACTTTCGGAAAATCCGCTCTAATGGGAGGGTTTGCCCTTGATCTGGTGTGAAAGACCCTGATCCTGATGTGTTAAAGCCAGTGCAGACTTCCCACTTTTAATCCGGGTTACAATTTGGTGCAAAAGGTAGTCTGAATGGCCCCTTTGTCACAGGCCTGCATTTTGTCAAGATGTTGCCGGTGGTGTTCTGAATCAATATGGCATGGAGGGATATCTATGTAGGCAGGGCAATCCTCTTTCTGGGGTTACCAGTACCAAAATCTTCTATTTGGTGTGTATGTTCTCCCTAGGGCCCCAAACGGATTTTGTACTCTGGGCAGCCATGATCTAGAGAGTGGATCTAGGTGAGTGTCATGTCCACACTATCCCATAAACACATCAAACAGAAGAGTTTGGGAGTTGCAAATCTGAAACTTTAACACCTCCGATGTCAGGAAGATAGGTGATTTAGGAAGGATGCTCTGCCTGATAAGCCCAATAAGGCTGATTTACAACTTCATTCTCACCCTGGACATTGCCAGACCAAGGAATCCTTTACAATGCAGATTTGATTTCCTTTGATATAGGACAAATACCTTTGCCTTCAGGCTAGTTTTGGCCTATAAAAGATCTCCAAAATCTGAAGTCAAAGGCTTTCGTGGTCAGCATCTATAGTTTTTTGAGTGGATTTTTCGGGCTATTTGGCCATGTTCTAGAAGAGTTTATTCCTGATGTTTCACCAGCATCTGTGGCTGGCATCTTCAGAGAATGTTGGCATAGAATATCACCAATTAGAAGATCATTAATCCTCCTTTGCATATCCCCCCCATCCTGAGGCCTTGCCATCAACAACAGAACAATACACAGATTAACATAGAATTTCCTCCCTACACAAGGTCACATAGTGTGTGTGTGTGTGTGTGTGTGTGTGTGTGTGTGTGTGTGTGTGTGTGTATATATATATATGTATCCAGTTCTCTTCTATGCCAACATTCACTGAAGATGCCAGCCCCAGATGCTGGCAAAACATCAGGAATAAACTCTTCTAGAACATGGCCACATAGCCCAAAAAACCCACAAAATACTATCTTCAAAATCCTTTGTTAGCAGGCTAGTTAGAAGTTGACTTGCTCCAATACATCCGTTCCCCCTTCCTCTCACCAGGACAGCTGTGTCCTACATTATCCCCATTACAGTTGGTCCCGGAATCAAGCCTCGTCTTGTGTAAGTATCAATTATACTATTTTGATTCCATCTTAATTGCCATGCCAGCATCATATAATTTCTCTAACAGTGCTCTGTTAGAGAAATCAAAGTACCTTCTGATGCTACAAATTCTACGATTCTGCAGCTGTGGCAGTTAAAGTGGTATAAAAGTGCTATAATTATCTAGTGTGAAAGGGAAAATGAATTATTTTCTGAATTTGGCAGCTATACGTACCACAGACTGATGATAACAATGGAAGGCTTCCCATCCAGATCATAAGGAATGATTTTTCACTGTAGATTTCAAGGCACAGCCTATACAGAAATATCTGCAGCTGCTTTTAAAAATTCACTGACTTTGGTATAAAAACTATGTTAATTGTTATTGGATTTTAAAAACTGCATTTTATCACAGCTGGTTGTATTTATAATTGTTTGCATTTAATATGATTTTACTAAAATGTTTGACTTATTTTTATGTTGTATCCTGCCTTGGAAGGCTTACATTCTCAGAAGGCAGATAAGAAATGGATTAAATAAAACAAATGCATTAAAAGGCATTGTCCTGGAGAAGTGCTCCTGGGAGCTGCAAAGCTTAGCAAACCAATTTGTGAAAAAGACAGCTCAGTAGAAAGGACACATTTGCTTCTACGAACATCATACTAAAAATTATCTAATGGAAACCGAAAGGAGAAATGAACCCAGCTAGGTAGAAAGATGAACACATGTGAGCTAACCAACAGCAGATGCCTCCAGCTGAAGGCATTTGGAATACTTCTTCATGGAAACATGGACACCTGTAGTTTTTAAGGCTCACTAATTCTGACCTCCTGCAGGATTCCACTGCTGTTTGTTTCCTAAATTATGATAAGCTTGGAAGACCTATTCTTCCAACTGGGGATCATAATAGATGAAGCAAACAAGCTTCAGAAATATTACTGTAATGTCTCTCTGGTCTTAATGCCAGAGATTTCCAGAAAGGTTGCTTCTTCAGACATTTTTGTTACAAAGCTGGAAACAGAATATTAGGACAAAATTTAAAAATCTCCCTCTCCCATGTTTTTGTTGGAGTCTCCCTTATCCAAAATGCTTAGGACCAGAAGTGTTATAGATGTTGGGATGTTTGCATATATATAATGAGATATCTTCAAGTTGGGACTCAAGTGTAAACATGAAATTCATATAAGTTTCATATACACCTTATACACATAAACTGAAGGTAATTTTATACATAATATTTTTGATGCCTGAATATTTTAATATGCTTGAAACAAAATTTGTGTCCATTGTATCATCAGGAAGCAAAGATGTCACTATCTCAGACACCAATGTGGACAATTTTTGATTTTGAAGTATTTCAGATTCTCGATAAGGAAGACTCAACCTGTATTAGAGGTGTAAGAAGAAAAGAACATCAGATGTCACCTGCCTTTTCTGCTATTTTGTTGACTGGTTACAAATGACCAACATCCCAGCAAAGTTTTCTATCACAGATCTGACTGATCATCTTTACTTTTATAAACTATGGAATTTCCCACCCCCACCCCAGCATGTCACGTAGTACAGTATGTGGATTGCTGTCTTGAGGATTCTGACCATTGTAATCCAAAGCATGTAATTCGTGCCAGGTTGGGGGGAGGGGGGGAACTGGTGTAACCACTACGATCCTGTGGGTGGGGAAATGCTACAGAACGAGCTGAACTTATAAGTTCATTTTGGAAAGAAAGCTGGAGCGGAGAGGAAGTGATTGCCAGGAATGAGAACTTGACGCTTGTCCCCTTGAATTATGTTACATAATATTTATACCCAACCCTCAGGGTAGCTTAAAAAACATTAAAATAAGTTAAACAGATTAAAACACTAAAATAGCTTAAATAAGATAAAAATATATTAAACATTATAGTAAGTTAAAAACCATTTTAAAATATTAAAACATTTATTGAACTATGTACAATGCTATTCGGGATTAATGAGATCCAAAGGCCTTGATGAATAGCCATGTTTCCTATAAGATCCTAGATGAAATGACTGTTGGTGCCAATCAGGCCTCCAAGGGGAGTACATTCCACATTTGGGTCACCATAAGCTCAGAAGGCCCTCTCCCAAATTCCCACAGGAGGGGGAAGATGCCATGATGTGCATAATTTCACTCTTACAGATTTTCTATACCTTGACAGAGTCAATAATCAGAATGGAGACTGCAGTCAGGAAATCAGAAGAAGACTAGAACATGGAAGGAACTAGACAAGATCCTGAAATGTAAAGATATATTGCTGAATACTAAAGTTACGTTTGTCCAGGAAATTTCCAGTTACTATGTGAAGTTGTGAAAGCTAGACAGTGAGGAAATCTGATAGGAAAGTTCATTTGAGATGTGATGCTGAAGAAGAGTTCTGCAGATACCATGGATTGCTAAAAAGACAAATAAACAGATCCAAAAGCAAATCAAAACTAAACTCTCCCTAGAAGCCAAGATGGTCATTTGGGTTGTTAAATGTAAACATTTTGCTACATCTGTACCTAGACATAGTCTGCATAATTACATAGTAGGATTGTACAGTGGACCCTTAGTATTTCCTGAAGTTTGGTTCTAGAACCCCTCATGGATACCAAAATCTGTAGTTGCTCAAGTCCCATTAAATCTGTAGTTGCTCAAGTCCCATTAAATACAATGGCATAATAAAATGGTGTCCCTTATATAAAATGAAAAAATCAAGGTTTGCTTTTCAGAATTTATATACAGTATTTATAAAATATTTTTATGCTGTGGATGCTTGAATCTGTGGATAAAGAATCCATGGATACAGAGGGCCAACTGTTTAGGCGATGAAACTGTTCTAGTGACCTCATCCTGGCATGTGTAGACTATCAGTGTAGGCCCTGACATGTCCTCTCAAATGACGAAGACTAATCCAAATACACATTCACACCCAAGCAGAACTAGAGAAAATAAGGGAAAGGTAACACTTCTTTTTGTTCTGCCATCTTTTAAGGCATGTCTATTGGAGCCCACCCTATAATAATAATAGGGGTTTGAGTGTTGGATTAGGACTCTGGATGACCAGGTGTGAATCCCCACTCAAGCCATTGAAACCACCTGTGTGACCTTGGGCAAGTGTCATGGGCCTGGGCCTGGGCCTGACTTAGAGGCACAGTCAGAGGACTCAGACTCTGAAGACATGGAGGAGGCTGAGGCAGAGGCAGATCTGGGCCTGCCCAGATCTGCAATCCCAGAGCAGGCTCAGGATGCTACTGAAGGAGAAACAGACTCTGTGGACTCTAGGCTGTATGTGCTAAAACCTGTGCAGAGAATGCAGGTCAAGGAGTCTTTGAGGAGGTCTTCCAGGCTAGAAGCCAAGAGGGGAGATAATAGGTTTCAGCTGAGAGAAGCACAGGGCCTTTAAAAGACCTCCAGCTGCAGAGGTTCTTTACAGGCAAAAACTAGTCTTGTTGTTTCTGTATTCCTTGTGCTTGAATTCAAGTTATCTAACCTCTGGACTTGCCTTGTGACTACACTCTTGCTTCTGCCCTTTTCTGTGACTAACTGGTATCGTGTGATCCTTGGACTGAACTCTGGACTATTCCTTGGCATATTCCCCTGCTGTGCTGCTCTCAGTAGAGATGAGCAGGACAGCAAGTCAGAATTGACTTGAAGGCACATAACAACAACAACTAGCACTATGCTACTAGTGGTGATGCAAGAGAGGGCTTTCTCAGTAGCTGCTCTAGGATTATGGCACCCTCTGTTGTCCTTTGACTGGCAGGCAAAGGCTGATGTCTGGAAGCTCACTTCCCATGCAGTTGTCCAAATCCAGGTAGCTTAATTTGTATATAACTGGAACATGGTGAGCCTTTGGGTGGAAATTGTGGAGAAACTCCTGTGATTTTAACAGATGCTTATTCTGTTCTTTGGCTGCTGGGTCCTTCTGCCTCAGAAGATGGCAATGGCAACCCCCCTCTGAAGAGCCAAGAAAACCCAATGATAATTTGCTTTAAAGTTGTCATTAAGTTAAAAAAAATGACTTGGAGGCACACAAGAACAACAAAATTCTGCTGTTGTTGTTGTTGTTGTTGTTGTTATTATTATTATTATTATTATTATTCCAGTCTACTGGGCTGGGTTAGCCCTATTCATTTCAATTGGAAGAAGTTTTGTTAGAGCACTGGGATTATTCTCCTGTCTGATTTTCAGTGTTTACACTCAGAGATATGTCCAGTGGGGTAATTATGTTTAGGATTGAAGCCTAAAATTCTTGGTACTAAATTATTTCACAAAATAAATATGTCACCATAAAAGATCGTGCAGTGTGTGCTTAGTTCTCCATCTCCTTTTGTTGACTTCTTTCTTTGTTGGATTAGAAACACCAGTGTGGTTCTTTAAATTCATTTTGTATAATTTTACCTTCTGGGATTGACCCATCCCCTTCCAGGCACTGAAAAAATAATCAAGCAGTAGGCAGGAGGTTCTCCAGAGTGCCACAGCTCCAGGCAGATGAGCGGGAAGCAAATTGATTACATGCTTTGCCTAAATTCTCTCCAAAATGAAATTCAGGGAGAGCTGGGAACCGAATACCGTACACATCCTACTTCTTCAGTGAACAATTTCAGTGAATTGCACCTCCTTAATTTCACTGTGAATTTCTGCTATGCTTTAAAATTGCATCAGAGTACAATATTAGAATGAATAGGCTGCCAGTGTGAGTGCTTGAGGGAGACAATTGGAAGCCATCTTCCCAGCCTTTACAACCAAGTCATGAATTTAACACAGCTCCCAGAAATCCATTGGCTGGAATATGAATCATTACCCACTGGAGTGAGCTGGGGTGGCAGCCACAGAGTTTCATCACTGGAATGGTGTTACTGATGGGCTTCAGCTAATGTTCTCCATTTTAGGACAAACACGACAGACACACAATGCATCCCAATGGAGGAATTCAGCTTAGAAATCAATTCTGTTTCTGGAAATGGATTGTAACCCCCCTGAGGTGATGAAAAGGTTAACAGGCACAACTAATTAACAATTACTTGAGCAGAGACAAAGGCTCCATCTGTCACTTACTGCACTCATTATACTGTTCCACATTAAATCATTGACATTAAATCCTTCCTACAACAAGGGTGATGATCGAAATTATTGCTATTACCTTTCTGTTATGTGTAGAACATTAATTTTTCTCACTGCTGTGTGCAAAATTTAGTTCTTCTCAAGGAGGAAGAAACACACTTTCTTTAGGTTTACTGAGCAGGATTTCTTCACGTGTGTATACGTCACATATCACAATGATGTATTTTTCATTTCACTGCCACCGCTGAGGAGCAGCTAATTTGATCTTGGAAATAGCAGCAGGAGATGGGGAACTAACCCCTTCTGAGTGCCTCATTTCTCCTGATCAATCCCCACTGCTGGTTGCTATCAGCCCCACAGTGGTCCTTCTCAGTCCAATCTCACACAGCCATTCTTCAAAGGCCTCAACTTGGTAAAACATTTTATATGTGTCAACCATGCTATATGACTTCAACAGTGGAGTTGTCTACACTGATGATAAACCCATTCTTACCCCGTAGTAGGGTGACCAGTTATCATAACCTTAAAGGAAGGCAAGGCATCATAACATGTAGGACATTACAAAATAAAACCTACAAGGATTATGCCTCATAACATTAGAACTCGAAGATATAGCCATGTTAGTCTGTAGACTCAGTATATAGAGAGATCTTGTAGCACCTTTGAGACTAACTGAAAGAAATAACAAGTGCATTTCTATTCTGCTTATCAGTGCACTTAAGCACTCCCTAAGCGGTTTACAAAGCGTAAGCTAATTGCCCCCAACAAGCTGGGTACTTATTTTAGCAGAAGGGTGCAAGCCTGAGTTGAACTTGAGCCCTTTCGCTGGTATTGAACTCGCAACCTTATGGTTTGTGAGTGAGTGGCTGCAGTATAGGCATTTAACCACTGTGCCACTAGGGCTCTTAGAAAGAAAGAAGTTGGCATTGGCAGCATGAGATTTCCTAGACTTAAGTCTACTTCCTCAAATGCATCTGAGGAAGTAGACTTAAGTCAGTGAAGATTATCAGATCAGCACTGACCATGGGATAAGCACTGGTACATCGTCTCTAAAATGTTGAGGAAGAACACGTGTGTGAAAGCCTGGTGTGCTTCCTCAATGTCAGGTAATCATCGGCTCCCCTCCAGTGTCATTGAATCATTCAGAGAGAGGCAATTTCCTCTGGATGAAAACTTTGCATTCAGAGGAAATTGCTTCTCCCTGAACAAATCTGTGACACTGGAGGGGAGCCGACGACGCCCTGACATTTAGGAAGCATGCCAAGCTCTCACACGTGCACTTCCTCCATATTTTAGAGGCAATTTACCAGTGCTTATCCCACGATAAGCACTGCTCTGATAATCTTCTATGAAAGCTCATGCTGCTAACTTCTTTCTTTCAGTTAGTCTCAAAGGTGATGCAAAATCTCTCTACATACTCATGCCTCATAGTTATGCTCAAAATGGAAGATACTTTGGAATTCCTCCTAGACAGAAGGTTGAAATGTAGGACATGTCCTAGGAAAGGAGGACATCTGGTCACCCTGCCTCATAACCACTGCGCAGTTTCCTGGCCTGTAGTGATTCCAATAATGCCATACTCACTGTGGCAAGATTGGAGCAACCAAGAAAAGGGAGGTCCTACAACAATCATGTGTCCTATATAGTGCAGAGTTTCCAGGATAATGTTTTGCAAGGTAAAAGGAAATCCCCCTCCCCAGATTTTCGGAGAAAAGCCCCACATTGCCTGCAAATCCTGAGGTACAAGTAGCAGCTGCTATGGGGTGAGTTCAAGGTTTCCTGCCAGTGTAAACAAGTCCAAAATTATGATCAAATCAATAGCAAAAGACTACTGCTGAGCAGTGGTTTGGAACTCAGATTACTGTAATTATATCTGCAATTTCCTGCCAGTTTTCTTTTTTTCTATTATTGTCAGCTGTCCTTGGCAAATAATTATTAGTGTAAATAACAGGCTTGTATGGATTTCATCATTTTCCTTGTACCTGTGTAGAGATTATAGATATTTCTTGGGCGGGAAGGGAGGTCATGTTAGTCTGTTGCAGAAAAAATAGTGCCACCAAAAAAAACCAAAAACCTTCACAGATATTTCAGTATTAGAAACCCTTTGCCACAAAACTTCTCATAGGTATTACTGTATTAAAAAACTCTCTCCACAAAACAAGAAGGGTAAACCTTCCCTATAGTACCCATAGCCCAAGAAATAATGGTATAAAAATGTATTTTGGAAACCAATATATCTTTTTCCTCCCAATTACCATTAAAAAAAAACAGTTTGGCCACTCCTGTGCCTAGAAGTAGGCCGATTTACTGAATGTGAAGCTTTTTAATGATATGGCTTTAAGCACCAGCATCTACCAATATTTTCTTCTCTTAAAATGGCTAAGCTCTGCTAACCAAGCTGCTGTTAAAGGTACAGGAGCAGAAGCTCATAAAAATAGGGCAATGTTATTTTCAGACCACAGCTAAAGGAACCCTGTGATGCTTTCAAACCTGGGCTGTTTTTTGTTGTTGTCATGGTTTGGTGGCTTTGGAGACTTTTGCACTTATTGGAGGTGCTTTAATGGACTTTTTCTGGGAGCTGCCTTGGGATAAAGGTGGCAAACAAACAAACAAATAAATCCCAAAACTGAAAGGAGCTTTCCAGAGTTTTGGACAGATGCTTTCCCTACCCTTCTTTTAGGATGCTTAGACATTTCTTCATGCAAAGCATGTGCTTCACTATTATTAAACCCTTCTTTCGTGTGTGTACCTTCAAGTTGCCTGTCAACCCCATGAATTTCATAGGGTTTTTTAAAGCAAGGAAAACTCAGAGGTGGTTTTGCCAGCTCCTTCCTCTGAAATAAAGCCTACAGCACCTGGTATTCATTGTTGGTCCATCATCCAACTACTAACCAGAGCTGGCGCTGTTTAGCTTCCAGGCTCAGACAGAATCTGGTGCCTTTAGGTGCCTTCTATTTTCCTCCTCACCCACATTTCCATATCCAAGTGGTGGCTGCCTCTCAGGTGAGTGGTGAATCTGCTCCAGGTTTTAGTCTGAACTATAAGACAACTATCCAAGAGGCTGAACTAATTTGAGGGATATGATCCAACACCTAGGATAGTTCCTTTAAAGTTTAAACTATGATCCAAGAGCAGATTCACACACCCATGGACATGATAGGCACAAAATGTCACTCACATTCAGTCTTTCTCTCTTTTCATGTAATGCCTA
>NC_056523.1:65680694-65684293 GCF_019175285.1 Sceloporus undulatus
TCCTTATTACCATTCTTGGGCAAGGTGATCGAGAGGGCAGTCGCTTTTCAGCTCCAAGCTGTCTTGGATGACACCAATTATCTGGACCCATTTCAAACTGGCTTCAGGGCGGGCTAGGGAGTTGAGTCTGCCATGGTCGCCTTAGTCGATGACCTCCATCTGGCCACTGACAGGGGAAGTGTAACCCTGTTGGTGCTCTTGGACATCTCAGCGGCCTTCGATACCATCGACCATGGTATCCTTCTGGAACGCCTGAGAAATTTAGGTATCGGGGGCACTGCGCTCCAGGGGTTCCGGTCCTATCTCTCAGGAAGATTCCAGATGGTGAAGCTGGGGGACAGTTGCTCTCGTAAAAGAGAGCTTACATCTGGCGTCCCACAAGGCGCCATTCTGTCCTCCATGCTATTTAACATTTACATGAAGCCACTGGGAGAGATCATCCGGAAGCATGGAGCACGGTGTTATCAGTACGCTGATGACACCCAGATCTATCTGTCCATGTCTCCGACTGATACAGTGACTAAGGTTGGCACCTCTCCTCTGGATGCCTTCCTGGGGTCAGTAATGGGCTGGATGAGGAAAAACAAACTCAAGCTGAATCCAGAGAAAACAGAGGTACTCGTGATAGGTGCTCCGAATCCAGATAGGGAAATTTGCCATCCTGTCCTGGACGGGGTTACACTTCCCCTAAAGGACAAAGTTCGCAGTTTGGGAGTACTCTTGGATCCATCTCTACAGTTATCATCTCAAGTAGATGCGATGGCCAAGAGTGCTTGGTACCAGCTTCAGCTGATATGCCAACTGCGTCCCTGTCTGGATCGAAAAGACCTAGAAACGGTAGTACATGCACTGGTAACCTCTCGCTTGGATTTCTGTAATGCGCTCTACATGGGGCTACCTTTGTACCAGGTTCGGAAGCTTCAGTTGATTCAAAATGCTGCAGCCAGACTGGCCACGGGCACATCTAGATTGGATCATATAACTCCCGTACTAAAATCTCTCCACTGGCTGCCAATTTGCTTCCGGTCCCAGTACAAAGTGTTGGTTATTACCTTTAAAGCCCTACATGGCTTGGGCCCGAGTTACTTGAGGGAACGCCTCACCCTACACAATCCACCCCGCACTTTGAGAACATCGGGGAAATTGCTACTCGAATACCCTAAGGTACAACTGGCAACAACCCATCAAAGAGCTTTCTCAGCGATAGCTCCTACTCTTAGGAATGCACTTCCTGAAGAGATTTGCCTCAGCAGTACATTGGAAGCCTTCAAAAAGGTGTTAAAAACTTATCTCTTCCAGGAAGCATACCCTCCCGACTCACTGTAGAGAACTATTCCCCAATTAGATTAATTGATATTTTATAGCTGTTTTTAGATAATTTTATTGAATAATTGTGATTATTATTGAAATGTTTTTAAATGTTCTTATATTGTATGTGATCGCTCTTATAGATGTACACCTCTTTGATCTCAAAGGAAAGCGGTATAAAAATAAACAGTTTATTATTATTATTATTAGTTATAGAGTGCTGTAGGATAATGAGCTAAGTACAATTGTTTGTTCCAACCATTTAAAAAGTCACAGTGATTGAGTGGGTATACACTAGCTTGGACTAATAATTGGTTTTAGCCTACATTTATCCTTCATACTAAGTGAAATTGAAATTTATAATTGTACCTGATTTACAGAAAAACAAATAGGTCAGTCCCGTTACTTTAGTGAGATAAGTACATATATATTTAATTTTTTTTTTACACTGAAATAGAATTTGAAAGTCACTGAGTATGAGTGGATTGTGCCCTTATGTTAGCTTGCAAAAATAATACTAGTTCAGTGGACAAAAATATCCTTCAGGAAAATACTGTGACTTGCAGTATGCCGTATAGCAAAAATAAATGGATCAAAGTTAGAAAAAGTACCTTTTGTACTTTCACAAAGTGTAGTCTATAATTCCAGAACAGTTTCAACACCAGACTCATCTAAAAAAAGAACTAAATTGAACCTGTTTCTGTTTACCATTTGGTAACAGACGGTAGCCTTTTATGCTTTGAAGGTGAAATTAAGTTGATTATGATTCTGTTATTGATTTTTGAGAACTTCAGGAGTCTAATCCTGTGTATATCTACTTGAAGTAATTCCCACTGAATTCAAAGGGACTCACCTTCTGGTAAATGATTTTAGAATTCAGGCTGCATACCAATTACACTGTGGTTGGAGTGAGGAGATGGGACAGGACCAGGTTGGCAGGAAAGCCATCACCTCCTACATGCTCACCCAGAGAGGAGGAAAAAACAAACAAACACACAGTCTGAAAATGCTAAAACAGTAAAAATGGCAGACTTGTCCCTAGCACTCCTGAAAACAATGCCAAAGCCCACAAACAACTATGGTGGCACAGATACCTGCATACAGAGAGAGCCACTGAACTCACAATGAAAGGGAAATAAATACCCCTTGTTCACCCCCTTTGAGGCCACATAAATATACAAATTGATGCCATATTATCACCACTCTATCAATCCAGGTATAGTAACACAGAAAAAAGTTCGAGGAGTGAGTATCTTAACACCATCACCGCCTAGTCAGTGTCTTTCACATCCTGTTCTAGTCCTCCAAGATACCATGTTGGAGCTAGACAGAGGAAGGGATGACAAAGTTTGGTTTTGCATAAAATGTTTAAAAAACAACTTTTTTTTTAAAAAAAGTTCCAAAATATGAAATTCATCTAATAATATACAGAAGTTTTCATAATTTCAGTTGAGGAAAAAAAAAAACCCTTCTAATTTTCCATATTCACATTAAAGAATGAGTAAAGAATAAATAATCTTGTGCCTGATCTGTCACCACCATTATTTTCAATATTGCCTGTACTATTGTACTCCGGGGTCATAACAGTCATAATAAATGAACCCTGTTCACACGCTGAGAAGACATTATGATTAGGTAGCTTAATTTTCTCCTTGAATGGAATACTCATATTGTATAATTATTACAGAGCATCTGGATGATAGCTGCCAGGCTGAGGAATTCTGTTCCAGAGTGTTTTGTGATTGCCTTCTCTCTTTTTCAACATAAGGGATGGCATGCTGTTCTGTAGTTATGGATTTGTAATGTAGAGTTGAGGGTCTATATATGCCAGCCCCCTCCCATGAGTGACTGATGAGGGGTTCTGACAAGGGTCTGATTGTCACAGCCTTGATTTGCCAGTAGGAAGGGGCTGGAAATGTCATCCTCTTTGTCACCAGCTGAACAGACCTCCTTCAATGAGCCCAGCTGCTGGCTGTTAGGTGGACTGAATTGTCAGGACAAGAGATGTACACATTCAGTGTGGAATATTCACAATGGTTGTACACTCCATTTAAAGGTGTTGCAATACAACCTTGTCCAGCATGGACTGTCAAAGCACTGTTGATGCAACTTAGGAGAGGAAGGGTACATGGATAATGATACTCTTCATTTCTGTACTCTGAGTACAGCCTTTGGCATTGTTTACTAGCTTATTCCAGGCAGTGGAAGAGCAGTCTCACCCAGCCCTTTATTCTGTTTCTCCCTCTCTGTTTCTTCTTGCCACCAAGAAAAATAAATCATTCTGGTTTCCA
>NC_056523.1:65684393-65688910 GCF_019175285.1 Sceloporus undulatus
AAATACAAAACATATAAAATCCCTGGTACCCTCCCCTCCTTAAAAAACTATTAAACCCAATGCAATATTTAAAAAACAGAACAAAAACCAACAACAAACAAACAAACATACAAGTTAAAAACTGACCAGAAGGTCAACAACAACATACCAACAAACAATCAGTGGGAGCAGCAGTATCTTTCCCAGATGTTTTTCTAAGGCCGGGTTCTCTATTCTGGGAAGGCCTGCCGGAGGAGATCTCCCTTTATGAGTTCAATAGAGCTCTTAAGATTGTCTGGATTGGTCCATTTCTCTCTCTGGGAACAAGGGAGAGGGCCTTCTTAGTGGCCAATCCAAGACTTTGGAACTCCTTCCCTAGAGAGGCCAGCATGGCCCCATCCTTGCTTTCCTTCTGACGGCAGGTCCAAACATTTCTGTGCCATCCAGCTTTTAGGAATTTATTAGGGCTGGACTATTCAGGCTGTGTAGTTCTGTTTTGAGTCTTTTAATGCATTTTTTAAATGTTTTTAATGTTCAGTGTTTTAGTTTAATAAATTGTTTAATTGCTTTTTAAAAACATATTTATACTTTTATTAAAACATTTGTATTGTTTTAATTTGTATTGTTCTAAATATGCTGTTAGCCACTTTGAGTTATTGGGAGAAAGGCAGGATAAAAATGAATTTAATAATAATAATAATAATAATAATAATAATAATAATAATAATAATAATAATATCTGTTGCCATTAAAAAATTAACAGTTGGTGAGGCAGCAGAAACATTGCTGTTTCATTCTTTGCATGATCCATTATTTAAAAATAATTGACATTTAAAAAAAAATATTTTTACTATCTTTTAGTTGGAACAGAACTGACCCAGAATTTTCTAGTCAACTCTGGACAGTTTGAATAAATGGACTATAGAATAGTGGTTAATGGAGATTTTTTAAAAAAAACACACAAATAATTTATTATTATTATTATTATTATTATTATTATTATTATGGCCCGAGACAGATGGGCCAAAAGGGGTGTGGTGGTAGCGATACTAGGTTTCCGACCCACACAGCATTCACACGGTCCAGAACCCTAGTATGTAATGGTCATTTTTGGGTGGTCTACTGCACCATTATTATTATTATTATTATTAACATTTATTTATAGAGTGCTGTAGAATTTGCACAGTGCTTAACATAGTAGAAATCATAATGAAATAAGAAGAAAAACCTGCCAAATGGTGTACAGTCTAAAACACCAGTATTACAAAATTAGAACATCTCTAAAATAATACAGTAAGCACACATTCAAAACATAAGCATCATGATAAATTAATAGTCAGTGATATGGAATGCCTCCCTAAACCAAGTTGTCTTCAACTCAGCCTTAAAATTGGCTAAGGAAGTGATAGTACTTGGGGAGCAGCATCGGAGAAGGGACAAATTCAAACAGGAGAGGGAAAAAAGAGTTAGGAGACTGGTGTCAGAAGATCGTAATGCATGGGAAGGGTGAAAAGAAGAGACCAGTGCTGATAAGTATGAGGGAGCTAGTCCATGAAGAGCTTTAAAAGACAACAAAAGAAGTTTGTAACAGATTCTGTTACAGGTTCTGGAAGGAATAGGGAGCCAGTGAAGGGATAACAATAAGGGGGTGATATGATCGAAACAACGGACAGATAAAATTATCCTGGCCGTCAAGTATTGCACAGACATTAAAGGGCCAAGATGGGAAAGAGGAAGACCCACCAAGAGTGAATTGCAATAATCCAGGTGAGAGACCACCAGCGCATGGACTAATGTCTTGACTGTTGGGACAGAAAGAAAAGGTCTAATTTTGACAAGATTATAGAGAAAACGTCAACATGACTCGGCAGTGGCCTGGATCTGCAGAACAAACGATAAAGAAGAATTGAACAAAAAGCCCAGGCTTCATTCACAGGCTGAATAAAAGTGTCGTACACAGTAACTGAAAAAGAATGTTGTGAAGATGGCTTTTGGTGGAAAGACAAGTGGCTCCGTTTTGGCCATATTAAGTTTCAGATGCCAGTGACTCATCAGTGAGGCACAATGATAATTGCTACTCAATATCCAGGGAGAGCTCCGTAGTTGAAAAATACAGCTGGGTGTCACCAGTGTAAAGGTGGTATTAAAAGCTGTAAGAGCTAATAGACAAGGTATAAAGGGAGAACAATAAAGGACCCAGGACGGAACCCTAAGGAACACAGCAGATAATGGTACAGGGTCAGAGTGCTGATTTTCACTAACCACTAACCACTGCAAAAGGCCTGTCTGAGAGGTAAGATTTAAACCAGTTTAAAATAATTAATTAGATTAATTATAATTTTAATATAGGGGTAAATAATATTATGTTTTATCATTTATTTAGAAGACATTAAAAAGCAAGTTTATCTTCATTCTAGACTATCTGGATTAGATTACTGCAATGTGTTGTACATGGGACTGCCCTTGTAGATGACTTAGTGAAACTAGTGCAAAAGACAGCTGCTAGATCATTGAAAGGAACATCATATAAAAACCATATAAAGCTGGCCTGAAAAGAGTTGCACTGGCTGCCAATACAGTTCCATTTTGAATTTCAAAGTGCTTGGGATAACATTTAGAGCCCTAAAAGGATGGGGATATTGAAGGAGTGCCTCTCCCTACATACTCCTGCCTGTAGACTGGGGTCTGCTGGAGTGGCCCTCCTTTCTTTCCTACAGTGGGGGGGGGGGCAATACATTGTGTAAAGATGTAGGAAAGGGCCTTCTCTGCTGTAGAACCACGGCTGTGGAGTGCGTTCCTCTTAGAGGTCCAATTTGTATCAAAGCTGGCTTAATTTCATGTCCAACAAAACATGCCTTTTTATTAAAGCCCTGGGGGAAGGGGATGTCTAATGATTTTATCCAGTTTGTACATGTACATTGTTTTAACAGTTTCAGCTTGTTTCACTTTTAATATTTTTGTGTGTGTATGTGTGCTATTTTTTAAAAAATTGATGTATATAACCCTGAAATCTTTGGATATTGGATGACATATAAATATTTAAAAGACTGTGTATGAGTGCATGTGCATATGTGTGCATGCATGTGAAGGACCTAGACAAAAGCCATTTAACCCAAGAATAGGCTACCTGAGGGGCCATTCAGACTACCTTTTACCACAGATCAGAAACCAAATTAACTGGAAGTTCATATTAATAATAATAATATTGCCCCCGATCCATTCACAATTGAATCTGAGGCTTCCACACCCATTCAGGGGCAAATGCCCCGTGGTGCGGGTCATTTGAAAGCGGGGTAAAAGCTGTATCTTTGGGGGGGGGAATGGGTCTGGCGAATATGAACTTGTCCCCGATCATGACGGGGCAAGTTCAGGGGAGGGATTTAGGTCAGAGGGAGGGCAGAGAGTAGAACATTCCTCCCCTTCATGAAGGAAGAGGAGGGTGAAGGAGCCGGAGGAAGGGTGCAAAGGGCAATCGGGGTGACTGATGGAGCAAGAGGAAGGAGCCGGAGCAAGGGGCAAGTTCAGGGTAGGTCAGAGGGAGGGCACCAGGCAGCTTTCTCTCTTTTATTTTTTTTATTTTTTGACAAACTATGTGAATGTTTTTTGCTACAGAGTGATACATATATAGATAGAATGTGTCTTCTTCTGCTACATTTCCCTTTCATTTCCTTGCTCCTGGAATTGAATGTGTGTGTGTGCTTGTGCTGCAAGAGGCTTTTAATTATTTTTATATGCAAATGTTACAAATGTTTCTCTTTCAATTTGGCAAATTGATACAGAATGATGACTTTAAGTTGCTCAAGAAAGGTATGAACTTAATTAGATCTTACCATTTTTTTCTATGTACTATTCAAGATACAAACAAGACACTGCCTGACTACAGCAGAGACACAAAAATATTCACTCCCCTTCTAAATCAACCATGTTTACAGTACTGTATACTGTTACAGAATACTGTAGTTATGATATCTAGAGAGAGACTCTGCTGGATGGAACTGGGCAGATTCGGATCCCCCCCCCGAATCCCTCAGGAGCATGTGCCCACTGAAATTTACCTCAATCAGGGTAATTTACCTGAATTCCATTGCAGCTCTTGTGGAGAGTTCTCATTTGCGGAATCGGTTTTAAAATGAAGGTGCCTTTGCTGTCAATCAACTCAGTCCCGCTTTCGTCAAGGTGACGTTTCCTACAGAAATGTGGCAATCGGAAGTGTGCTTCCCCCCCTCCTCTTTAAAAAAAAACAAGCGGCAGTACGTGCCTATTTGTCAAATTAAAAAGCTCCAGGTGTGTGTGCGTGTGTTGTGTGTATTTGGGTCACTACAGATTATGGATCTTCCCCTGCTCCATTTTCAACCCAAAATGCAATCTAATGCCATCTCTGCATCCTCTCTCCTTGCCACCCAGAATGCCTCATACACATACAATAATAATAATAATAATAATAATAATAATAATATAATAAAATTCCTCACCCCAAATGCCATCTCTGCATCCTTTGCTTGCCCTCAGCCACCCCAGAATTCCTTACACATAGCAAA
>NC_056523.1:65688935-65692241 GCF_019175285.1 Sceloporus undulatus
CAGAACAGAATAATTATTATTACTGAATGGAAAAGATGTGCAGTGCAAATTAGCAGTCTTAAGGCCACATGTTCTGTAACATATGTTCTGCAACATAGACTCCAATCATACATGGGAGTGAGAAATCCCAGACGTCCAAGCAGGGTTCAGGAAAGGAAGAGGCACTAGGGAACGCACTGTAAACATATGGAGTTAAAAAACTAATGGAATGCAGCAGGGAGTTAAAAAAAACAGAATGCGTTTTATAAACTATAGCAATGCTTGTGACTGCATAGATCATGAAAGGCTATAGAATACCCTTTGGGACATGCAAGTGCTGCTACATCTGATAGTCTGGATGAGAAATCTGTACTTAGGATAAGAGGTTACTGTTAGAACAGAATACGGAGAAACAGAATGGTTCTCAATTGGTAAAGGGGTCAGGAAAGGCTGCATTCTATTACCCTATTTTTTCAACTTGTGTGTAGAAAATATCATATGAAAAACAGGCTTAGACTCAGAAAAAGGAGGAGTAAAGATAAGAGAAGGCAACTTCAACAATCTAAGATACACAGATGACACAATACTACTAGCAGAAAACATGGCCTTGGAACAAAGGTCAAAGAAGAAAGTGCAAAGGTAGGCTTAATGTTGAACATAATGAAAACAAAAATAATGAAAAAGGAAGATCTGCATACATTCAACCTAGACAATGAGGAAACTGAAATAGTGAAAGAATTCCCATACCTTGGATCAAACTTCGATCAGGAAGAAGACCACAGTCAAGAATTGTGAAGACAACTAGAAATGGGAAGGGCAGCTATGAAAGAACTACCCAAGATCCTAAAGGGCAAAGAGCACTAAAATCAGAATCCTACAAGCCACTATATTCCCATTAAAATATATGGATGCGAGAGCTGGAAAGTGAAAAAAACAGATAAGAAAACCTATCTAAGGGATCGCCTGCTTCCTTCCGCCCCATACACTCAGGTCCATAAAGACCAGGTTGGCGACCTCCCAGAGGACATTTTCTGCAGCCGCTTCCAACTTACTGAATAGCCTGCCGGACAAGATCCGTCAAATTACCAATCTAGAGAGCTTTAAAAAAAGCCTTTAAGACGGATCTCTTCCAGCGGGCCTTCCCAGAATAAAATACTCAGCCATGAATAAGACTTTCAATCTATCGAACTCTGCCCATGATGACTATTATTTGGATTATTCAGATTTTAGTATGTAGTTTTTAATCTTATACTGTTTAATCTTGTTTTAAGGGGGGCACTATGTATATAAGAATGTATTTTAACTTGTTGTACGCCACTTTCATTGCCTGGCAAAAGCGGGATAGAAATAAAAAAATTATTATTATTTATTTATTATTTAATTCGTTTGAGATGTGGTGCTGGAGAAGAGTGCTGAGGATTCCACGGACAGCCAAAAAGACAAACAAATAGATCCTTGAACAGATCAAACCTGAAACCTCCTTGGAAGCCAAGATGATCAAGTTGAGGCTGCCATACTTTGGCCACATCATGAGAGGGCATGAATAATTAGAAAAGACAGCATGCTAGGAAAGGTGGAAGACACTAAAATAGAAAGAAAGAAAGAAAGAAAGAAAGAAAGAAAGAAAGAGCAAGACTGCACACAATCAGAGAGGTCATGGGTATGAATTTACATGACCTAAGCAGAGCAATTGAGAATAGAGAGTCTTGGAGATGTCTCATCCACAGGATCACCATAAGTTGGGATTGACTCCAAGGCAGGTAACAACAACAACAACAGCAATAAGGCCACATATGCATAATTCTTTGTTGGGCTTCTCAGTTATTATCACATGAGAAAGCTTTTCTGTCAATAATGTTCCTTTGCAAAGGACCTTTGCAAACAGTGCAATCTGTTACAGTTTAAAATAAGCCAAAATTATTACATAAAGATTATTAACAAAGGGATAAGTAATAACACAGTAAATATCATAAGGACAGACTTTTAACTACAGTTTATAACTTCATATTAAAAGGACTAAATATGTACAAAGAAAAAGAGATAACATTTTATGTGGTGACTATATTCAGTAAGAACAAGTGAACACAGTCAGTTAGAGAAAGAAGGAAAAGAGGATTTCAGAAAATCCCTCTTTCCCTATCTGTTGTTTGGTCAAATTAGCTTCAATGCAGTCCATCATTCTGTATTCCAGATGTAACAGAAAACCCAAGGGTATGTGTACATGTTGATAATGCTTTCAGGAAGCAAAACAGAAGGAAAGAGAGAGAGATACGGTTTCTCATATGATGTGATGCTGCTGTTGTTGTTACCACTAAGTAAACTTAATTTTTTTGTCACTATCATAATTACTTAATATCTTCATATTTTCACCTGTCAAATGACCTGTGTTTCACCTAAGGATGGAGATATCTATGAATATCAGCTGGATTCTACATTTTCAAAAGTGGGCTATCAACCAATAATGTTGTTTTTATTTTGTTCTCAAAAGTCCTATGTCATCCCAGGTGCAACCTGAAACCATAACATCACCCAGTAGTGCCTAATTTGAATGTATTTAGCTCCTTCCTTCCACATTTCATATTAAGGCTCTGATCAGGCAGATAGCATTTCCCTTCTCCTATTCTTATCCCCTTTCTGCTTTTGCAGCATCTTGCTTAAATATTTTCAAATTGAGCACATTCTTATGACCTTTAAGTTGGCTCAAGAAAGGTATGAACTTAATATAGATCTTACCATTTTTTTCTATGTACTATTCAAAGATACAAAACAAGACACTGCCTGACTACAGCAGAGACACAAAAATATTCACTCCCCTTCTAAATCAACCCATGTTTACAGTATACTGTATACAGAATACTGTAGTTTATGAATATTACTAGAGAGAGACTCTGCTGGATGGAACTGGGCAGATTCGGATCCCCCCCCCCCCCCGAATCCCTCGGGAAGCAAGTGCCCACTAGAAATTTACCTCAATCAGGGTAATTTAACCCTGAATTCCATTGCAGCTCTTGTGGAGAGTTCTCATTTGCGGAATCGGTTTAAAATGAAGGTGCCTTTGCTGTCAATCAAACTCAGTCTCGCTTTCGTCAAGGTGACGTTTCCTACAGCAATTGGGCAATCGGAAGTGTGCTTCCCCCCTCCTCTTTAAAAAAAAAAAAACAAGCGGCAGTACGTGCATATTTTGTCAAATTTAAAAAGCTCCAGGTGTGTGTGCGTGTGTTGTGTGTATTTGGGTCACTACAGATTATGGATCTTCCCCTGCCTCCATTTTCAATCCCAAAATGCAATCTAATGCCATCTCTGCATCCTCCCTCCTTGCCACCCCAG
>NC_056523.1:65692341-65695246 GCF_019175285.1 Sceloporus undulatus
ATTATTATTATTATTATTATTATTATTATTATTATTATTATTATTATTATTATTATGTGCACCTGCATTTACCTTTCAGAGGGAAAAGGTGCATAACAGGAGGATAGCAGGAGCTGAGGGGTACAGGCGGCCCTACCATTAGCTTCAGTGAACTCCCTAACTCATGCAGCAGCTGCTGTGGGTCAGTTAGTGGTGGCATGGTGTTGGAGGACAGAGAAGTGTCCTATGCACCTTTTGCTCTCAGACGGGCCATGGTCAACTCTCTGTCCTGTCCACTTCTGTATATAGAGCTCTGTGTGAGTGTGTGCATATACCAGCACACATATACAATATCTTATCCTTTGCTTCAGGCCACAAAATGTCATGAGCCATTCCTTTTGAGAAACTGACATTCCATCTACACAAGGGCAGCCATATTCCCTAGATTTGTTTTGTGTTTCACACACTGAATATTTCAGAAAGTCTATCTCTAGGGAATCAAGTTATGAAGGAACACATTTCTAATTTCCCCTCTAGGGATGCTGGGTAAAATCTTAGTTACTGAAAGGAAATTCCTCCAGTCGATATGCACAGTGGCCAAATTCCTAACTACATTCACCTACAGAAATATGTCAATTATTGAGGAAGTATGTTTCACAATAGTATAGTTTACATACCATGGATCAGTCACTGTAATTATGGCAATTATCTACTGTGGATTTCACATAGTTATTAAAGGAATCTATTTCAGTGACTACTACGGAAAAAGGGAACATTAATTTTAATCATGCCAGTGAAATGAAATGGCCCCCTGTTTTAATTTAGTTTAAAACTGTTATCTGCCCTACAGAGTGTTCTAAAAATGAGGCATACAACACTGGAGTATTTGTGTATTTGTTGATGGAAAAAAATGCTCCACCTTTCAGGTCAGTTCTTCATTGGGCATAATGTTGGAGAGGAGAAATTTTTTGCAAATCAGAATACACAGTTTTAAGGAGACAGGACTGAAATATGTGTCTGAATTGTTTAATGTGTTTTAATGTGGCATTTTAAAAACTTTTTATAAACATTTTCAATTTGTTGTTATGGAAGCCACCTTGGGTCCTGGCCTGAGAGAAAGGCGACACACAAATAAAGTAAATAAATAACAACTAAAATGTGTGTGATTGTGTACCACTATGCATGGTACATAATCACACTGACTCATGGCACATAATCACATGACACTGACTCTGATAACTGCAGGATCAGTAGGTTGGCAGTTCATGGCCCAAGTGCCACATGACGGAGTGAGCTCCTGCCACTAATCACAGGACATTATCATACAGGGATGGGACAGGGTCAGGATCGGTGTCTCATCCTTATCCTGTTTGGAATTGCAATCACATAGCACTGATCCTGTCATTGAAGTGGAATGTCATATGAAAGTCTTTTGCATGATTACTGTTACTCTCACTTCTCAGATAGGACAATGACCAGATAAGTGCGAGGGCATGTGAAAATCCTTCTCACAATCACATGGGAAGGATGGAACAAGGACATTCTTTTCCCATCTGTTAATCTCCTGGGCTTCTGCCAACTTAGCAATTCAAAATCATGTAAAAGTGCAAGTAGATAAATAGGTAACACTTCGGTGGGAAGGTAACAGTGTTCTGTGAGTACCACCCACTAGAGTTGGTCATGACTTGACAACCTTTTCAAAGGGGAAATGTTTGCCTTTTTACTTTATGCATTATGAATCACTTGTCCAGCATCAGGTACCATTCTTTTGCTGTACGAGGTAAAATACAAAATGGCACCCAGGCCCACCTCAATGTACAGGAAAAACCTTTTTGACTTGGCAACAGAATCTGATGCCAATTATCAGCATTTTCCCATGGTATATGAGGACAATGGACTGAAGACATTGCACACACAACTTTGTCCACTAACATCACATTGCCACTACGCCCAGCATCTGCTGGCTAAAACCAGCCTTTCTTGACTTCCTTTTGTTGTGTAAAGTCTTCCCATTCTAGAATAGCACCATTACATATGCACTAAACATTTTCCAGTTCTCTCATGTGACTGAGAATCCAACCTGGTCAATTCTGGTATTACTTCATGAGGTTTTCATTTTAGGCCTAGTCAATATGGGCAAATTATCCCAAATTTCCTCTGGGCACTTTGCTCCCTGTTTACATGATGCAGGACCAAAATCCCAAATCGGATGTGGACTGTCTTCACGACAAGGTCTTAGTCTCAACTCTGATTTTGATTGAATGGAAGTATGTGTGCACACATCCCCTTTCTTTCAATTTTTGAAATAGGTTATGTTATAGTTATATGTTATATATACTGTAGTTATATAAGTTATAAAGCCCTAAATGGCTTGGGCCCAGGGTACTTGGAGGACCGCCTCTCCCCATATAATCTGCCCCGCACACTCAGAATATCCGGGACAAATTTGTTGGAGGTCCCTAGGTGAAACCTTGCACGGACCTCACAGAGGGCTTTTGCCATTGCTGCCCCTTCACTTTGGAACAAGCTCCCCGTAGAGCTTCGCTCCGCCGCCTCACTAGTTATTTTCAAGAAAAATTTGAAAACGTATTTATTTCGGTTGGCCTTCCCACCTTAAATTGTTTATTTTCCTGCCCCTTATTTTTCCCTTTCGACCCCGGACCGTTGTAAATTAATTTCTCCTTCTCTTTGGCCTTGACATGTGTATTTTATTGATTTCCTGTTCCTGTTCTTTGTAGTAATGCTTTTAACTTTTTATATTGAATTTTTATCTTGTATTGTAATGTTTTAAATTTTGTAAGCCGCCTTGATCATATTTATGGAAAGGCGGGGTAAAAATAAAATTTATTATTATTATTATTATTATTATTATTATTATTTTATTAATAAGTCTTTAAAAGTTAATAATTGTTATATAGACCTGGGA
>NC_056523.1:65695271-65746871 GCF_019175285.1 Sceloporus undulatus
CGGGAAATAAATTACAAAATAGTCAGAGATAAGATAACCAATTAGAGAAAAAATCAGATATGGAAACATTACTTTATGGACTACAAACTACCTAGCCAACATGGACAGTGGGCTATCCTTTTAGAGAGTCTGGTTAGTGAGTCCATTTTTTCCCCCAAAGCTAGGCACAAGTGCATAGAATTAAAGACATTGCAGGTGTTTTTCTCTTATCAAAAACCGTCTCAGGGATCGATCATTTCAATGAACAGGTGAGGAGGCAATGCTTGTGATATTGTACTTCTCTGCTAAAGCTGCTCCATAGTCCTGGAAAAGAAAGCCTTAGAAGACAGAGAGAAGAAAAATATAACAAACAAATGAACATTGTTATAGAAATGTGAAGTTAAATTAGTTTCAGGAATATCTGGAAGAATCTTCTATCCCTCCCCATGCTGTGTGTGTGGTGTGTGTGTTGTGTGTGTGTGTGTGTCTGTTATAAATGAAAAGATTTTGAGGATTGGAAGTTATCCAGAGTAGCTCAGCTTTTTAATATGGTCCAAGGGACATATTTCATTGGGAAATTAATTACACGGGAAAGCCTTCTGTATTTTTTTTTAATTTTGTAAAAGGCACCATGGACAGCTTCCATGTTATGTCAGTAGTTATTGTAACAATCGAATTAAAGAGGGAAGGGAAATTGTATGTGGAAACTGGCAGTCCCCCCCCCCTCGAAACTATATAAGTCCTCTATGTCAGGTGTTTGTGGGATTGGCCCTAATAGGTGTAATGTGGACCCCCCGTGATATTGCAGTAAATCATGTGACGCTGAGATTTATCCCTGCTCCTGTTTTTAAAAAGCAGAGTTGCCACAGGGCTTTGTTGGCAACTGCAGACAGAAGGTGATGTATCCTGATGTCACACTTCCAATGTTTATGAAAGCTGGGACAAGCAACCTCCGCAGGTGGCCAAGATGACCAAAGTTATTAATGAGGAAGAACACACACAAGGTAAGAATGGTTTGTGGCAGTTTGCTTTTATCTGGCACTATTAGGATGACCAGCATGGGAATGAGCCAGTGTTGTGTATTGTTTTGAATGCTGGACTAGGACTCTGGAGAACAGGGTTCAAATCCCTGTCAAAACCGTGGAAAACCCCATGGGAACCTGGGGCAAGTCATGCTTTCTCAGCCTCAGAGGAAAGCAATGGCAAACCACCACTGAACAGATCTTGCCAAGACTATTCCATGATAGGTTCACTTTAGGACTGTGCTAAATCAGAAATGATTAGAGTGAACATCAGCTGGGAAAGGCAAGTTTTTATCCCCTCCTCTCCTCTTTGCTGAGTTAATTAATGCAAAATATTTTTGTACTTTGAAGTCAGTTTGCAGCAATTGAAGTAAGTCATGGACAAAGGATGGAAGTCAGAGGAGGAAAGAGATCTCGGACATTTTTAAAGCCAACGGGGATGTCAGGGGATTAATCAGGCCATCCCAGCCAAACGGGCCAGTTGAGGGATATGGCTGTTCAGATTCGATTTGGCCTTATTTTAGGCCACATTCCAAGTATATTTTTTCCATGTGGGTAGTGTGGTCAAATAAGGCCCAAATGCCATGTTTTAGAGGGGTTTTGTTCATTTGGCAATTTCTGCATGATTTTCTAATCTGAAAAACAATTAAATGGGAGATCCAGCAGCCGCAAAAGAAGGTGGATGGAGGCTATAAATAGCCCGTGGACATTTTGCCACTCTTGGTCTTAAGCAGACAACCACAGGAGATAACAAGTGTCACAACAGGTAACAAAACATTGGTCCAAACACACGTAGAAATATCCAGTTTGAGACTACTTTTAACTCTCGGCTAGTGCTAGGGAAGCCTGGAAATTGGAGTTTATTGTGACACCAGAGCTCTCTGACAGAGAGGGCTACATCTTTCACAAAACTAGTTCCCAGAATTCTCTAGCTTGACCAGGACAATTAAGCAGTCTCAAACTAAATTATTTCTGCAGTGTGGTTTTGGACCGATGTGGATATTGGTTTGCAGCTTTTTCAGATCTGATGTAGAATACAGGACCTGAAAAGAACAACATAGATGACTACCCGTGTCTTTTTGTATAGTTTTCTCACAAATGTGGCCCTAAAATGCAAGATTCTGACTGTGGTGCATGAAGTGGACTTTCTAGTTATAGTTTTCAAGCTCTTCTGGTTAGTTCTGTTCCAAAAACTTTGCCTCAATGGGGCCCTGGGGCATTTTAGAAGAGCCAATTCACTCTAGTTTGCAGTACTGTTTGCAAGTATACAGATGGTCTGTGACAAAATATGATGTGAATTGCTTATTTCCTTTCCAGTTTTTAGAGCTGCATAATATTTCATTCTCAAGCCATTTGCGTCTAGGGACACTTGAGAAACATCGCTCTTGGCATCTGCTTTTCGAAACAGTTTTTTCCAAGCCGCGAATTTCGTATCCCGAAAAATTCGTAACCCAATCATTTCGTATCCCGGGGTACCAGTGTACTGAAGTGCAGCTTTGGCACAGCTTCTGGCCTCTTCAAATGCATGTGTCATTTAAACAGCACACCTCCAAAGTGACCTGAAGCAGCTTTATTTTGGCTTGTCTGTTTGGGCCCTTAGATATCTAGGTTAGATGATGAAGAAACTGAAAAAGGTTTTCCCATATTTTGGCTCAATCATTGATCAAAACAGAGACTGTGGTTAAGAAATCTGAAGAAGAGTAGGACTTGGAAGAGCAGCTTTGAAAGAACTAGTCAAGAGCCTCAAATACAAAGATATCTCACTGAATAATAAAGTTAGGATTGTCCATGACACTGTATTTCCCAACACTATGTATGGTTGTGACAGCTAGATAGTGAAGAAAGCTGAAATGATGAAAATCAACACTTTTGAAATGTGCTGGAAAAGAGTTCTGCAGATACCATGGTCTCCTACAAAGACCAATAAATAGTTTCTAGAGCAAATCAAGCCTGAACTCTCCCTAGAAGCCAAGATGACTAAACTGAGACAGTCATACCTTGGCCATATCATGAGAAGACATGATGTGCTAGAAAAGAGAATAATGCTTGGTAAGGCAGAAGGCAATAGGAAAAAAGGAAGACTGTATTACAGGTGGACCACGTAAATCAAGGAAGCCACAGCCCTGAGTCTGGAAGACCTGAGCAGAGCCGTTGAGGATAGCATGTGTTGGAGTAGTCTCATTCATGGAGTTGCCATACGTCGAGGTCGACTTAAGGGCAGTTAACACAGATATAGAGATATCTGAAGACCTCAAGGTAGCTCACAATAAAATAAATATAAAATGGTAAAAAATAATGTTAAAAGACAAAAAAATAAATAAATCATTTATCAGTTTAAAATCATAGAATCAGACTTGGAACAGACCAAATCAGTGATAACAATTTAAAATAGTGCCAATGATAGCACATGTGCCACCTGGATCAACTCAGCTGGGGCTGATGCCCTTAATAAAAACCCATGTTTTGGCTTGGTACCAAAGTGATGTGTTGACATGGGAGGTTAGCCCACAATTGAGGTGTCACCACAGAGGAAGTCCTCTCCTATGTTCCATAATATATTTCTTCCACCAGAGGACACAAAGGAGGGCCTTTCCAATAGACCTCAATTCTAAAGCAGGCATATATAGAGAAAAGGGCTTCTTTAAGAATCAAGTTCTCAAACCATTTAGGCTATGATTAATGAGAATGAATTGAACCAGTCAAACATCTAGAGAGAGTGAAAGGTATTTATGTTGGGTTGGGGAGGTAGGGAGGGAGGGATGGTGGATTAGGGACGACTGTGTATTTTGATAAGATGCTTCTGTTATATATTATATGTTTTATGTTATGTGGTTTAGGTAAATGTTATTTGTTTTGCTTTGTAATAAAATGTAAAAAAAAAAAAACATCTGGAGAGTCACACATTCTCCGTCTCTGGAATACAGGACCTAAGCCTTCTTTTGTGAACAATTTGTTGTGTCAGTGCATGGGGCCTGAGAGGGATTTAATAGCAAATATAAATACATTGGAGTTTGACTTAAAACAAGGTTGCCCATTCTTGAAAGTTACAAGTGCAGTTGGTTGCCAAGAATGATAAACAACTTCCACACTTTAAATAGCTATTGAGACTGGTTAGCAGTGCATTAAGAGTGAAGAACTCTGAGTTAAAAGATTTGCATATAAATTAGGAAACTGGACTTCTTCAGTTATTGGCAATTTCATCTGAATCCTCTCTCCTCCTCTTGCCCAGCATATGTCTTCTGGAAAACATGTCTGTTAGAGCAGGGACTTTATTTGTATACAAATACAGAGTCTGTTTTCATTTCAGCCAGTGCCCTATCAGAACAAATAAGAAAGAATCAGCTAACTTCCTCACAACAACTCCTTAAGAGAGCAACCCTGCAGGTCAACAGCTATGTGCTTATTACTACTTCAGTACAATTTCTTTACTGATTTCTATGTGCTTTGCAAAGCCCTATGTGACGTGCAAACTAACAGGGAAAGCAGCTTTTCCTCCCCAGGATATTTTTAGAACTGCCCTAGCAGGAAGAGAAAATCATGTTCATTTTTTTTCCTTTGAAGGAACAGTCTCCAGATTGTGGAAGGGAGAGAACAATCTAGAAGCCCAAATATCTACAGTCATTTGTTTTCTTCTGACCTTTAACTTACTTTCTTATAAAACAAGAGAAAACTGTGTCTTCTAACTGATACGGGCAGAAGAACCTGGTTTTGAGTAGCATCATATATCCATGTCAATGCTTCAAAATATTTTTAAACATTTCACAAAATACTTTTACTAAATTGTGGTCTGAAATAATATCATCATGGTGTTTTGCATAGCCTCTACCTCATTAAGAGTTCTCATAAGTAGGCAGCTATGTTGATCTATCTATATACCAAACAAGTTTTAATATAATAAATAATAATAAAATTTATTTATATTCTGCCTCTCTACACAATGCAATCGGGGCAGCTTACAAGGTTAAAATATACAGTCCAAGGCCCCAGTTTCCATCTCTCCTGGGAGCAGGTCTTTTGTATAGTTCAGAAGCCTTAATTGCCTGCTGAAGACAAAGCCACTATCTAATAGTTTGGAACAGGGGTAAGCCACAACAGTGTATTGTTCATGGGAAATAAATACACTAATTGCTATAAATGCATAATCAAAATTACACGGGGAGAACTAGAATTTGTTGTTAACTGCCCTCAAGTTGATCTCAACTCATGGTGACCCTATCTCCAAGACCCTCTGTCCTCTACTGTTCTGCTTAATTCCTGCAACCCCATACCCATGGCCTCCTTAATAGAGTACATCCATCTGACATGTGGCCTTCCTCTCTTCCTACTTCCCTCCACCTTTCCCAGCATTATTGTCTTTTCCAATGAGTCCTTCCTTCTTATGATGTGTGCCTGAAGTACAGCAGCCTCAGTTTCATCATCGTGACTTCCAGGGAGGTTTCTGGCTTGATCTGCTCTAAAACCCATTTGTTTGTCCTTTTGGCTGTCCAGCACTCTTCTCAGCACCACATCTCAAATGAATGGATTTTCTTCCTCTTTCTTAACTGTCCAGCTCTCACATGCATACATGGAAATAAGGAATACAATGGCTAGTATGATTCTAACTTTTGTGCTCAGTTGTATATCTTTGCATTTTAGAAACTTTTCTAGTTCTTTCACAGCCACCCTCCCTATTCTTAATCTTCTTCTAATTTCCTGTCTGCAGTCCCCATATCTATCAATGCTTGATTCCAGGTATGGAAATTCTTTTACTATTTCTATTTCTTCACTGTCTACATTGAACTTGTGAAGGTCCTTGGTGGCCATTATTTTTGTTTTCTTTATATTCAACATTAAGCCTGCCTTTGCACTTTCTTCTTTGGCCTTCCTTAGTAGATGTTGCAGGTCTGTGAGGTTTTCTGCTAATACTATGGTGTCATCTGCATATCTTAGATTGTTGATATTCCTTCCTCCTATTTTCACTCCTTCTTCTGCGTCCCAAACCTGCTTTTCTTATAATATGTTCTGCATACAAGTTAAACAGATAGAATGAAAGCATACAGCCTTGTCTGACCTCTTTCAGCTTGAGCTTGCTGCATAGCCCTATAAAAGTTATCTGACGACGATGATGACTATGATGAAAAAGCTTCATCCCTGTAAACTAGGAATAGGGAAAGGAAAATCTACAGGCTTTATAAGGCCTTAGTCTTTGTGGCTGCTCCAAGCCCCCAACACATCCAAACTGAGGTGAAAATGCCACAAAACAATAATTACAGCCCCTGGAATAGCAGTTTACCCTTGAAAGTCTTACAGTTCAGTTCCCTCAAATCTTCCCCAAATTCCCATAAAACCATAAATCATAGCTATACACCTTATCCCTGTCAATCAGCATAAATATAAATTATCTGCCAAATGTAAATGCAACATGTTGTTAACATATTAATTATAACATTCAAAATCATTTCCCCAAAATCTATCTTGATCCAAAGGAGGTTTACATCCAATATTATCTTGTGAGGTGCCTTGGGTCCCTTTTTGGGAGAAATGTGGCATAGAAATAAAATGAATAAATAAATAAATAAATAAATAAATAAATAATAAAACTAGAAGTAAAACTGTAAATTCAATCTCAGGTTGTATTTTCTTCCACAGTGAAAATACAGTAGTGGCTCAAAATGATCAAACATTCAAACATCAAAATTATCAAACAGTAGGGCCAAACATTCCCTCCCCACTCACCACAGTTACTTACCACTGCTCTAAATAAATACTGTTTTTAAAAAATCCCTTTCAAGTTCTAATAGTCTTCAGGCATCAGATGATGGGAATCTGAGGCCTTACTGGTTTCACTGGAATACATTATTATTATTATTATTATTATTATTATTATTATTATTAACCTTTATTTAGAAAACGCTGTAAATTTACACAGCGCTGTACATACAATCTTTTTAATTAGACGGTTCCCTACCCTCAGGCTTACAATCTAAAAAGACACCACACAAAAGGAAGAGTGTTTGGAATACAATCCAGTATATCTAGCTGTCTCATACTTTAACAGAAATGAGTGGAACATTTTTATCAAAACTCCCCCATAACTTTGCAGGTTATTAAAATAGACCACAAATTGAACATGAGTCAACAGTGCGATGCGGCAACTAACAAGGCCAATGCAATTTTAGGCTACATCAATAGAAATATAGTGTCAAGGGAAGTAATAGTTCCACTCTATTCTGCTCTGGTCAGGCCCCACCTGGAATATTGTGTCCATGTTGAAAAACTGGAGCATGTCCAAAGGAGGGCGACTAAAATGGTGAAGGGTCTAGAAACCATATCCTATGAGGAACAACTTAGGAAGCTGGGGATGTTTAGCTTGGAAAAGAGAAGGTTAAGCGCCCTGTTTAAATACTGTATTTTCTGGCAAATAAGACTACTTTTTAACCCAGGAAAATCTTCTCAAAAGTCGAGGGTCGTCTTATACACCGGGTGTCATATTATAGGGCAGGTGCTGAAACTTCTGAGCCAGACTGGAGAATCTGCAGTCGCTGCATATGGTGGGGGGAGCTCAAAAATGGCTGCGGCCTCATCCCCACCATATGCAATGATTGTATAAAAGCAGCTACCACTCTGATAGTCTTGGAGACAGGGAGGGCTGGGCAGGCAGGGAGAGCTGACCAGTCCAAGCAGGCTTTGTATACAACAAGGTTTCCTGATATGTACCTGCATGTCATTTGAATTAAAATTACCGTACTGAAATCAAATCTGATGGTTTTTTATTTTTATTTGGTGTGCGTTGGAAGAGGGGTAGTCTTATACAGTGAGTATATCTCAAACTCTATATTTTAACTGGAAAAGTTGGGGGTCGTCTTATATGCCCAGTCATCTTATACGTCGGAAAATACGGTACTTGAAGCTTGTTTTCTGCTGCTTCAGAGACTAGGACTTGGAGCAATGGATGCAAGCTCCAGGAAAAGAGACCAACCTCACGTAGGAGGAACTTCCGACAGTAAGGCTGTTTCGACAGTGGAACACATTTCCCCAAAGTAGTGGAGTCTTCCTTCCTTAGAGGTCTTTAAACCGAGCGCTGGATGGACATCTGTCGGGGATGCTTGATGTAGATTTCCTGCTGGCAGGGGGTGGAACGGGATGGCCCTTGTGGTCTCTTCTAACTCTATGATCTAGTGATTCTATTAATGATTTGAAAATACTTATAAATAAATTTGAGGTCTACAGTTATTTGGGTATAGTGTCCAAGATGTTTGTATAAAGATGACATCTCAGTTTAAAGGTACAAGTGGCTGACAAATCACAGGTCAAAAGACGCAGTCTTGAGAGCTATCCCATGGCTTACTAAATTAATTTACCTCTATCTGGCTTAAAGTTTAATTTGGTTGGTATCCTGATGTTATCAGAAGTTATTGTCTGTGAATTTGCCGCCTGATACATCCCGGGTGCATCCCCACTTCCAGGAGCACTCTGCATGGCTCTTTTCGGATCTGGGAGTTTTTCTGGCTTAAGAAAATGGCCACTGGAGTGCTCCTGGAAGCAGGGATGGACACAGGCTGTATTTGGGCAGCAAATTCAGAAGCAAAACATTTTGATAACATCAGGATGCTGCCCGAATTAAGCTTTAAGCTGGATAGAGGTAAATCAATTTAATAAGCCATGGATAAGCTCTTTTGGTTTCATATACAGGGCACCCTCCATATTCACTGGGGTTAGGGACACAGACCCCTGTGAAAGTGGGAAAATCACAAATTAAAAAAACCCACATCTTCCAGGTGTTGAACTGCACTGCAGGATTAACAAATGCACAGAAAGTGTTCTCTCTCGGAATCTCTACTTCCCCGGCATGACTTCTGGCAGACGTAAATCAAAGATTTGTGCTGGAGGATTAGAAATTCATAGAGAGAACATATTAATCAATTCTGTAAATAATCAAAGCGGCAAAAGTAAAAGCTGCATATGGAAATCTGACCTAGTGACACCTGCTTAAAGTGAGCCAATGAGACACTGCTTTCACTCACTTAAAATATTCCTCACTTATCAGGGTATCTCTGGAAATAACAATTTAAGTCATGCATTATCATGGTGTAATTTTTGGAACAACCCCATAAAGTAGTGCAGAATTATCCCATATGAAAAATGTGCGGGCCTATGCTCAGAGAGAGTAGTTTATCACTGTGCATGAGCCCGCTCCAAAACCCAAATATGTCCTCTAGGATACAATTGGATAGTTTGCTATACTCCCAACTTGTTTGGGGGAACACTTTTTTGACAAATGGAGTGACCATCTCATATCCTCCAACTGCCCCAGCTTGGCAGGTGTAGTCCTGATTCCACCTTTTCAAATGCTTTTAAATGTTCCAGTTTTTTATACCCCTCCACTTTCGCCTTTGTCCTCAGCTTTCTTTAATTGCTGCAAACTGAGTTCAAAGTGGAAAAGTAGTTTGTACCTGTTAACTCAGGGGGGAGTAGAGGAGCTCATCTTGTCCTTCTCAGTAAACTCAGGTAAAAGCAAACACCATCTCCTAGTTTATATGTTCTTCCTCATAATAACTTTGGGCATTATGCATGCATTCTGATGTTGCTTGTCCACAATGTCCTGGTTTTGCAAAAAAGGTTTCTAGAGCCCTAAACTGTTTTGGGACAAACTGGTTGCAATCCAGCTTCAGGCGGTCTTGGATGAAACGGATTATCTGGACCCATTTCAAACTGCTTTCGGGGCGGGTTACGGGGTGGAGACGGCCATGGTCGCCTGGTCGATGATCTCCGTCTGGGCATCGACAGGGGAAGCGTGTCCCTGTTGGTGCCTTGGACATCTCAGCGGCTTTCGATCCATAGACCATGGTATCCTTCTGGGGCGCCTGGCAGAGGTGGGAATCGGGGGCACTGCGCTCCAGTGGTTCCAGTCCTACCTCTCCGGGAGGTTCCAGATGGTGCAGCTGGGAGACGTGTGCTTCTGATGAGAGGGCCCTTAAAACTGGGGTCCCTCAAGGAGCCATTCTGTCTCCCATGCTATTTAACATTTACATGAAACCGCTGGGAGAGATCATCCGGAGACAGGGGCGCGGGGTTATCAGTATGCGCGATACACCCAAATAATCTTCTCTATGTCTCCGACTGATGCAGTGACTGAGGATGGCGTCTCTCCTCTCGTGGCGTGCCTTGAGTCAGTAATGGGCTGGATGAGGGAAAACCGACTCAAGCGGAATCCAGAGAAAACGGAGGTACTTGTGATAGGTTCCCCTGGTCCAGAATGGCGGTAGTTTCCACCTGTCCTGAACGGGGTCACGCTTCCTGTGAAGGACTCCGTGCGCAGTCTGGGGTGCTTCTGGACTCGTCGCTTCACTGACTGCTCAGGTGATGCGACGGTCAAGAACACCTGTTATCAGCTTCGGCTTATTCGCCAGCTGCGCCCATACCTGGCCCAGAGGGACCTTGAAACCGTGGTACACGCTCTGGTAACCTCGAGATTGGATTTCTGCAACGCACTCTACATGGGCAACCCTTATACCAACCCGAAGCTACAAATGGTAACAGAACTGGCAGCCAGCTGATCACTGGTACTTCCAGGGCCAGCCATATCACACCCGGTGCTAAAAGACCTGCATTGGCTGCCTATTCGCTTCCGGGCACAATATAAGGTGTTGGTGATTACCTATAAAGCCCTAAATGGCCTGGGCCCAGGATACCTGAAGGACCGCTCTCCCCGTACATTCCGCCCCGCCCTCAGAACTTCTGGGCAGCAACTACTTAGGGTTCCAGGGCTAGGCCTTTACCCTCCACCACGAGGAAGACATATTCCATCGCCGCCCCGACCCTTTGGAACAAGCTGCCCACAGAGCTCCGCTCGGCCACCTCCCTGGCCCAATTCAGAAGGGATCTAAAGACCTTCCTATTCCATGCTGCATTCCCTGACTAAAGTCCCAATTGGTCTCCCTTCCTCTTTACTGGCAAGAAGACTGGCTAACAGGGTTTTATTCTGTTTTTATTGTATTTGTATATATTTTTGATGTATGTGATTATTGTTCTGTGTATTGTATGATTTTACCTTGCTGTTAACCGCCCTGATCTTTGGAAGGGCGGTATAAAAATAAAATTTTTATTTTTTATTTTTATTTATATAGAAGGGGTCAGGGGGTGGATGCCATTGTCATCCAATGATATATGTCCAGTGGAATCCAATGATCCAATGGAAGGCTATGCCAAGGATCCAATAGTGTATGTCTACTGGATCTTCCTGCCACTGTCAGAATCAGTAACCCCATCCTCTCTTTTGCAGTATCCTATACACACACATGCACACCATATATACTCCAGAGAGATGAGAAAGTGTCTTGAGCTGGTTTTTAGAGTGCTGCAATGGGAGAAGAGGAAAGTCCCAATTCCACTGGTACTGGATACCATAGTATATCCTTTTGGTTCTTGATCCACATCATCAGTTCATGGGAGAGGTACAAATGGAAGCCACATGATCCATGATTCTCTCTCAGTGACAGTGGTACCCGGTTTTCAAATGATTTGATCCAATAGACTAAAAATGCCCATGCTCCTTTCACTGTGATCTATTTATTCACTCTCACTCACATCATTAAGGGCCCGAAAAGACAGGCCAAAATAAAGCTGCTTCAGGTCACTTTGGAGGTATAGTGTTTAAATGACATACACATCTTAAGAGGCTAGAAGCTGCACCAAGCTGGTTTTGCATCATTTAAACAGCATAGCTCTAAAGTGACTTGAAGCAGCTTTATTTTGCCTGTCTGTTCAGGCCCTAAGGCTTCTTTTGAAGGTGCTATGAGTAGTATTAGGAATCTCAGTACACAGATACCACGGCTGGAAACCTCAAGCCCTGAGGCTTGTATGTTATTTATTGGACAACCCTGCTGCCTCCTTTATTTATGCCCCTTATAGTTTGCTAAAGCCAGTATCCACAATGGTTTCCACAATAGAAATTAACTTTGTGCAGAGAGAACTGTCACCTTCTTAACTGCATTATATCTTGTTACTTCAGCTTTCAGATTCAGGAGCTTCACATTTCACAAGGGACAACTGGCAACTGGAAGCCGCAGAGAAAGTCACATTACTCAGTGCTGTCAATTTTACTAAAGTGTATTTGCATCTCCAAGGCGATGATAGACACCATCCATCAATCTGTTATTCTCATCTCTGACAGTAATCAAAGCAACAGGATTTGAGATTTCTGACTTGGCTTGTGTGGGAAGAAGAGCTAACCCATGCAAGAGGATAGTTCAAACATTCTCTCATTCAAATTTCATGTGTTTTCAGACTGCTGTATCTCTCTAGCAATCCAAAAGATATGTTGCAGCAGATGGGAACACATTCTTGAAATTTTTTTCACAGTTTTTACCTAAAAACACATGGTACAGTTAATGCCATATCATAAAATCTCTTCTTTGCTCTGTGCCTGAAAGGCTGTCTCCATCCATATAAACCTGCCTGAAATTTGAGATCTTTAGCAGGGGGCCTGCATACCCTCCAACATATCATGGATGAAAACCAAGATACGTATGGCCATGCAACACCAGAATGTGGTCAAGATGGCAAAAGGAAAGAGAAGGCACAAGTTAGGAGAGGTTGCAGCAGTTTGCTTTTGCTTGACTCTACTGGGAAGGATAAGATTTTCCACCCCTGCTGAGTTAATTGCTCCCCCACAGAGTTAACTGAGTGCAAATTACATTTGTACTTTGAACTCCAATTTGCAGCAATATTAGAACAGGTATCAGCATGTATTCTTTTCCATTTTGTTTGATCTGTGTAACATGGATAGTTCTCAACCTTCCTAATGCCGCAACCCTTTAATACGGTTCCACATGTTGTGGTGACCTCCAACCATAAAATTATTTTCATTGCTACTTCATAACTGCAATTTTGCTACTGTTTCTTAGGCAACTCCTGTGAAAGGGTCATTCGACGCCCAAAAGGGTTGCGACCCACAGGTTGAGAATCGCTTGTATAGAGTATCATAGGTGATGTACCGCACAATCGGTTATTTTATTTATTATTTATTTCAAGGTTTTATATCTCGTCTTTATCCCACAGGGGGATAAAGGAGGGTTACAATAATTTATTCAGTATTTTTTCCATTTTATATTTTCTGCAGACTGCTCCCTAGTCTATGGTATATGCCACTGAATTTTTAAAAATTCATTAAATCTGCCCTGAAAAAAAACAAGATTATTTTTCAGTATGCTTAAAATAAATACTACCATGCTACAAATACAGCTGGCAAATCCCAGCTCAAGATCTGCATTTTAAGCTGGATATTCATTTAGCGTGGGTGTATACACAGAGATAGCTGGGAGGAGGGGTAGAGACAGATTACATCTGCACTGCAGAAATAGTGCTATGGAATTCTGGGATTTGTAGTTTTGTGAGATATTTAGCCTTCTCTGTCAGATTGTGACAGATTCGGGGCGAATATGAACTTCATGTGCAAGAATTGATTCCTGATCCAGGTTAAAAGGTAGTCTGAATGGCCCCATGGACTTTTTCCCCCACTGCATTGCACAGTTGGCTCCTGTTTAGCCTGTGGTCTACTAAGACCCCTGGCCCAGTCAGGATTCCAAATGATCTTAATAAACTGGAGACCCGAGCCATTGAAGCCAGCAATCACACATCCTCTATTGGTGCATTTTATTTTTCTTACCTATTTGTAGTGCCTTACATTTTATCCCTGTTAAAGTTCATTTTCTTAGTATTGGCTTGAGTCTCCAATTTAATAAGATCATTTGGAATCCTGATCCTGTCCCGTGGTATTAGCTACCCAATTTGGTGTTACCTGAAGATTTGGTAAGTATGTCCTCTATTTCCTCAACATCAGTTTGAATAAAACTCAAGCCATTTTGGATTCTGAAGCTAAGCCAAAAATGGCGCACACCACCCTCCATTCCATGTAGGGAAGCTTACTGGACTGGCAGTTGATTGTTATTTCTATACTGGCAACAAGAAGGCGTCCCTACACACCTGAGGCAATTGCCTCACTCTACCTAGTCCTGAGTAGATACTTGCCTCAGTTGAGGCCCTGGCTAGATTTAATACATTAATTAATGCTTTATTTTGAACAGCAGCTCCAAATAGAAACAGCCTTCAGGTTTTGAAGTCCTATGATAGCTTCACAAATTACTGTACAGGAAATAATCACTTCCTGAAACAACACAATGCTCTTGTGTATCTCCACCGCTTGGCTGTCAATAACAAAATACAGTGAGAAGAGCCATTCAAAAATTTGACTGGATTTGAAAAGACAGTATGCAAATAGAAAGCTGAGAGTAATTGAAAATATGATTTGGCGGCGCAAAAATATCTTCCAGACTTGAAGTAACCATTCGCAGTGCTAGAGGATAAAACATGCTTTGCCTCATCAGAATTCCTCCTAGGGATTTTTTGCAACGCAAAAAGAAAGTCTGTCCATGAAAAGGCAGGTTTACTCTTTTATATTAATTGTTTTTATGTACAGTGCTGTACAAATCTACAGTGCTATATAAATAATAATAATAATAATAATAATAATAATAATAATAATAATAATGAAAAGTGTGGTGAATTTTATATGGGACTGATTAAGAATGATCACCCAGCATTGGAGGAATTAAAGGAGTCTGTCTTAGATCTATAACTGGGGTTTTTTTTCACCTTTAGTGCTAAAAATGAGGAAGCCTGTATATTAGAGAACTTTGGGTCAGAGACATGAGAATGTGAAGCAAGACTGGATCCAATTACCATCTCTTCCAACTTCCCTCTGTGGAAAGCAATCCTCTCAAGAGATTTTAGCATGCAAATGAAATTGCAGAGTGATGGGGAAAAGAGTGCATGCAAATGACATTCAGGGTGCCAGAGATGCCTGTAGGACACAGAATATATTTAGCAGAGCACAGCCAGATGGCTAACACATAGAAAAGTGTGTGTGTGTGTGTCTGCTTGCCCAAGGGTTCTTGCAGCCTTAGTCAAACTAAAAATGTTGCCATCATACTCCCTTACTCCCTGATAGTGTGCAGGGGCATAACAATTGCATATGAAATTATAAAACATTGTCTGGGATACTCATGTCATCTCATTTTCATTTATAACTTCTGACATTATTTAGTAGGGTTCTGGGAAGCCTGGGCTTACTTTCTGTTCATGAATTACAGTGAGCCCTCGGTATCCACTGGGAACTGGTTCCAGGACTCCCTGTGAATATCAAAATTAGTTAATGCTCAAATCCCATTATATAGAATGGATTGGAAAATGTGTCCCTTACATAAAATAGCAAAATCGAGGTTTTCCTTTGGGATTTTTTTAAAATGAATATTTTCAAGCCTTGGATGGCTGAATCTTTGGATGGAGAATCCATGGATACCAAGAGCTGACTGTAAAATGGCATGAATCTGTCTCATGCCATCACAATTCACTTTTATGATTGTTTCACATGTCAGAAGTCTCTTCCACCCAGGCAACAACCAAAAGTCACCCCTCCAACCTACCTGTTAAGCACCACAGTGACACAGCATGTCCAAGTACAGGAAAAGAGCTGGATGCATCCCTACTCATTGCTTCCTCAGTAACATGGAAATGGCTGTGTTAGGGGAAGATGCACTGCTTAAAAGGTAAGTTTTATGAGGTAGCATCAGGAGACGTATCTACGCCTCTGTAGTTATGTCTCTCAATGCAGGATCTTGGTTCAGAATCAAATCCCCACTCAGCTGTGGAAACCCACTGGGTGAGCATGGGCAAGTCCCACACTCTCTACTTCAGAGGAAGGCAGTGGCAAACCTCCTCTGAATAAATCTTGCCAAAAAACCCTATGATAGACTCACTATAAGGTGGAGTCAACCTGAAGGCATGCAACAACTACAACAACATTATTTAACTTTTTCCCTTTTATCACAGTCTCTGTGTCCCAAAAGGTTTTTGCTCCTTGACCATACCCACAGGACTGTCACCTGACACAAGTGTGGGCAATTTGCCCCATTCTCTTCAGATAATGTGTTGGATTGGGGCGGGGAGGGGCAAGTGCTAGCTGCAAGTGAAGAGGGCTGTGTAATCCCTGTGAATTATTCATAGAATCACAGAGTTGGAAGAGACCACAAGGACCATCCAATCCAATCCCCTGCCTTGCAGGAACTCTCAATCAAAGCATACCCGACAGATAGCTATCCAACCTCTGCTTAAAGACCTCCAAGGAGGGAGACTCCACCGCACTCCAAGGGAGGGTGTTCCACTGTTGAACAGCCCTTACTGTCAGGAAGTTCCTCCTAATATTGAGGTGCAATCTCTTTTTCTGTAGCTTGCATCTATTGTTCCGGTTCCTGTTCTCTGGAGCAGCAGAAAACAAGCTTGTTCCCTCCTCAGTATGATATCTCTTCAAATATTTAAACAGGGCTATCATATCACCTCTTAACCTTCTTTTCTCCAGGCTAAACATCCCCAGCTCCCTAAATCGTTCCTCATAGGACATGTTTTCCAGACCCTTCACCATTTTAGTCGCCCTCCTTTGGACACGATCCAGTTTCTCAATGTCCTTTTTGAATTGTGGTGCTCAGAAATGGACACAATATTCCAGGTGGGGCCTGACCAAAGCAGAATATAGTGGCAGTATTACTTTCCTTGATCTAGACACTATACTTGTATTGATGCAGCATAAAATTCATTGGTTGGTTTAGACTGTGGATCAAGACATTTACACAGTTGAAGAAGGTGTCCTTACAAATGTGACTCCCCAAATAATTGTTTGTTTTTTCTCTGTGGTTATGGTACAATTGAGGGCATACTGTGTAGAATGTTTTCATTTGATTTAGTGTCAACCAAAAACCTGAAGGGCAGGGTTTTTAATAAAAAATCTAAAGAAATACATATTGATAATGCCATACAGTAAAGGAAAAACTTCTTAAGTGAAAAGGACATGCATTAGTCATGTTATTTGCACTCCTTTTAAGTTTCATTTCCAAAAACTAAAAGACAGGTGTTGACAACATATGGTCGGCAGAACACATGGAGCTACTATTTTTGTGTGGCTGACAAAGTTATATTCGATTCATGAACAGCTTGATTTATATTCCAAAAATGATTAAAGGTGTAATCAATTTCCCTGCATGTAAAATCAATCTGAGAACTCTTATCTGATTTTTAACTTATGGGGATTGTATTCTCTTGACCTCACAGCTGCTGAGAAAAATATGAAAATGTGTTGTAAAGTTCAGAAAGCCAAACAAAACATTCTCCATCTTACTGTCCTGTGAGATCTAAGTCCACCAGTCTGAGACTGCCCATCATAGCAATAGATTTTAGGCCAGGTGAGACAAATTAAACAATTTCTAGAAGTGACTGAGAGAGACAGAATGGTATAGTGCTTTGAGTGTTGGACTATGGCTCTGGAGAGCAGAGTTCAAATCTCCACTCAAACATGGAACCCAGTGGGTGACCTTAGGCAAGTCACATTTCTCTAAGTCTCAGAAGGAGACAAAAGAGATTATCACACAATTTTAAAAAGCTTACTTACCCCTGCTGAATTCAATTTGAATTTGTGATATATCCAGGTTTTATTGCACACATTTTTGCTGCCACTGCCGAAGGACAGGTGCATACTGGGTAACATCCAGCTAGAATCTGAGTTCAGCCAGCCGATTTGCAAAACCGGGTACCTCCCAGCATTGAAAAGAGGTCAGCTGAACTCGGATTCTATCTGGCTGTTAGCCAGGATGCACCCACCCAGTGGGGTTGGCAGCAAAGATGCGTGCAATAAGTTTGGGATGTATCCCAAATTCGAACTGAATTCGGCAGCAGTAAATTTCTTTAAACTGTGTGGTAATCTCCAAAGGCAATCCATCCACCCTCAAACAAATCTTGTAATGAAAACCCCATGATGGGGTTGCCTTAGAGTTAGCATAAGTGAGAAACAATACAACAGAAGTATTAAGGACATTTATGGCTAGCTGGCTCCACTGTGCATAGATTAATTGACTGAGGTGTTTATTGGTTTAACAATATCACTACCAGGAATGGGCTGCAATAGAGAGAGATGTGGTAAGAAACAAGGCCACTCCACCAGCCCTCTGTGCTGAAAGACTTGCATACACTTTTTGTGAACATACTTTTAAAGATGGTCCAGAAGCTCCAGCAGGTGCATTATACAGTTGCTCATGTCCTTAGGGTAAGTGGAGGAGTCCAGTCAAGTCCAGTGTACATTGCATTAATTTTACTTAGCTGCACTGCTTATCACTTCTGGCCTCAGTTTAAAGTCTGGCCTTTAGGGTTCAGGATAAAGTTAGCCTTTCCACCCATATGAATCTGCCCAAGCTGTAAAACTGATGACAGCAGTCCTGTTTATAGGGCCAAAGGTAGGTAGACAGGATCATTTTACCAAAGGTCCCACGTTTATGGAGCTCTATCCCACTTTGACTCCCTCTTGTTTACATTTAAGTGAAAGTATTTGTTTTTATTTCAAGCAGATTTTTATTGAAGTTAGTTGCATTTGTAGTGTGTCATTTTGGTTTCAAACTGTGCTGTTTACTGGTCTAATCAGGAATTGTTTTGTGCTGCTCTTCTAGGTTCAAGGTGAGCCACCTCCATCATTTGACTTGATCCCGTATGTCCTTCAGCCTAATATCCAAATGTCTACAAGTTATCAGTTTGTTGTCTACAAAACAAAGCTGTCTCTTGCCCCCTGTACTCACTGGCTAGGAAGGAAGATGGAAGGAAAGGATAGGGAGATAGTGGGGAAGGAGAAGAGAAATTTTATGCATTGTGCAGAAAGCAACATATATATGTGTGTGCATCCTTTTGGCTTTTGCCTGGCTCACCACCAACCTGCAAACACTTGCAATTACCCTTGAGGAAATGTAGCACTTGGCATTGTTGTTGTATGCCTTCAAGTCATTTCCAACTTATGACAACCTGAAGGTGAACTCACAGGGTTTTCTTGGCTGTTTTCTTCAGAGGTGGTTTGCCATTGCCATCCTCTGAGGTTGACAAAGGCCCCATTCCCACTCGCCCATTTGCACTGGATGGAACTGGGCAGATCCAGGTCCCCCCACATCGAATCCGCTCGGAAAGAAGTGCCCACTACCCTTTACCTCGATTGGGGCAATTTGCCCCTGTGAAGTTCACATTTGCATTACCGCTTTAAAATTGAGCCTCCTTTGCTGTCAATCAAATTCACTTCCACTTTCATCAAAGGTGACATATCCTACAGCCATTGGCCAACCGAATAGGTGCTTTCCTCCCTCCTTTTTTTAAAAAAACTGGCAGCAGTGTGCGCATATTCTGTCAACTTGTAAATTTAAAACCCTCCAGGTGTGTGTGTGTGTTGTGTATTTGGGTCACTACAGATTATGGCAACCCTAAAACGACCCGATCCTGGGGTTTTCTTGGCAAGATTGGTTCCGAAGAGATTTGCCATTGCCTTTCCCCTGAGGCTGAGAGAGTGTGACTCCCCCAAAGTCATGGGTTTCCACAGCCTTCCAGCCTCCTGCCTCCCCTTCACTTCCAGCCTAGCATTTCCTCCTCTTTGGAACCTCTTGCCTCCCCTTCGCTTCCAGCCCAATGCCAAAACTCTTGCCTTCCCCTCGGATGCCAGCCTCCTGCCTCCCCCAAGGTCATGGGTTTCCACAGCCTTCCAGCCTCTACCTTCCCCTTCACTTCCAGCCCAATGCTACCTCCAAAGCCCTTGTCTCCCCTCCCCCATGCCATCTTCTTCCAATAATAGTAATAATAATAATAATACCTCACCAGAATGCCATCTCTGCATCCTCTTGCTTTTCCTACGACTGCGACCCCAGAATGCCTTAAGCTACACATATACATATGTAGCAAAAGCTTTCACATATTGTATCAATTTGCCAAATTGAAAGGGAAACATTTGTAACATTCTCATTGTAGCATTTGCATATAACACACACACACAAAAAAAATTTTTTAATGCCTCTTGCAAAGTGAGGTGCCATGCCGGCAGCAAGCAGAAAGGGAAATGTAGCACAAGCAGACACATTCTATCAATATGTATCAACCTGTAGAACTATTCACATAGTCTGTCAAAAATAACATTACAAAAAAGAGAGAGAGAGAAAGCTGCCTGCGAGAGGGGAGGCATGTTCCGCCCTCTGCCCTCCCTCTGACTTAATCCCTCCCCTGAACTTGACCTGATCATGACTGGGGCCAAGTTCACATTCTCTGGCACCCGTTTTTTCTCAAAAGATATAGGTAAAACTCCGCTTTCAAAAGACCCACGCCAAGGGGGATTTGCCCCTGAACGGGTGTGCAAGCCTCGAATTCGGGTGTAGAAGAATCAGGGCCAGTATGAACTTCCTGATTTTAATTCAGTTTCTGAACCGGGGTAATTGGTAATCTGAATGGCTCCAGAGTGGGACTTGCCCAAGGTCACCCAGTTGGTTTCCATGGTTTCCAGACTTTAAACCCTGGTCTCCAGACTCACCATAGTCCAGTGCTCAAACCACTATGCCATGCTGGCTGCACAGGCAAAAGATTAACTATCCGATTTTAGATACTGTTTAAATGTGTTGAGAACCAGTCCTAAAAGAGAGGTGTTTTGAAGTCTTAAATACAGTACTATAGGATGGAAAACTTCCCATTGAACTGTACAGTACCACAAAATAGATTCAGCTCAAACCTATTTCTGATTACTCTGAAAGATATATTTTGCTGAGTTCAGTGAATTTACCCAAGTTAGCATGCACAGTACTATAGGCTCACAGAATTAAAATGCAAAGATATGTACTTTCGTCTGTCCTTCATCTAGGCTTGGCACATATGGTGAAGCAGAAAAAATAAGTGCTACAGAGATATTATCCTATCTTTTTTAGTATCATCCCATCTGTTAACAAGTCTAAACAAAAGGACCAGTTTGTGTGTTCCCAGATTTATCATCTTCTAAATCTATCATGTTGGCATGCAAGTGAAACAAAATAGAGACAACCTTGACAGAAATTGTTCTGAGGTAATTGTTCTGAAGGACAAGCAAAGATTTATCTGTCCTAGCCCTATACTAAAGGGGCAAATAGCTATTACAGTATGCATAATGATTTGAGTGTTGACTGTGAGATCAAGGTTCAAATCTCTGCTCAGCCATGGAAACTCACTGGGTGACCTTCAGCACTCTCCAGGCTCAGATTGAGGCAATGATAAATCCCCTAGAATAAATCTTGCCAAGAAAACCCTATGATAGGGTTGCTGTGTGAGTGTGTGCTTTCAAATCAACTTTCCAATTATGGTGACCCTATGAAATTCATAGAACTTTCCTAGACTGAAACAAGGAGGGGAGTATGTCCAAGGGCTTTAGGAGTATTCTGGAAGGTCATATAAATCAGAAACAACTTGAAATCACACAACAATAACAATTACAAATGAGGAATCATGCAGACACAAAATCATCCAGACCTGAGGCCTTTTCATGACAATTCCACTTTAACACCCATAGTTCCAGCCTATCAAATCCTGGGATTTGTAGTTTGGTGTGAAGCTGTAGAGCTCTCTCGCTGAGAATTCTAAATAGCCCTCCTTCAATCACAGATCCAAAGATTCCATAGGATGTGTCATGGCTGTTAAAGTGGAATCATAGTGATATAACTGAGGAGCGCAAAAAGGCCTCAGAAATGGATAACTACATTAATGGTAGAGGACAGATTTTGTCCTTGCGCCCTCACCCATTCTGATTTAGCTTTATTTTAGGCTGGTTTTCAGCTACTTCCACCATTTGGAGGGTTATTGGGGGCACATGTGGACAAACAGAACCAAAGTGCTGCATTTTTATGGGTGATATTTTGTGATCTTAGGACTATTTTTTGACTTGACTGAAACAAGGAGGGGAGTATGTCCAAGGGCTTTAGGAGTACTCTGGAAGGCTTGGGGCAGCATCAAAGAATTTTGGGTTACATGCAACTCATAGGCCATCCTTTCCCACTCTTGATCTAGATTAATGAACAGCGAGTGGTTGTCATGTTGTACAAGATAAGCTTTAGTACACTACAATGAGCCAGCAGTGCTGAGAGAATGGCTAGCTGTTAAAAACTGTGACATGAGCCCTGGAAACATTAGTATGGAAGCTAACACAGTAATGTTTGTGTTAATGTTAACGTGAATTTGTTAATATTAAGTCATTTTAGTGACTATTATAAAATCTATTAATACATCCATTTTGCTAATTTTTAGCAGAATGTTGGTGTCATGTTCATTTTAAATTAAAAAAATGAATATATCAAACTTGCTCAAAATGCCCTCCTCAAAACCCAGAATTGCCTCCACAAAAGCAACAAATTAAACTGACACAGAAAATTAAATGTTATCCTGTTAATGTCATTGACATTAAAGCTATTAAAGGACTTCTAAAAATGTTGTTATAATTTTAATGAATTATGATGAACAAATTATCCTTTAATGAATTAATTTCAAGCTCGGGCTGTGACAGTTGAGACATAGGAGGATGGCTCCAGCCTTCAGACAGCAAGAGTTTAAATTAGGAACAAGAAAAAGACTTGGGAATAAGAGCACAGTGTGGGGAACCTTTATGGTAGTAGACCAGCATGCATATAGTGGTGTCATGTACAGCTGTGAGCTAGTGAACAGGGCCAAAAGCATAAATCTTAAGAGTTGACAGGCACCACATGAGCCATGTAGACCAACCCCTCTCCTGCCATGCAGGAATATACAACTAAAACACTCCCAAGGGATTCATATCCAACCTCTGCCCATCAAAAATGGAGAGTCCTCCACCCTCCAAAGCAATCTATTCCACAGTTAAACAGCTCTTAGAGTAAAGACATTCTTCCTAATGTTGCTGAAGGCCTTCACTATTGAAACTGTGATCTGAAGAGTAGTCCTAATAGTGGCTGGGCCTTTTATTTCCTCATTTGCCCATCAGTACAGAACAGTGGGTGCTGCTTCCTCACACGTCAGGGGGGGGTGGTTAATTTGCTCTGGCTTCTAATTTGAATTTACAAGGAACTATTAAGTGTCAACTCTATTTGAAGGATACGTTATGTATCTTGGAAGCTCAGCTGGACTAAAACTCAAAGTGCATTCACCAGCCTCACTGACATATCAACCATCAATGTTCACAGCTGGAGATCCTGTTAGGCTTCCTCACCTTTACAACCATTCAGACAATAATTTACTACAAAATGGTGCCAAAGCAACAGTGCATTCCAATATATATCTACCAAAAATTACATCCTACTGGGTATTTCCCAGGTAAATATGTATAGGATTGTTTGGTCCAATTGTCCTGTGGGGGGGGGAATCTAAATATGTTGGTCACCCAAGTCCCTCTTTCAGTATTTCTTGTATTATCGTCATATTCACAACCTACCACAACAATGTACCTGTACCCAAAGAAGTGATCCAGTTTGAACTTGATCTGGTGATTAGGTTCATGCCTTTATCTGCTGTGGATTGCTTTGGACTGGATTCAACCCAGTCTGAATCCAGCTCATGATTCAGAAATCAGTATCACTTGTCTTCCAGTTCACTGCTATTAGGAAATTTAAATAGCTATATCTTTTCTTGTTCTTTACATACTGGATGAAATGTTAAGAGATTCTAGCCCTAAAGAGGGGATTATTTCTGCCAAATTGCAGATAGCTTCAGGAGATTTCATGTTACATCACTTTAAATCTCAATTTTTAAGCATGACATGACTGGATAAGTGTGTATGATGATGTGTGTGTGGGGGGGGGGTTAGTGTGTGTGTGTGTGTTCTGCCTAAGAAAACAAATTAGGCTCTTTCTGGACCAATACATTCACCTGGGATTGCAAAATTGTGAGGTGGGGTGGTTGGCTTGGTGACTAAATTTCTTAATAAACAACAACAGAATAAGAAAGGAAGACGTAGAATGACTGTTAAACAGAAAAGCCTCCTTGGGCCCTCAAGCAAATAAGAATGTACTATTGTTAGTGAATGTCAAAGAATTTATTTTTTTAAAGGCTGCTTTAACACAGAAATGCATTTGCTTCCCTAACTGGCATGTACATTTCTGTGTTAAAACAGCCTATTAAAATTCCTCCTAAGTAGTGTTTCCTAAATAGTTAAAATTTTAAACCAAAGAAGAATGAGGGGGAAACAGCCTCTCCTGTCCCACAAATGAATCCATGCATAGAGCTCCAGAAGAGTTAAATTAAATTAAGCCTAAGAAAATTGGGGGGGGGGGGGGGGGTCTCACATATGCACACACCCTGGGAACAAGAAGCTCTGGGAGAAACAAGTGAGAAAAATATATCTTGCTTTTCTGAGCTACGAAGAAGCAAATAGCTTGCATACAAAGACACTTTAAGAAATGAATTCTCTTAATCCTCTTTTTCTTTCTATACTTACCCTTTAACAAACCTTACATTAAAGGGGATGTGGGAAATGGGGAAAACAGGCATTTCCTTGACTTCAAAGAATACCCTGCCCACAAATGGCTTTCAGAACTGGAAATATTAGTGAAACTCTTGGCCATGGATTGGAAACTAGAGCTTTCACTCAACCTCTTCCCACAGATGTAACCATGGGGTGGGATAGGGAAGGAAGACACTGTCTTCCAATATAAATTGTGTCCCTAAAGGAAATTTTCCTTACCATATGTTTAGCATTGCACAGAGTGAAACACTGAAAATCATTCACACCTAGAACTTTTCTATTTGCTGTGTTGGTACTGCCTGCCTCTTTTCTTTGGATGACTAAACTCTATTTCTAATTGTGTAACTGAAGTTTTAGGTAACTGCAATGTTAGAAATTTGAGGATTAAAGGAAAATTTCTTGGGGGGGGATTCTTATTCCTCATTTTGCATCTCTTATGATTAACTTCCCTTGAGTTGACCTTAACATAGGGCAACCCCATGGATGAAACTTCTGTATTAAATTTTTTTTTTACAGCAGAACATTGCAGCTGCAAAGAACTTGGCAACTTTTATAGTTACCAGTTCCTTGCAGTCTGAAAGCAGATAACCATGGATGAAACATCTCCAAACCCACCCACCCCCGTCCTCCACTACTCTGCTTCTTTCCTGCAGATTCATGCCTGTGACCTCCATAATAAGAATCCATCCATCTAGCATGTGGTTTTCCTCTCTTTCTGCTATACCTTCCCTAGCATTATTGTCTTTTTGAATGATTGGGGCCTTCTCATGATGTGGTCAAACACTGATAGTCTCATCTTGATCATCTTGGTTTCTAGGGAGATTACAGGTCTGATCTATTCAAAGACCCATTTGTTTGTCTTTTTGTTTAATGTCCATGGTATCCCTAGCACTCTTTTCCAGTACCACACCCCCACTTGTAGCTATATCCCTGTCTCTTTTCATCCTATTGCAGCATGAACAGTCTCATATTGAAAGAAGAATTTTGAGCCCCCCCCCCCCCCCCGCCGCCAAAAAAGGTTTATTACTCTGGAATGAACTGGGAAACACCTGAACACTCTGAGATTGTGTAAATCACTCCAGAAACCATTTGGCTTATTTAATCACCATGGGTAAACTGGGGTTGAGATGTGCTTCATGGCCTGCTGTGGGCATACAAAATACTGATGCATACATGTAAGTTCAACAGAGAGGGAGTGTGGTCCAATCAAAATATGGAATACCTGTACATTTTAATGGGAGAGTTGCACATGAGTGATCCTAGGACCAGACTATTCAAGATAATTTATTTATGTATAATGCTGTTCCTAGCTGCTTAGGAGTAAGACTCGTTGACTACAGCATGCATCATGTGCAGTCCTGACCTTTATAGGTCACACTTGGGCTGGACCATGCCTGGGTATCAAAGAAAATTTGCTAAGGAGGACTTGGTGAAGAGACAATATAAATGTTTGGTCAACAAACCTGGGAGGAGTTGACCTTTTTCTCTGAAGATCTTAGAAAAGAAATTGCAAATGAATCATCCACAGAAACCCAGCAATTTTTAGCACTTGCTGCTGCTCAATTAAATAAAGTGATCGTCAAAGAGACAATTACTATCATAGCAGCAAAAGGAAAGCAGCTGTTTCCTGGTGTTAGCCATCTCTTTGGGGTTTTCCCCCTACTCATCAGATTATTGAAAGTTCCAGTACTGGAGCTTTATATTCTACATTACTTTGGCTCCCCCTAACACTAGACCCAGACAGTTCATGCCAAGCCTAATTTCTTGGAGAAAAATATTAATTCATGTGCTCACATTGAAGGCAACAGTACTAATAACAGTAATAAACCATTTGAGTTAACATGCAGCCTTAATTTTTGTCTCCAGATTTGCCATTTGTTTCTGTATTATTTTAAATTTCTTAATGTTAAATAAGAAAGATCTCCCCATCATCACCTCAACTTATTCTTAAACATTTCTTATACTTTCGTGCTGGAGCATGGCTGGAAGGAAGAGAATACTGCGCATATCAATTTTTTTAATAGCACCATATTTCAGACAAAACAGGTCATCATTATGCAACAGAAACAGCTCAAATGAAAGATACTCTGGGGCCCTTTCACACTATATGTTTATTGAGCTATGATTCCACTTTAACTACTATGATTGCACCCTATGGAACCCTGGGGCTTTTAGTTTAGAAGGCAGAAAAGGAGCACTCTGGCTGAGAATTCTATATGACCATCCCTAGATTGCAAATCTTAGGGTTCCATAGACTGTTGCTGTGGCAAAGTGGAATCATAGTTCTGTAACTGTATAGTATGAAAGGGTCCCAAGTGGCTTTTGGATGTCAGGTTCTGACTATCCTTAAAAGAAGGATGAGTCGTTTTTTTGTTTCTTTTCCCCCACTGGAGTCCTTATAACAGCTAAAAGCCCTCTGGAAGAGCTTCTCTTCCTACATTGATAGAATCAGCTCTGGGACACCTCTTTCCTTGCCAAATCAGGGCCATGGCAACCATATGCCACAGCCCTGATCTGGCCTTTCCATGGCACAAAAAGAAGCCTCAAATAGCAGCTCCTTTTTGCGTTGCAGAAGGGGTGCTCTAGCTGTGGTGGCAGCAGCTTTTCAGAGCTCCTTTGGCACAGCGCAACTGTGTGATTGGGCATGAGGTGTGACACTGGCATGGGGGCACTGTGAAGGTGGCTGGCATGCATATGCCACACCCCCATGCCAGTGTATAACGCCAGTCTGTACAGGCTCAGAGTCTGTCTATCTAGCATGCAGCCTTCCTCTCTTTGTACATCCCTCCATCTTTCCTAGCATTATTATCTTCTCTGTATTCTCATGATCTGGCCAAAATACAATAGCTTCAGTTTGGCCTGTTCAAAGTGAGATTTTAGGTTTGATCTGTTCAAAGACCCATTTGTTTGTCCTTTTGGTTATCCATGGTATCCTCAGCATATGTAATTTATTTTCATCTTATTCGCTTTCTTCACTGTCTGACTCTTGCATCCATACAAGGCAATGGGGAATTCAATGGCTTGGATGATTCGGTCTTTAGTGTTCTGTTGTATATCTTTGTATATCTTTACTCTTTAGGATCTTTTCTACTTTTTCATGGCTGACCTTCCCATTCCTAGTTTTCTTCTGATTTCTTGACTGCAGTCTCTCTTTAGATCAATATTTGATCCTAGGTACAAGAACTCTTCAACTATTTTGATTTCTTTATTGCCTAGGTTGAATTTATATACTTCTTCCATGGTCATTATTTTTGTTTTCTTTATGTTCAGCAATAAGTCTGCTTTTGCACTTTCTTCTTTGACTTTCCTTAGTAATTGTTTCAAGTCTGTAATGTTTTCCACTAGTAGTATGGTGTCATCTCCATATTGTAAACTGTTGATGTTCCTTTTTCCTATCTTTCCTCCTCCTTCCTCTGAATCTAAACCTGTTCTTTGTATGATATTTCTGCATACAAATTGAACAAATAGGGTGATTAGTATGCAGTCTTACCAATTTTGCCAATTGAGAACCATTCTGTTTCCCCGTATTCTGTGTTTTGTGCATTTTGGCTGGCCAATAACGGTATCACACTTCTTGTCGATTTTGGATTTGTTTTTATTTTGCTGCATAGCCAACATGGCTACCCCTGAACTTGTTTCCTGGATTTGAAGATGCTGAACTTCACTGCAACAGGAGGGACTGGAAGTTTTGAAAGCTTGTACTATGTGCTTTGTGTATTTGGCTGGCCAATAAAGATATCACGCTTTTTGAATGGTTATATTGAATTTTATAATAACAGTGTGGAGCCCTGGTGGCACAGTGGTTAAATGCCTGTACTGCAGCCACTCATTCAAAACCATAAGGTTGAGAGTTCAATACCAGAGAAAGGGCTCAAGCTTGACTCAGGCTTGCATCTTTCCGATGTCGCTAAAACGAGTACCCAGATTGTTGGGGGCAATTAGCTTACAGTTGTAAACCACCTAGACACTGTTAGTTCAGTATGAAGCAGTATATAAATGAATCTGTTCTTTTGTTTTTGTTTGTGTGGTGGTTTGAGTGTTGAACTAGTACACTGAGACACCAGAGTTCAAATCCCCACTCAGCCAGGGAACCCCACTGTATTACCTTGGGTAAGTCACACACTCTCAGCCTCAGAAGAAGGAAAGGGAAAAACTTCTCTGAACAAATTTTGCCAAGAAAACCCTGTGATAGGTTTGCCATAGGGTTACTTTAAGTCAGAAATGACTTGAATGACCAAAATAACAACAAACAATTAAAGAAGAGAAGCATCATACTTTTGTGGATTTTGGATTTTGTTTTACATATAACTGTGATTATGCAGTTATGATGTGGGAGTATACACAGGCACAAACCTTTCCACAGGTTGATCTTCCATGTCCCATCATGACCACCACAAAAGCACTGTTGTGAGAGCACAAAATGGCTGCAGAATTTGGCAGAGGCAGAGAAAGGTTAGTGGGAAGAATTTTGTATAGGTGGAGTAGGATATATAAAAGCTATCTGTTTCACGGGATCTTCATCTACCGTGAAAGGCATGCATGTGATGTGATACAGAGGGTTTTTTTTAAAAAGAAAAGAAAACAGCAATGTCATTTTTTGATTCAGAGTAAAAAGAGAATCAAGTTCAACAAAATGAGAAAATCAATAAATAAAAGCCAATACTTTTTTAAAAGGATGAAAGCTACAATAAGATCATGAGCTTTTTAGCCTAAGAATGTAGGCGTCTTGAAAGCTCAATTTCTTTTATATACTAAATATCTGTACTATGTAAATGCTTGGGATAATTATTTCTGTGTCATGCTAATAGTGCCAGTTCCCTTTTCAGCCCAAAGTACAACTTCATGTTAGATTGCTTCTTTCTAAAAATCTAATACATACCAGTAATAAATTCTGTTTAAATAGCATGAAAAGTGAATAATTTTGATTTTAACACATGTCTCAGTTATCCAGATCACACACATATATAGCTATTTCATTTTCACCATGTACCTTTCATCCTCCCTTATAGCCCATAGTGCAAATCAGAGCTCATGAACTGTGTAGTTATGCAATATTATGTTAGTGATCCTCAGCCTGTACAGTCTTCAGAGATGGAAAATGTTAAATGTGTAAAACATCCACAGAACAGATGAATAAAAGGCCCAACAGGGTTAATTCCAGGTGTTGTTTGATTATTCATCTATGTCTCATCACTTACAGTAGACTGCATCCACACTGCAGAAATAATCCAATTTGACACCACTGTTACTGCCTTGGCTCAAGGGTATGGAATTCTCAGCATTGTAGTTTTGTGAGATATTTTCTCTTCTGTGTCAGAGAGCTCTGGTGACACAATGAACTACATTTCCCAGAATTCCATAGCATAGAGTCATGACAATTACAGTGGTATATTTTGAACAAGATAGCTGGAAGTTTAAATCAAAAGAGATGGTTCTTAACTGAGGAGTTTATCGAATGGCATTTTAAATCGGCTCCAGACTCCTTGGCTGCAGCCAGGATGCAGGATGGAGGTGGGGATTATCACACACTAAAGCGTGACTGAATCGTCGGCTGCCATCAGCCCAGGCCCCAGCTGGGTCCAAGTCATGCTCCAACAGCACTTTTTAGAAGGTGGAATGTTTCAAATTGATGTTGGGGGTGTCAACACAAGAACTCCTTTTTTCATATGTGGTAAACTTGTAAAAAGGCAAAAAGTTACTGGCCTAAGATTTATATGTTAATTCAAAAAATTCTAAAGGTCTTGTAATGTTACCAGAAATGTTTTTGTTGGGCATTATAGATAGATAAAGAACTGGGTAGTAAATAATATGACAACAGCAGGAAGAATATTGTTTGCTCAAACTTGAAAATGGACTGAAGCATCAGTGTTGGAAGGATGGATTGTTAAGGTTGCTGAGTTAGTCCAAACAGACAGATTAAGATGGGTTCTAAAAGACTGGTGACTTCTCACTCAGACGTCTCGTCCAAGCAGCAGGTGTTGCATATTTAGGCTTGCCATATCCTGCCTGGGGGCGGGACTTTCCCGGTTTGGGGCGTGACCACACGGTCCCACCCCGGTTTTGCCCCGCCCCCGGGACCCCCCACCCCCCCCACACCGACGCCAGGCAGGGAAAAGAGCCTCGCCTCAGCAAGGCTCATTCCCTGCTTGGCCTCCTCCGCCGGCCAGGGAGGCGGCCTGGGAGGGCCAGGGGAAAGGGTCTCGCCTCGGCAAGGCCCTTTCCTCCTCCCTTGCCACTTTCCCCGCCGGCCACGGAGGCTTCAAGGCAGGGACGAAGGGTCTCGCCTCAGGGAGACCCTTTCCTCCCTGCCTTGAAGCTTCCTCCGCCAGCCAGGGAGGCTTCAAGGCAGGGACGAAGGGTCTCTCTCCAAGGGGAGACCCTTTCCTCTCTGCCTTGAAGCTTCCTCCGCTGGCCAGGGAGGCTTCAAGGCAGGGGAAAGAGCCTTTCTTCTTCTTTCTCCTCCTCCTCTTCTTCTGTCTCCTCTCCTCCTCCTCTTCTTCCTCCTCTTCTTCCTCCTCTTTTTCCTCTTCTTCCTCCTCCTCCTCTTCTTCTCCACCTCTTCTTCTCCACCTCATCCTTGCCCTCTTCCTCCCCTTTTTCTTCCTCTACTTCCTCCTCCTCCTTTACCCCTCCTCCTCCTCCTCTTCTTCCTCCTTTTCTTCTTCTCCGCTTCCTCCTCCTCTGCTTCTTCCACTCTTCCTCCTCTTCTGGTTTTTAGCCAGAAAGGGAAGCACATTTCTGCCATCTGTCTAGGAATAATGCCAAATGTCCTCCATTTTGATCATGCCTAAGAAACATGCATTTATATGAATTTTTTTAAAAAAAACCATCAATTTTTGAGCATCCTCCGTTTTTCAAAATGTGTCCTCCATTTGAAAATTTTGTCCTACATTTGTCGGTCCTGACTTATGGCAACCCTATGCATATTGGCCAACAGGTTATTTACTTCTTAGGGTCTTGACTATGGTTCTTGGGGCAGGATCCTATTACTGGTTGTTCTGGTTATGTGCCTTCAAGATGAATTCATGTTATGTCAATACTATCATAGGGTTTTCTTGACAAAATTTTAGCAGAAGTGTTTTATCATTGCCTTTTTCTCAGGTTGAGTGTCTAGAGTTTTCCACAGCTGAGAGGAGATTTGAACCCTGGGCTTCAAGAGTCCTAGTCAACACAGTCAGACCACTGCACCACATGGAATCATCTTATTATTAGTGAAGAGCCATGCTGGATCAGATTGAAGACATAGGTTGAAAACACACTGCAAAAATAATCCACTTTAAGACACTTTAACTGTCCTGGCTTAGTACTAGGGAATCCTAGGAACTGTAGTTTGTTGTGGCACCAGAGGTCTCTGGCAGAAAAGTCTAAACGTCTCACAAAACAACAATTCCCAGAATCCCATAGCACTGAGCCAGGGCAGTTAAAGTGGTCTCAAACTGGATGATTTCTGAAGTGTGTTTTTGACCATAGTCTAACTAACATTCTGTGTCCTTCTCTCATGCTGCAACAGAACACAGAGCACAAAGAATGCAGTAGCCAAAGGAACTATTGGTGTCGGATAAACAACAGCTGTAAATCAAAAAATGAGTCTGAATAGGAGTAGCCAGATATCATAGTCAAGAAACAGTCCAGGGTCATAAACCACATGGATGTATTTCACAGTAGACACAACTTGAGAGAGAACCCAAGTTTGCTTCCAGCAAACCAAATGAAGAAAGGCCCCTGACTTATAAAGTTCACCAACTCAGCCCCACTCAACTTGCAGGGCATCTTTCAAGCAGGTATTTCCCACCTGCATGCAAACAGCCTCTGGCTGTGCCTTTGGGGGAGGAACTGGGTTTGTGCCAACTGCTGAAGCCTTCACCTTTCCTGAGGACTTGGAGCTTTCTCTCCTTCCTCCTCCTTCTCCTTTGAAGAACTGAGGCGGCTGTTGGACTGAGCTGGAGAGAGGCATGCTGCTGTATGTCTGCTTTGTCTTCTAAACCTGAACTCTCAAAGGGGGCATGACATTCTGGTTCCCTAGTGATCAATCAAATGGCTTCAGAAAGCCCATAGGTACAACATATGTGCAAGTGTCTCTTCCCTCTCATGCTTCCCAATAATGGCTAAGCCAAGAGCCAGTGGCATGGACAATTTCAAAGAGTAACCCAAACTTTCAAAGCCGGACATTTGGGGCATGACAAAAGACCGAGAGGAAAAAGGTAAGTTAAGGTAAGAAGACAACTGAGGAGGAAAGAGGGGGCAGTGACTGCAGATATGATGACAAAGATAATGATGATAATAGAGAAGTGATTGAAGGGGATACTGGTGGAAGAGCTTGATTGTGTGTAAAACTAAAGCTTTCCTCATTAGGAAGTTGCTCTAAATTTTCAAATCATTTTGGCGACCCTTTTATGTGTGCATAGCTGAGGTATTCACATGGCTTCAGCCATCCCCTGTTGATCCTGCAACTTGCTCAGGAAGTAGCAGTAGGTTGTATGTTTCCCTCAGGACTATCAGTTTGCCAGGATATCTTCTTGTGTTTTGTGCCTTCAACTGTGTGATTGGGCATTTGTGAGGCTTATTGAATGCATCATTAAACCATTCTACTTCTATCCGGTTTAAGGATTAATTCAGGCGGCGCCCTAGTCTTATCACATACTTTTTACTGCTGAAATTGCCACCCGAATACATCCCGTATTTGGGCAGCAATTTCAGTGGTAAAAAGCATGTAATAAGATCAGGTGCCTCCAAAATTAACCGTTAAGTCAGATACAGGTAAGCCAGTTTAATAATACATGCGATAAGCTCCTGAGACTCATCCAGTTCTGCCTTATATTTTGATTCTAGGGAAACATTACCTTCTTCTAGTCTGTCCAGTTTAATTTCTAAAAGATAGATACTTTGTGACTGGCCATATCCAACATTTCACGATATTTAACAAGAGTACCCACAACACCCTTTCTGAATTCCAAAAAGGAGCCCCCTGGCACAAAAAGGACTACTGAACTACAGTGAACTGGTTGAGCATAATAGGAATTGCAATCTGACACATTGGGAAGGTATCCATTTGGAAAAGGTAGTCTTAGGTTTTCTTTGAAAGCAACATTCTTTTTGATACAGAACAGCTTTCTCCCCTGTAGAATAAGCATCTCAGCTGGGTAGGGGTTGCTTTTTAATTATACAGATATACAAAGGGATGAATTGGAGATGGCCCAGTTTTCCTTCCATATGGTACAGCACAGAAAGTACTAAATTGAATAGTGCTTCTCAAACCTTTTTAAATAGTAAATATGCCAATGAAGTACAGAAAATATGTGCTTGATGAGATCATATTATGCTGAATGATAGCTGCTGTCAAAACACCTTACCTCAGGCTTCTGTTTGTGCACATGTCAGAGGATTCTTCATGCATCATTTGCATGCCGCTAGGTTTATTCAATTATTCATCTTTATCTTAATCTTAGACCACTTTCTTTTTCCTGCTAGAGTAACTTTCTTTTTATTGCTAGATTGTCTGGGGATTGTATTAGCATACTGCATGACTCACCAACTTTCAAAGGTATTTGTCTGTCTCCCTCGCCTCAAGAATGTATTGCATAATCCTTCTAGGGCAGCTTTTAGTGTGTTTTCCTTCGCACAAACCCACTATGCTGCATTTCACCCTTGCCCATTTAGCAGCTTCCTTGGAGACAGTTCTTATGACTTTTTTTTAAAAGAGATGACTTATTAAAAATATGCAGTTCCCTGACTGCATACCAATTTGGCAGAGATTAATCCTTTGTTGACCCACTTTTTTAGCTGCTTTTTAAAAGTCCCTGTTTCTTTCTCCTCCTCCCACTTTCCCACATTATTCTCAGCTTATTTCAATGACTGCAAACTGAGTTCAAAGTGGAAAAGTGGCTTGCACTCAGTTAACTCAACAGAGGATTGGGCAACATCACGCCCTTCACTGTAGACTCAGACAAAAGCAAAGTGTTACAGCCTCTCCTAGCTTGTATGTTCTTATTCATTAATAAATTTTCCCATTTTGAACACACCCTGATGTTGCTTGGCCACACATGTCTTCATATGTGACATCTTGAAGGGGATGCAATAGGGTGAAGGGAGAGAGGAGAAGCTGTGTTGGAAGTCCTGCCAAATAGAAAACCCAGCCATGCTTGTCTTGGGAGGGTGCAAGGAGTAGACATTTTGACTTGTACTTTTTTTTCTTGTTGCCCTTTTTGCCTCCACCCCCACACACACCTTTTCTCTGCCATTGCATCTAACAAGAGGAAATATCAGTCGGCCAACTCCAGGGATAGATTCTCAGTTTGGGGGCATGCCCAGGGAATACGGGAAGCATTATATGCAACAAATTATAATATCAAGCCCTTTGGAACAAGCCTGTTCTTTATCAAGGGTGTAGTTATTTGGGGAAGGGCAAAATGAAGGCATTGACCCTCCAAATAAGAATTCTGTACCCACATTTAGTCCTCAAATTTCTGAAACTGCAGAGAGTGAGATAAAAATCATTTACATTTAGAATTCTTCTATTTGCAGTGTTCTCATTCCTTGGTAACTTTGCCTACCCCTTCTCTTTGGACACTTAAACTGCCTTTTTAAATGTTCATCTTAATTTTTAAATTACTTCAGTGCTAGAAAATTGAGAACTGAAGAAAAAATTTATTGAAATTCTTGTTTTGGGGGCAATGCCTCCATTTTGATCCTCCTCTAGTTACACCCATTTCATGTCTCTGTTTCTACCATTCAAAAGCCCAGTGGAACCATTGTCACCTGGGTGTTCTCTCAGCTTCAGGATCAAAGTAGATAAATTGCCTCCTCCCCTCAAAAAACAGTAGGCACAGAATACTTAGTCCAGTTCCAGATCACATCAGGGCACTCTAGGTCCTCACTATTTGCGGTTCATGACAATGTGAGATTTTCCTCTACTGCAGCTATCAAATACAAGGACTTTGATCCAGATTACCCCCCTTGACAGCATCCGATCTGGGCCCGTCCACTTGCTATTTAAGAAGCCACTGACATAACTGTGCAAGTGGCCCCTTGTCTATTTTGTCCAGTAGCTTGCTCCAGTACAGGCATTTCTGGATGTCTGTTCCTAGATGAAACAAATCTAGGCAATTTTACAGACTCCCATAACCATCATCACCGTCACCACCTCTAATCTATGTATTTATCTGTACATCTGTTTGTGAGACTGTTGGATTTTCACCCTGCTCAAGTTCAGTTTTATCCCATTCAGCTAGCCAATTTATCTTCCACAAGCTGATTAATGCTAAATGTGTTGGACTACATGTCTTATCATTCCCAACCACACAGGCACATGCGCCTATCCATCCACACAAGTTAATGCAAAAATTAAAGGAATTGTCTAAATCAGGGGCAGGAAACTATGGTTGGCTCTCCAAATTTGTGCCTTTGACTTTTGTGAATTCGATTATTTGCGGTTTTGAGGAATATGTTCTCTTTAGGAGTCTTTAGTTCCTCAAGTGCAACTCTGCTAGAAAATGAGGATAGAGTTTTGATGGAGAACCTTTAAGTTCCTAGAGAAAGCACTTCTCTAGGCATTTGTAGATCCTCCAGCATGAGTCTATGATCAACTTCTTTTGTTGACCACAGAGTTGCACTGAAGGACCTGAAGATTCCTAGAGATTTCACGTAAAAAGAATAGTGTTTTTTATTTTCAGTTTTTCCACATTTGTGGGGTTCCTTCATCCTTAACCCCAGCAAATGTGGAGGAACCACTGTATTTCAGTGCAGATAGAATCTCCATTTCACTGACTTTCCCCTCCATGTGCCTGGTTATGTTAGGGGACATGGCTACATTTCCTAGCATCAAAGATACCCTGGGCATAGTGATATCAGGAGTTTCCAGCTGGCAATTTGCCTGGGGATCAGGCTGTAATCTGCCCTCACCTTTCCCATGGAGGGAAAGTGAAGGGCAAATGAAGCCAGATGCATTTAGCCAGCTGGTCAGGATTCTTCTGGCTCTCCAAATGCAAGCTTCTTCACCCTGGGAAGGCGAATGGGAAGCAAGGTTGGGTCTTAGCTGTAGAATTCCTACTACTTAGTTCCATCTCTCTATCCCACTTCCAGCCAGCTCTGAGCAAGAGATTGCACAACACAGCTCCTCACTTGTTGCTGGGAAAGACCAGTTTGTGCTCTCTCTGCATTCACTCATAATCTCTCATACACTTAGCTTTCTTTTTTTAGTCACCATAAAACCTGATGGCAGAAGGAGTATGGCATCATAGGCAACTTGGCCAATCATCATTCAGATATCCTCAGGGCCTTTGTGCTTGTAATGACTCTGGATGTTGTACGATATGGACACATGTTGTACGATATAATTTATATGCAACTTGATGTAAGATACATGTAAATATAGTTCATTTTACAAATTATAACTTGTCTCTTCCTGTTATTTTCCTCTTGTCATTTAAAAGCTCCTGAAGAAGGCCATAAAATATTTCGAGACCATGAGGCTTACCACACACAAAAACAAAGTTGAAACAGAACCGAAGAGTACTAGCTTTCTCTGTGCCTTACCACATGATGCTTAAGTTCTCTTCCCTTGAAAAAATTTATTTGACAAAAGACTCGCTTTGATAACTTTATTCCATGGGTAGAGAACTGAAGCATTACAACATCATGTGGTAAGGCACAGAGAAAGCAACTACTCTCCAGTTCCATTTTGACTTTGTTTTCTTATGCAATAAGTGTCCAAAATGCACTGGACTATTCTCAAGAATAAAATAATTTCTCTTTTCAACATCCTGACACTTTGACTCTTTTCTGTATCACATCTATGAAATTTTTTGTCTGGCAGAGTAGTCTGCTGGCATACCTGCCATGGTGAAGGCATATCTTGCATTGTGTCAGTATATAGGGGCTTCTACTGCATAATGTGACCCTTGGGCACATTAGAATAGAAGAATGCTCTGTTAAACATGTCTTGGTGAAAACTATATTGATTTGTCTGATTTGTGCTGTGAGTGTAAGTTCTTCCATGGAAAGTTATGAGTCAGCTATTCTCCCTCATGCTACTCTGCTCAACCATGATGATGGCTGCAGAACTATAAATAATTGTAGGACATCTTTGTGCAGCTAAAATATAATACAGAGCTGTACAGGTATAAAAATAGTGGTTCAACTTTACAGAAAGGCAATCAGTCAATAATGTTGTATCTGCTTTCATCAGCAAATGAAAAATGCCTTCTAATATATATTTATTACCATATGTAATTACCTTTTCCTCATCAGTTCAGTAGTTTTTTCCAACTGTAAAGTGTTATATAGGATAAGGGGAAAAAAGGCAGTTTTGCATGCCTATTGTGCTCAATTAATTTCTCCATTGAATTCAGTTTGCCATCTCGAGACCCCTTGCAATTTAAATAACATTGGTAGTGCTTTGATTATGGATTCCTGCATGGCAGAGGGCTCTGGTGGTCTCTTCCAGCTCTATGTTTCTATGATTTTGTCTGCCTCACTCACTTTGTGCAATGAATAATGCCGGTAAAAAACGCATTCATGTCACTTTTTGTATTGCTATGAATCTGTGGTTGTTATCTTGTCTTTCATTCTGTTTACAGTAAAAGTGCTGGAATTATTTTAGACTTCCCTTGTCACTGTGTACTTTTATCCAGCAAATTCCGCAACCCATGCCATCAGAAAGAAAATAAGATCCAAAGTAAAATGGATTACTCTGGCATGAAATACATTTTGAAAACCACTTTGCAGCATGACAGACACCAAGTAGGAATATTTAAATGCCTACTGCATATCAACAGAACAAAGCAAAAAGGAAGGGATGGTACATGTAACATAGAACAATTATTTCTGAGCATGTGCTTGTGTGACAGAGACACAAAAGTACTGTCCCTCCTGTATGCCAGCTTCTGCACATCAAAATGAGCCTGGTCTCTACAAAAGGATTTCTTTTTTGTCCTGTTTGTGCTATCAGTCTTCACTGAATCTGTACATAACCATACAAATCATAAGTATAACTCAAGAATGAGCTCCCTGGAGCTAGTAAAATCCAATATTTTCAATGCACTTTTCAAAAAAAGATGAATTATTAGATATATGGTGGGAAAAAGTACGGGACCTACGGTTACTCAAAAAACTGTCTAATAGAATGGCAAGTTACGCAGGACAACCAAAATCAGGAACTTTCATAGACAAATGGTTCCCACTCATTGCAAAGACAGAAACAAGAGAAGAGAACCTCCATCTCATCTGAACCTTTGGTCAGACAATCTGGACTAGATTTACACAAAGACAGCACTGACTTTAAAATGACCAGAACCTAAGAAGGAGACCCGCAACATAATTCAAAGTTGTGAGATGAATTGTTTTATTTTGCTTTAAAAGAAAGAAGTTTATTTTAAAGAAATAGCATAGAATAAAGAGATATCATTCGTGCAGAGCCACCTTGCTATGCAGGTCTGAAAACACAGTTACAAAGATATTCATTTCAGGCAAGCTATTAGATAAACATAACAAAAACCTAGACGTACTGACTAACACTGTTCCTAAGCTACTCACACAATGATGGGATTTGCAGTCCTTGTGGAGTTCTTGGAATCAGGGAGTTGGCTCCTTGCCAACTCTACCTGCATGTCAGAGCCGGTCCTCCGGCTCTCAGAGGACAGACCTCTGGTTTCTCCAAACCAGCCAAGATGGAGAACAAAGGACACATGGTCCTACAGGGGTATTTAAACCCCTCTCTTGGAATCTTTTGAAACTGCCGCTCTGGCACTGTTGATTGGCCAAGTGAGCCTTACGTCAGCTATGATGTAGCTGCTCATTAGCATGTGATGTCATCTCTCATTAGCATGTACCTCCTCCCAGATTAACCCTTTGTAGTTCAGGAGAAGTCTTCAGGTGGTTGGGAACCCAGCCACCACAGACATGTTTTGTACATACTTAATAATGAAAAAGAAAAAACTGCAAAAATGTGAATTATATTCTTTTCTTCCTGAAACTTGCCTAGTGGCAATGCAGCTGCCTTACTATTGAAATATTGATGTCAGCATAGGTCTACTGGCTTTAAATATTGAAGAGAGCTATTAAGGCCACAGAAGAATAAGAATGAGACCTAATCAGTGGAAGGTTGGAAAAGAGCTACAGGCAGCTAAAGTAGATAATGGCAAACTCTTCTTGTAGTATATTAAAGGGGAGTGTTCTGCATAGCGTTCTCTTCTTCCAGTCATTTTCATGTGACAGTTCAACTGCAAAAAACTAAGGAAAATAAAAGGAACACAGTTACCCATAGATGCACTCAAAAACATTATACCCATCAACAAAAATATAGTGTCTGGATCATGGGAAGTAATAGTAACACTCCAGCTGTAGTTAGCCCTACCTGGAATACTATTCTGGGCACCACAGACCAAGAAGCATATGGACAAGCTGGACAATGTTCAGAGGAGGATGACCAAAATGATAAAAGGTCTGGAAAACAAGCCCTGTGACAAATGGTTTAAGGCACTGACTATATTTAGCTTGAAGAAAAGAAGATTGTGGAGTGGTATGTTAGCCATATTTAAATACATGAAGTCATGTAGAAAGCAAGCTTGTTTTCTGCTGCCCCAGAGAAAAGAACATGGATTCAAATTTTTAAAAAAAGAGATTCTACCTAAATACTAGGAAGATCTTGCTGTTGGAAAAGCTGGTGGAATAGACTGCCTTGGAGGGGGCTGGAGTCTCATTCTGTGAAAGTCTTTCAACAAAGGCTAGATGACCCTTTTTCAGGATTGCTTTAGTTGTGTATTCCTGCATGGCAGAAGAGTTGATTAGAAGGTTCTTATAGTCTCTTCCAACTCATTGATTCTGTGATTCTATGAACACATCACCTAACCAGCAAGAGTAAAACAAAGCAGAGTGCTATACTCTGGGCTTGTTGGTTGGCTCATTATCAACATTTGCTGCATTTAGAAAATGAAAGACATAGCATTAGGGAAATTTCCAAGGATTCATTTAAGACAGAAGTAGGAATCATGTATTCAAGGACTTCAGAACAGACCGGTTGCTAATAATTTTGCCAACGTGTTGGTACATTTTTCACAAAACAATGAAAACACATAATGCAATGCATTAAAATAAAAACAACCAACCTTAGCAGAAAACAGTCTGACTACCATGAAAAGAATTGCAAAATAATAAATGAAATATTATAAAACTGAATAAATAAAAGATCAATTAACACATCAAGAAAAGGAGGGGCATGTAAGAACCAATTAAGAGAATGCAAAGGTGCCTGCCCTATAAAGTCACCTATCACATCTTTGCTTCCACTACTCTGAAAGCAAAATCTGTTAGAAGATACAGGAAAACACACATAACACTTTTTAAAAGAAAATGTAAACAGATGTATATCTATCAAGCTGGAGGAGAATCAGAGGGAGGGCCCAATAGGGGGAAGACAAATTACTTCTCCTATTTATTACAATTCAGTCATCTTTAAATATAATTTAATTCTTACAAGTACAACATATACTCAAAAGTGCCCTCCATGTATTCAGATTAATTTACTGGACACCATGCCCTATAAGGAGTGACTTAGGAAGCTTGGGATGTTTAGCCTGGAGAAGAGAAGGTTAAAGAGGTGATATGATAGCCCTGTTTAAATAGTTCAAGGGCTATCATGTTGAGATGGAGCAATTTTGTTTTCTGCTGCTCATAGACTAGGTGGGACATGGAGCAATGGATGCAAACTACAGGAATGATTCTATGGCCTCGTTCCCACTTACCTCTTGATTCATTTCCTGCACCGCTTCCTGAAACTGGTTCAGCAAACAGCATGGTTCCCACTATGTTTGCACCAGTTTCAAGTATCGGTGCTGGAAGTGACAACTGTGGCTTCCCCGCCATGTTTCCCTCCATCCTTCCTGGCCATACCTGGGTGCAGGAGAGGCTGGGGCAGAAGGAGAGAGGCAGGCTGGGAGGACTGAAGCATGCTGGGGTGGAAGGAGAGGGGCAGGACAGGATGATGGAGGACAGAGGACGGAGGGCGGAGCATAGAGATATGGGCGGGAAAGGTGCTACCAGTGGGAACCAAGACAGATTCAAATCCAATTCAATTCCACTTGGTTCCCACTTGGGCTGAATCAATTTATTGCCAAATAAATCGATTCAACCCAAAAAACACCCCATTTTACCAGCGTCTTTTTGACACAAGTTAAATGGGTAAAAATGAGTAAAAACTATGCCTCCCCCCTTTCCAAATCACTTCAGGTATTTGAATTAAGTGGGAACCATCATGGTTTACACCGGATTGAGATGCGTCTTAAAATGTAGTAGGAACAACCCCTATGATTCTGTACTTCCAAGTAATCATGCATAGAATAGGTGTCATACAGCCTTTGTTATTCCTGGGATGGAATAACTACAATAACTGTTTTAATATGGGGGGTGCTTGATCATTTCTGATGGATAGCAGTATGATTACTATATGCTGCAATCCTTTATGTTTAGGTATTTATTTATTTAGAGTATTTGTACCCTGCTCTTCAGCACAAAGGTTCTTTGAGTGCTAATTTGACAGTTCCCTGCCCTTTATATGTATTGTTGCCGGTGTTATATAACAGCAATTACTTACTTATTATTATTTACTTATTTATATTGCACTTTTCCCCCAACATTGAGACCCAAGGCAGATTATATAAATTAAAACAAACAGGGTTAAAAACATCAGCAGAACAATGCAACATTAAACAATTGTATATTCCTTTCTATCTTTTCCTTTTTTGGTTCTGGGAAAGACCCTTCAACCCATCACCCACTTCCATGTTATCCTAGAATGTGTGTGTCTCATTCTTTCCTAAGGGCCATCTTCTTCATTGTCCCTATCAATCTCTCTATTGTACTTTGGCAAATGTTGGGGAATGGGTGCTGTTTAAATAGGTTAATGCAGTGTGTACACATACACTTCAAACTGCACCGTCCTTTCTAGGGGTCCTTAGGTATTAAATTTCTGGGAGATAAGGAGTTATGTTTCTATTATTTTTCTAGGGCAATTTTGTGTGCATTATTAATATACAGGACTATAAAAGAACAATGGTTCTTTTCTATCCTCAGCTTTAAGTGTTGCTGAATGATTCTGAGGCCATAAATTCTGTACACGAACAGATGGCAGAGAGCACCAATGGACGTAATGGAACTTATGTCTGAATACACATATTTGGGATTCTACTGCAGGCTGCAGGGTGGGTTTCTATAGTAAATATAACTGCTGAGAAGCTGAAGATTGTGCTATAAGTGCTGAAACTTTTTTTTAAAGAGTGCTGTTATGTACACCAGCTTTTAATGGTGTACATAATTGGATTTTTATTGTCATGTGGCTGGTTTGCTGAGTTTAATGTATTGCTTTCTTATATACTGTTTACTGGTGTGATTGTGTGTGTGTGTGTGTGTGTGTGTGTGTGTGTGTGTGTGTCCCTAAAAGGTGATTAGGGTAGAGGTAGGAAATTTTTCTGAACCGAACATAAACAATGCAAAGAGGGAAAAAATAATTAAATAAGGAGAAATCAGATAAATAGATGAATGCTTCCAAGGCAGGAAGCTTTGCCAATAAAGTTAATTGGGAAAATATAACTGGAATTGTAACAGCCAAGGGGGAATGACATAGTCAAGATCCATGGAAATACTTGGGAAATACAACATTCCTTCCAAAATTCTGATTTTTTAATGAATTTCTTTACATGCTAACACCCCAATGATACAGATTAAAGACATGTTTTTCTTAAAAACAATTGAACTATTTGTTCAACTATGCATAATCCAAAGATTGAAGCAGCTAGAGGCAGTGCCATCTTTGCCCAAGGTGTCACATTGTGCGGGGACCTTCTGTGGGGTGGGGCTTCTGTGGGGTGGGGCCAAAAGGGCACTCCCCCTCCACCTCGCAGCTACAGTGTGTAAATGGCACTGCGACAGCAAGGTGTGTGGGTGTCATGGCCAGCCACAAGGAGGACTCAGAAGACGACGAAGGGGACTCGGCTCCTCAGGTGCAGAAGGAACCTGAGGCTGTGCCAGGCCCCAGTTCTGCCCTGCCAGGTCCCAGCTCTGCTCTCCCAGCCCCAGTGGCTGTGGCTCAGCCAGACCCTAGCTCTGTGGGATCTCCTCCAATGGAGCCTGAGGCTCAACAGCCCAGCCTTGCCCCAGTAGAAGTGCCAACTTGGGAGACTTAGAGCAGCAGAGCATTGAGGTTTCTTAGCCAGAGAAGATCAGAAAGGGCGTGCCTTCGTTGTTCCAAGAGGCTTGCAGAGGAATGCTCATTAGACAAGCAGCAGCTGGGTTAAATGAGTTAGATAAAAAGCCACATGGGAGATGCTGAACTCTTGTCAGAGACTATATGTTCTATTAAGCGAACGCTGCTGGACCTAACCTCTAGACTCTTGACTGCCTTGGAATCCTTGACCTCAGACTGGACACTTGACCAACCCTCTGGTACTCTTGATCTCAGACTGGACTGGTAGTGTGGCTATCTGGAATCCTGAACCTTGGACTGGCTAGTGGCTTATTCTTTTGGGAAACGTTTGTGGCCCGAGGAGGAATTGCTGCTAGCAACTTGTCTCTTATCAGCCATGTGAGTATCTGTGTTGGCAGCATTCCCGGACAGTGTGTGTGCTAGGCCCTCTCAGCAGACGCTCCCCCCAGGCTTCCAAGTCTCATGTGGCCATGGCTGCATGGTACACAGAAGGCAGCTGCCCCTCCCCGCCCCCCCTCCTGGGTGTACTAACCCACCAGGTGACACCCCCTGTGGGGTGTTACCTGGTGCACTCTGCACCACTGCCCACCCTAATGATGCCATTGGTTGAAGATAGTCAAAGTATTCTGCTTTTGAATAAATTGTTGTTGTTATTTATGTGTGCCTTCAAGTCATTTCCAACTTTTGACAACCCTAAGGTGAACTTATCATTTCTTGGCAAGATTTGTTCAGAGGAGTTGTTTTTTTTAACAGAGGTGCTCCTCCAAGTGGTGAAACACATCTGTTTATCATAACTTGTGGTTTTTCTCAACTACATATCTTGCTTTTAGCATGATTTGTTTTGTGACCAGTCATTGTGCAGTAGACTTGGGGTTCAATTGTAAGTCCGATTGCTGAAATATATCTCTGAGGAAATCTCAACATGCTCATTCCCTTTAGTTTTATACTCAGTTATCTTGTACTAAAAGTATGGTCTGTGACTGTGAGTGCATCATATGCAATATCAAGAAGAAAACCTAAGTGATTAAAGGTGGCACAAGAGTACACATACTGATACAAAACATTGGCATTATAATTTTGGAGTAGGACATTATAATTCTCAAATATGCAACAAGAAAAACAAAATGTACAAGATCTAGTGTGTTGTACCATCGTATAAGAATGTTTTGATTCACAAATGAAGGCTTAAAAAGCAACATGAAGTACATTGACAACTGTTCTTCTCAGATGAGTAGTGGCTCTGTTCCAGTATTTTGCATTCAGGCACCAATCTGTCAGTGCTTAAACTGTGAAATTACCTTGCCCTTTGCTTTTTAATTAGATTCTCCAGCTAGAATGCAACATACAACTTGTCAGAGCAATCCGATGAGCCCGCTACTCCAGCAGACAGTTTACATCCAGAGAACATCAGCACAGCGTAGTCATGCTCCTATGAATAATGGAGTATAGATCTCACTGCCTATGTCACTGCAAATGACACAGATCCATCAGTCCACGGGAATGCAGCACAGAACACCCTTCTGTGACCTGGTTAAGCCCTCCAGGTTGGATAACTACAACTCGCATTAATCATGCTGAATTGGAATAATGGGAGTTGTAGTCCTGCATGTCTGGAGGGTGAGAGTCAGTATGGTGTAGTGATTTCATTGTTCAACTATCATTCCAGAGACCAGGGTTCATTCAGCCATGGAAACTCACTGAGTAGCCTTGGGCAAGTCACACTTTTTCTGAGGAAGGCACAGGAAAATCCCTTCTGAACAAATCTTGCCAAGAAACCCCTGTGATGGGGTCACCTTACGGTTGCCGCAAATCAAAAAGGCATTAGAATACACAACAACACTGTCTGGAGGGCACCAGGTTGAGAAGGATTGACAATGAATATGAACGATGTCAACCATTACCTGTTGTTACCCATGGCTTGGCTCAGAATGATAGGTAAAGCCATGAAAACACAGAACATCTCCAATGCCAAAAAGAATCAACAGCACTGAAAACTGTAACCAGAATGTTAAATTATAAATGTCAAAAGCTGTCATCAAAACATTGGCCTGAATCTTGTTCCTATTCCCAACTAGAGTAGAACCACTGAGTCAAAGGGATTTCTCTCAGTGTTGACATACCATTCAGCAGCTGATAGATGGGACTGCCAACAGGATTCAGTTTTTGACTAATGAATGTCAACTTATGTTTTCATAAACTGGTTCTTGAGTTCAGTGTGTCATAGTACATTTTCCAAAGCAGTTGCTTCTGTATCTATGTGGGAACTGACTGCTATGACATTTGTTAGCTTTTGCTTTGTCTTCAGTTTGTGTAGCTGCATTGACAATGATCCAATGGATCCTGCTCTCACAGAGAAATTAGCCCTTGGAAGAATAGCAAGAGCAATAGCAAGTACATGTCTATACCACTTATCAGTGCACTTAAGCATTCCCTAAGCGGTTTACTAAGTGTAAGCTAATTGCCCCCAACAATCTGGGTACTCATTTTAGTGACCTCGGAAGGATGCACGCCTGAGTCGAGTTGAGCCCAGTCTGGTATTGAACTCACAAAGTTTGTGAGTGACTGGCTGCAGTACAGGCATTTAACTACTGTGCCAGCAGGGCTCATGCTGAGTAAGCAGACAGTTTGCTTTTTATTTTCCGTATCCAACTAGCTATTTTCCTAATACTGTTGTTCTTCACAGCAACAAAACAAGTACTCATCAGTATATAGTAAGCCTTCACTTTCTTTCAGGAAACTGAAACAAAACTAGGGGGCCTGCCCTTCCCCAACATCACATCCTTTGGTGCCACTTTTCAATCCATCCAAGATGGCAAAAGATAATAATGAGGAAGAACACACAAGCTTGGAGAGGCTGCAGCAGTTTGATTTTGCCTGAGCCTACTAGGAAGGGCAAGATTCCTTCTCTCTCTCCCTCTACGGAGTTAATTTAGTGCAATTTATTTGTGCACTTTTCACTTAGTTTGCAGTGATTGAAGTAAGTGGATGACAAAGGAGGAAGATGAGAAGAGGGGGAGAGAAACTGGGACATTTTTAAAACTGCTGAAAAAGTTGAATGATAAAGAATTAATTGGGACTGCTCCTGCCAAACTGGGACAGTTGGTGGGTATGCCATGATAAAGTTAGCCTCTGGAATAGCTTTTAGCTGCCATTAGGCCGTGAAATTTTGCAAAACAATGTGTTTTGTTTGTAAAATCTACAGATGGTCAAAGTATGGCCCTTTGAATCTTGGATGGCAATTCCCAGCAGCTCTGGCCAGCATAGGCAAAGGTGAAGAATGCTGGGAGTTACCATCCAACAACATCTAGAACAGGAGTGAGGAAAGAAGATCTCTTATTCTCAGTCTCCCAAAGTCCCCTGACCACAGGCTTTCTTATTATTTTGATGGAATTTGAGGGCGGGAGGGAGGCATACTTTTCCCCTGAAAGCTAAGCTAAAACACATCCTTGCAGCAGCAGCAACAAGACCCTTCAAGAATGAGAAAGTAGAAAGGGGAATAAGTCACCCTTTGGCTGCATTTACACTGCAGAATTAATAGAGTCTGACACCACTTTAACTGCTATCGCTCAATGTTATGGAATTCTGGGATTTGCAGTTTTGTGAGATATTTAGCCTTCTGTTTCAAAGTGCTCTGGTGCCAAAACAATCTACAAATCCCAGGATTCCATAGGATGGAGCCATGGCAGTTAAAGTGACGGCAAGCTCTAATTTATGGAGACCGCCTGAGCTAAGAAAGGTGGAGGGAAGCAGAAAGAGAGGAAGGCCATGTGCTAGATGCCAGGTCACGGGTATGAACTGGCAGGACCTGAGAGCAGAGCAGTGGAGCATAGGGAGTCTTGGAGATGTCTCATCTACAGGTTCACCATGGGTCGAGATCGACTCGAGGGTGGATAACAATAACAACAACAACAACAACAATGTTTGTAGGTATAGGTAATAACTGGATGTTTATTTTTATTTTTCTCTGTTAGTATGTATCTATCCTTGCTTTTAACAACAAAGTTTCGATAGATAAATAAATAAATAACATTGCCACTTGGCCATGGAAAACCACTGCGTGACCTTGAGCAAGTCACACTCTTTGTCTCAGACAAAGGCAATGGCAAACCCTCTCTGAACAAATCTTGCCGGGAAAATCCCATGAAGGCTATACTTCAACTGTCAAATTGGGAAATCTAGGTTCTAGGAAGGTTCTAGGAAGCTTTGCCAAGCATGGCAATTGATACATAAGGCTACTCTTTCAGGCCTTCATCCTTCCCAGCTCACTCTGAATACTCTTTTTTGCAATGTGCATACTGTTAGGGCGTGGAAAGACGCGCTGTATCCACCACGACCACCTACAGAGTTGAACCACATCGACAGGATGCCAGGGAGAAGGAATCTGAAGAGATGTCTGCAAAGGTATTCAGGCCAAGAAGGAAAATATTCCTTCACCACTGCAAACGGCCTTAAGCTCCCAGCTTGAGAAATAACGACAAGAGCACTTCAAGCCTTCACTTTACACAAGGGCTTTAATAAATAAGTTACTTTAATAAATAAATTACTTTGCCAACCAAACAACCATAACAACAAAACAGAGAGGCAGTTACTCTAACACCAATTGTCATAGCTGACACACTCTCTCTCTCTCTCAGTGACAGTTGAGAACGACAGTTGACAGTTGCATCACATTCCAATGATGCACTGTTTGAATGCTGACACATATAACTGCCACTAGAGCTGTAAATAACTTGCACAACAGCTCCACCTAGTGGCCACATCCATGTTATTTTATCAGACCTGTTTATCCTGACACATACTGCATGGTAGACATATTTGTAGAAAGGCCCCTATGGGGATATTTACAAGGCAGGGACTGCAGGACTCAAGAGAATTGCTTTCAATAAAGATTGTTTCACACAGTCAGATAGTGAGTAATTATGCAGAAGATACAGTAAATAAATTAAAAGTGACCTTCCAGTCAGTTACTCCACAGGCATTTCCAGCAAGCTTGTTACTGCCTTACAAGTGAAACAGAGTCAAGAAAGACACTGAGGCAGTATCAACCCAAGAGGTAAACTGATTTTATGTTACACAGATTTTAGGGACTTACACTCCTCCAAAAGAGTATGGTCCAAAACACACTGCAGAAATAATCCAGTTTGAGACTGCTTTAACTGTCCTGGCTCAGTGCTAGGGAATCCTGGGTCTCAAACTGGGATTTCTGCAGTGTGTTTTGGACCTATGATGGCTTCTTGTAGCAAGTTAGGCATATTTATAAATTTGAAATTAAACAAAACATAGTTTGAATACTGTAACTGTAGAAATGAAATGATGAAACAACCTAAAATGGACACTGTGCATCTGTTGAAGTTTTTGGTTAAAGTTGGCTATTTTTCTTCTTTCATTTTTTTTTTATTTTTTATTTTTTATTTTTTTTTTGTAGTCTTCTTGTTCGGTTTCTTTTACTAAACATATTTTCCCCTTTTGATTAATGTTTTCAATCTAAATCTATTTACTGTAGACGTTTCCCAAGATTACTGAGGTTGCTATAGGAACACGAATATATCTCTTAAACCAAGCTGAGTAAACTGTAAAGAACATCAACCAGAATAGCTTTATTGAACAGATGTCTCTGCTTCAGTCTCAACCTGAGGATAGTGGACTTCACACCAGTGAGCCCACAGAAAGTTTAAGAGCCCTATACCCACAAGAAAGAAATACTGGGCATTCCTAGTCTGCTGACACACTACAGAATTAATCCACTTTAACACCACCTTAACTTCCATGGCTGTGGAATCCTGGGAATTCTAGCTTGTTGTGGCACCAAAGCTCTCTGAAAGAGAAGGCTAAATAGCTCACAAAACTATGCCAGAATTCCATAACATTGAGCCATGACAGTTAAAACGGTATCAAATTGCATAAATTCTGCAGTGTAGATGCAGCCTTAAATATATCTCCACTCCCCGAAGGAAAAGAAGACTAGGCCAGCATATGAATGGCAGCACTTCTAAATATAAAACTAGCTGGGGAAAGGAAGTGTAAATTGGTAGAGGTAGACAATTCAAAATCAATATAAATGTCTCTACAGATGCAATGATGCAGATTGTTTAAGGGATGAAAATAAAGCTGTTGTAATCTTTCTTGAAATATCATATTGATATTTTTTAAATGGATGGAGCACTTTTGAAGTTGGGGCTACATGGAACCAATCAACTTTTTCCTGCTACAGTATTTATTTACATTTTTTTTAAAAAAAAAACCTGAATATATGAATTTAAGATGGACTCTGTGTTTCAGCCTTTGCATCAAGCCTCATTCCCACTACCATTTAAACCAGATCATGATTTGATACAAACTGGTTTAAATGAGTATGGTTTCCACTTAATCTGAATTGCTGAAGTGATTCTGAAAGTGGGGCCATGCTCTAGACCCATTTAAACCGTGTCTTTTCAATGCTGGTTTTTTCCGCTTCTTTTCAACCAAATCGAATCTGTGCAAGTGGGAACCAGCACTTGCAAATCTGATTCGATTTCACAATTCAGTTTTAAATGAGGCCAAGGTTATCTGCTTCAGGAACCAGGAATGAGGCCCAGGAATCATATATGGTGAGTTTTATAGCTGGAGAATGTCTTAAAGATTACTCCAACACTTAACAATGAGTGGTGAATTTATAATTTTTTTTTACTGTTAAGGCTGCTTTTACTTGTTTGCTTAAAAGTGCCATGGTCATGAAAAGTCTTCAGCTTGTCACAAAATGGTAAACACACACAAACACACACACAATGAAACAGCCCTTGCCTCTAGCCCTCTGGACACGACAGCTTTATCAGTCAGAGTACAACTCTTATGTCTGGCAATTTAGCTGTCTTGAACACAAGGAGCACTTTGTTCTGAACAAGCATGCTGTAAGATTGTGTTTTCTGTATATAACATGACCAGAGACATAAGTAAACCATGGAGAGCAGATATTACTGCAGTCTTCCACTGATGTGTTGGTCCTTTATCACTTATGGCAGGGGTGGGCAACTGCAGTGTGCTTTCAGTGCTGTAAAGACTTCCAAAAATCCTCCCCCAAAGGAAAAAATAACTGGAATTTGAGGGAAGCCTACTTCTGGTTTTGACAAACAGGTACAGTGACACCATGCTATCTGTTAAGAAAGTGAATTCCCACTCTTGGAATCTTCTGCCTGAGACAGTTCACAAAAATCCTATTCTACACTGGATGCTGAGGGCAATTGAAACATGCTTGAAGGGCCACATTTTGCCCATCCATATCTTATGAGCATAAATCATTCTGCTGGTTCTAAGCCATAAAAAGGTTTCCACATGATAAAATGTATCAGAGCTGTGGCTCCTCAAACAGAAATGAAGATGTAAATGTTGTAATTGTTATTAGGATAATGAATTATACAGAGAATGTGCATTGAAGTCCATTATTTGGACAATATTAATGAAGATTTTCACACTGCATTGTTATATCGTTCCTTTATCGTCCCAAAGTGTAGTGGAATCGTCTTAACAGATAGACGATTGCAAAAGATTTTCACAAGAGGCTGTTAGTGTTCTTAAATCGATATATCAGAATTCAGCAATAAATGATTACAAAATTATTTCAAAACAGTTACATTCACACACTGGACACAGCAACGATTTAAGAATGATTTAGCAATGATTTAAGAACACTAACAGCCTCATGTGAAAATCTTTTGGAATCGTCTATCTGTTAAGCTGATTCCAATACACTTTGGGACAATAAAGGAATGATATAACGATGCCATGTGAAAATCTTCTCTGTTCTATTATTAAAGCCTCCTGAACATGATTAGGGTCCATGCTTTCCTTTCAGCTTTTGTGCTGATACCATTCTAGTGCAAAACTGCACTTTCTGCCACATTTTCATAATGTGCTTATTTATTGGTTTTCATTGTAATCATTTTTAAAAGTATATCAATGGTCCAAAACACACTGCAGAAATAATCCATTCTGAGACTGCTTTAACTCCCTCAGTGGCACCAGAGCTCTATGATAGAAAAGGTTAAATGTCTCACAAAACTACATATCCCAGAATTCCCTAGCATTGAGCCAGGGCAGTTAAAGCA
>NC_056523.1:65760384-65813331 GCF_019175285.1 Sceloporus undulatus
CATCCTATGGAATCCTGGGGATTTGTAGTTGTTCGTGGTGCCAGGGCGGGCCTTTGAAAATCCGACATAAGGAGAGGCAAAAGGCTTGGGGGCTGCATCTACATGGAGAAATCATTGGTTTGAGACCACTTTAACTGCTCAGCTGAATGCATGGAATCTGGAATGGTGGTTGTTCGCACCACAGCCGAATGGCAGTTAAACCCTGGAAAGCTATCGACCAAGGTGACCAATGCCCTCACCCAAAAGTCTCGGGCATCAAGCCAAAAACATGTAGGACATGGCCAAAAATAAAAGCTAAAACAAACACCCATGTAATTATCATCATGCTTCTTAGCCCTGATCCAAAATGGCGGACATGTCCTGGAAAAAGGAGGAGGAGCCTGCCTGGTCCCCTTGTCTCTAATCCAAAATGCACCTGCCGAAAAAAAACCAAGCTGGACTGAAATGCCAGGTTCCTTACCCAAGCTGCATCCACACTGCGGCAATAATCGTTTGCGACTGCTCAGTCTGGGGACTCCTGGGAATTGTAGTCCTACTGTGACCAGCGCTCTCTGACAGAGAAGGCCCAAATGCCCGACACCAGAATTCCAGGCATTGAGCTTGGCAGTTAAAGGGGTCTCAAAGTGCAGGGGGGGGGGAAGAGAGAAAAGCCCGGGATGTGACTGAGCTCTAGCGGAGGAGGAGGCGGAGGAGGGAGGGAGATAAGGCAAGTGCCAGGAGTAGACATCCGGAGAAGCCTCCTTCTTCCACCACAGCCCCAGGCAACACCTCCTCTGTGGATTATTCAGGCCCTTTTGTCAAAAGAGCTCTGGTGCCACAAGAAACTCCCTTCCCGAATCCATAGACTGAGCCATGGATGTTTAAGGGGGGAGTCAAAAACTCTTTTGCAGCCTTTGCTACCCCAAAGCGCTTCCTATTTCCCGCACAGCAAATTCTTCCTTCCAAGCCATTGAAAACAACCCAAGGGAGGAGGCTGATTGCTTCTTTCCCATGTCAGCTGGGAGAACTTTGCTATTACCAATTAAAGGGGGGTTCTAGGGCCTCAAAAACGATTACTGTGATCAAGAATTACCCGATATGACGCGGGGTTTACATTTAAAAGATGAGGCAATTAAACTCCCAGTGACAAACATGAACGATCTATGCGCCTTTTTTTATTTGCTCACTGTACTGAAAAAGTAAGGCTTTATGGGGTATATATACAGTGGGCTCAACTAGTAATAATAGCTAATGAGTGGCAGAATGTTTAAAGAGGCTGATCTCTAGGCTACCCATGCGCCAGGTGGGGAGAGTGGCGCACAGCCGCACGGGAGGAGCGACCCCGAACCGGGAAAAAAGCGTGGGGGCCCAAACCGGGCCGTGACGTGGGGGCCCACCAAAAGCGTGATTGTCACGGGGGCCGCCGGGTTATGCCATCCCTAGTCAGATTACAGTGGGGCTCTGTATCCACGGAGGTTTTGTTACAAGAATCTCCCGTTAAAATCTTAGAGCCAGATGCTCAAGTCCCATTAATCAATGGCATAGTAAAATGTTGCCATTATATAACATGGCAGATCAAGCTTGCTTTTGGAATTTAAAAAAATATATATTTTCCAGCCTGAAGATTGAATCTGTGGATGCAAAATCCATAGATATGGAGGGCGGACTGTAATACTTTGAATACACAAAGAGAGCAGACTTTCTTGTTGCAAAGGTTCATCACTGACCAATTGTTTTAGGAATATATCACCAATATGAGCCATGTCAGTATCTGAGATCTTTTAGGGAAGGCTTGTTCTGTACCCCACTATCAAGCTACTCTCGTGGAAAACACTGTGGGAAAGCCTTTGGGTTTGCTCCCAGTTCTGGAATTTCTTCTAGAGGGGTTAGAGGTGCGCCTCTTGCTCCTTTTGTAGGAAGCGACACAGTTTGTTTGGCCGACTTTCAAGGTGACTGCTCAGGCCTTTCATGTGGACTCCATTTATATTTGGTTCTTTTAAAATCAAATGCTTTTAAAACTGTTTTAATTTCTTTTATTTATTTAAAAATAAATTGATCGTCTTAAGTAATTTTAACTTTGTAAATGTATTTTTTCAGCTGCCTCTGTTTAAGTTTATTACCCGCCTTGGAGTCATGGACTCAGAAACAAAGGGGAATACCTAAATAACAACACACACTTGTAATAAAACAACAGCACAACTCCAGGGAGTTGTAGACCAACAAATTAAACTTCAAAGCTCGTGAGTGGCCGAGATTCATGCTGTATACCTATGAAGTGACAGCTGCCGTCCTCTGAATTTTCTGGGCTTTATATTGGTTTTTTATTTATTCTAGTATCTAATCGCCCGGGACCTAAAGGTGAAAGGCAAAGCTAACACGCAACTAATTCAAACGTCATAATAACGTAGTGATTTGACATTAAAGAACACACCATGCGCGACTGGAGAGTTGTGAACAAATAAAATGCATTCCTCTGTGAAGTCTGAAAAACTTATGACTGCACATAAAAATGCATTCCAATATGGAATAAAGTTATGATTCTGAAAGGCATCTGAACCGCCGTTCGAAAAAACATTCATGTCCAAGACACTCTCTGTTGGCGCTAGAAAATCTCAGTGGTGGATAGCGTGAGTGTATTGCATAACCTTTAAAGGATACTCTTAGTCTCACTGCTAACTGCATCAAGTGAACTTGGATTTATCAGCGACGAGAGATCTCAAATTCCCATCATCAACTCCCTGCTCCGGTCTTAAGACTCAGGGCCCTGGCTTATTGGTGGCGTTATCCATCTGGAATGCAGTCTTCCCTTGTCTTACTGCCTTCTACCTTATAAAGCATTATTGTCCCTTCTAGTAGTATGCTTTCTCATGCCTAAGGCCAAAGTATGACAGTTCAGGGGCCATTCAGACTATCTTTGCCCCCGATCAGGAAACCCGAGAATTATGCACCTGAAGTTTCATATCCCCTGAATCTTCCACAAGTGCATCCGAGACTCCACACCGTTTCGGCGGCAATGCCCCTTAGTGCAGGCTCATTTGGAAGTGGGTAAACAGCGTATTTTTTTTTAAAAATGGGTTGGTGATATGAACTTGCCCCTAATCATGAATCGGTCAAGTTACGGGGAGCTTTAGGGAGAGGCAGAACTGGAGGAACGGTGGGCGAAGGAGTGAGGAGGTGAGGAGAAGAGCCCAGGGGGAAGACAAGGGGCATGGGGGCAATCAGGGTAATGGAGCCGAGAGTAGGAGAAGAAGGAGCCAAAGAGTGCTAAGAATTGATGACAGAGAGGGCATGGAGGGAAGGGAGATGACGGAGCGGAGGGGAAGAAGGGGGTCAGGGGGTAATCTGGGGTAATGGCCGGAGGAGGAGAAGGAAGGCGCAGGCGAAGGGTCAAGTTCGGGTAGGTCAGAGGGAGGCACAGGACGGCGAACGCCCTCTGCTTCGCACAAGGCCGCTTCTATCCTTTTTATTTTTTAAAATTTTTGCCAGACTATGGCCTTGTTTTGTAAGGTAGAATAGACATATAGAGGACGTGGCTGCCGGCCTTTTCACTTTCCTTCCTTCCTTGCTTCAGCAGCGGCCACTGAGAGGCGTTTTTTCTTTGTGAAGCCACCATGCGAATGTAACAAAACGTTTCTCTTTCCAATTGGCCCCTTTACACAAGAAGGCTGCTATGAGAACTCTTCGATCATGGTGTATGTTATGTGCTTATGTAAACTAGCTACCTAGCCGAGATGCTCAATTGTAACTCCGATCTGTCATGGGCGATGCAGCAAGACGTGGGTAATGCTCATTGGCATCCAGCTGGGTCTTGATGCTTAATGTGGTGTTGGTCAGGAGATGCCGGGCGTTGTAGCTCTTCACCCTCATGGCTTAAAACTCACCACCGGTTAAGCAGCGGTGTGACCAGCTTTGGTCCGTGGTTACTGTTTTCTTCCAAAGAGCCCAGAGTTTCAAGAGAATAGGCTGAAGACCCTGAACAAACCTCCAAGCCGTCTCACGCTTCTCCTGAATGGCCAAACTTCCCAGGATCTGCTGGCTGTTGTTCTCTTCCACTCAGGCACCAGAAACGCAGGCGGCTTTTATACAAGCTTATACAAATAACTACTGCCCTCACATCTACAATCCCTATCTCCTAAAAACACCCAACTACAAACTACCCACAAAATACATTGGCAAAAATTGCCAATTATGATAGCCATTGTTAATCACCACCCACTAGTCAGTTTCCACCCGTGGGCGTGTACACTCATTTTGATTGGTTCACATCGTTCAACCCCAACTTAAGAATTCATCATTCACCTTGTAACTTAATGGGAATCTCAGGTGCTTTCCACATTGTACATTCTACAATTCGTCCTGCACTCAAAAGGACTTCTAAACACATTAGCTTTTTCACCTGTGTGGCTTCTTATGCTCCTTGCTTAGTCATGTGACTTTCACATACAGTTTTTATTTCTACTACGGTTTATCCCAGTTGCCATTTCCTTACAATGTGTGCATCAGTCCATAGTTCATCGTCCTTTACTGTCGTTCATAACAACAGCCCTTATTGGATATGGACTTAGAGAAACGTCATTAGTTCTAATTGCCACAGACATAAGGTCCACTAATACAGATGTACATTCCATACCGTATTCTCCTATTTCCCATGTGTCTATTCGGTTTAGGGCGTCCAAAGAGAATATTGTGTCTTCTTCTGTGTGTATATGTCATTCAGTTTGAAAGGACTGGCTTTCATCCTGGGCTAAGCTTCACTGGTGACTAGAATTATTTCAGGAAGACATTGGCATAGGCATCCATTTGCAGTTCACAGCTGGAAACCACTTGAGGTATCGTTACCAAAGTACCATAACCTTTTCGAAAACAGACATACAGTCATTCGAACATCCTTTCTGTGGCTTATTGGTATGTAGCATTTATTGTCATGTTTCTGCGTGGGGTTGGAAGGAGACAACCAAAGTGGAAAGGACTCATATTATTGGAAAACCCTCTACTCCCTCTATTGCTCTGAGGAAGTAGAGTGAAGTCTACAAAAGCTCATGTGCCAATTCTTCTTAGTTCGTCTCAAAGGTGCTACAAAATCTCTTAATACTGCATTCTAAGACTAAACACGGCTATATCTTTGACAATCAAACATTGTACTGGTGAAGGACTGTGTAGGTTTTAGATCAGATCCTCCACGGCATAATGAAGGATAACTAAATGTTACTGAAATCAGCCGATGAAATGCCCTTGAGAATTTTATAGAATGAAACAGGAATTGATACTAATGGTGCTTAATGTATGGCTTGATAGACGATGGCTAAGCCAAGCAAGTGAAATTTGTTGAAACTTATGTCGGAACACTGAAGATAAAAGTGCAGGCTGCAGATGGCTTTCCCCTGACGAAAGTGAGGCAAGACACACACTAAGTATAAAACAAAACAAACATTTGTCCTACAAAAAAACAGAACAGAAAGTGTGTGTGACTTTATTTGTTTATGCTTTAGTCTCCAAGACCCGAAATTTAGAACCCAAAACCTGGTATAGATACTAAAGGGACCCGAAGCTAGTGCCTTTGGAGTTATTTTGCTTTTGAACATGGATTACTTAGTTTTAATTATTGAAATCGTCTGTAGCCTGCAATATTTTCTTCAGCCACTACAGCCAGACCTTCTCTAACCTGGAAGATTAAATGGAGGCCAGTCTGCTCCAGAGTAATTTCTCCACAGGGCCTCTAGCCAGATCCATGTGATGCCTTCCTTTTGCTGGGCACCGAACTTTTCAAACAGTTAAATAGTTAACGTACCTCTTCAAACTAGGTGGGTGGTTGAGGGGGCGGACAGTGAGCAAAAGTAAAGGCTGAACAAATACTGGAATGAAGTGGAACAGAAAGCCAGGATAAAAAAGATTGGTGGAGGAGGAGGTGTTAAGAGAAAGCCATGTAAAGCTGGCTTCAGCACATATAGACATACAAACATATGCTCTATTCCTCCCATAGAAATTCCTAGGTAAAAATTATAAGAGACGTATTGGAATTGGCCCCAAATCACAAGGAATTACAAGATAAAAGATATATTTGGCTTTTGAGAGCACTTTGAAAAATGGTTGTAGTAGTAAAGAAGGTGAGATGTGAAAATCTCTACACAGTGTAGTCTGTTGGGGGATAATCACCTTCAGTGTGTTTTGCTCTTTTACTGTTGGTTTTAAAAAAAAAAGGCTTTCCTGTTTGCCGGTACTGTATATTTAACTGCCCTCAGAGTTTCAATTTAATCAAACACTTGTGAATTCAAACACTTCTACCTGCAGTGGAATTGCTCTTCAACTGCATTTTATAATCATGATTGTTCTGAGAGAAGCATTGCCAGAAGTTACTTTTCCCCCCTCCCCGTTATGAAAAGCAAACTGGGACAGCACACTTCCTTTGACTGGGCAGAATGACAGCACCAGTCACAGAAGCAAGAGTACATTTTACTTGGCTCAGCACCTTTTGACATGTCAGTATGCCTCATTCATTCGGAACAATCGCCTTGTGCTTAGATTCATAGGTATTCCTCATAGGCTAGCAATAGCAACGTCTCATTACCTTCCCAACCATGCAGAAAATTGGGTTATAACTCATAGCTCCTAGATCAGTTGTACTATGATTAAGGTCATTGTGGACGCCATTTAGCCAAACAGAAAATCCTTCAGGAAATCAAAATTTAAAAATAATTAAAAATGCAAAAAAAAACATCCTGTACTGGCATATGCATTAAAAGAGGCATATTTCCAACTGGAGCACAACTAAGACCAGTCTCCCTTGTACCAATTCTGGGCAAAGTGATCGAGAAGGCAGTTGCATCCAACTCCAAGCTGTCGTGGATGAAAAATGATTATCTGGACCCATTTCAAACTGGCTTCAGGGCAGGGGATACGGAGTGGAAGATGGCCATGGTCACCTTAGTGATGATCTTGTCTGGGTATCGACAGGGGAAGTGTGACCCTGTTGGTGCTCTTGGACATCTCAGTGGCTTTCATATATTGACCATGATATCCTTCTGGGCACGCCTGAGGGAGTTTAGGCATCGGGGGCACTGCCACTCCAGTGGTTCTTGGTCCTACTTCTCGGGCAGATTCCAGATGGTGAGGCTGGGGGGGACAGTTGCTCCCTAAGAGAGAGCTGACACCTGGCGTCCCTCAAGGTGGCATTCTGTCTCCCATACTGTTTAATATTTACATGAAACCGCTGGGAGGATTATCCAGAGACATGAAGTGTGGTGTTATCAGTATGCGGATGGACACCCAAATATGCTTCTCTATGCCTCCGACTGCTTCAACGACTAAAGGATGGCATCTCTCCTCTGAATACCTGCCTTGAGTCAGTAATGGACTGGATGAGGAAAAACAGAGGAAAACGGAGATACTTGCAATAGCACCTCAGGTCTGGGGAAGGAATTTACCAACCTGTCCTGGACCGGGGTCACACTTCCCTGAAAAAACAAAGTTCACAGTCTGGAGTACAGGTACTTCTGGATTCATCTCTACAGTGTGTCCTCTCAAGTAGATGCGATGGCCAGAAGTGCTTGGTACCAACTTCGGTTGATACACCAAAAGTGTCCCTACCTAGACTGAAAGGACCTTGAGACGGTGGTACATGCTCTGGTATCCCTCGCCTGATTTTTGTAATGCGTTCTACATGAAGCTACCTTGTACCAAGTTCAGAAGCTTCAGTTAGTGCAAAATATGGCCAGCAGCTTGGTCACCAATTCTCAAGGTTTGACCACATAACACCAATCTTAAAAGATCTCCATGGCTCCCAATTTGCTCCGGACACAATCAAAGTGTTGGTTATTACCTTAAGAGCCCTACGTTGGCTTGGGCCTCCCGTACCTCTTACTTACGAGAATGCATCTCCCTATACAATCCGCCCCATACTCTTGGAAACAATGGGGAAGAACTTGCTGGAAGTAACAACAAACCAAATATAAGCTTCAAAAAGCCTTCTCAAAAAGCTTTACACTGCGCTCCAAGATTGTGGAATAGTCTCCCGGAAGAGATCCATCTTACTTACCTCCCTGGAAACCTTCAGGCGGGCAGTTTAAGATGGAGCTCTTCTGGCAAGATACCCACCGATTTATGTAAGACACCAATCACCTCCTTGAAACTTCAGTGTCACTTTGTGTCCTGTTTTTAATAGCTAATTGTTATGTATTTTATTGACTTTTTGTGTTTTATTCTGTCTTGTATCCTAAACTAGGTTGTGATCCCACCTCTATCCACCCGGGAAAAGGCGGGAGAAATATAAATAATTTATTTTATATTATTATTGCAGTAGAGCAGCAGTGGGATCATGCAGCCCTCCAAATGTTTTCTGGGCTAAAATTCCCAGTTATCCCTAACCAAGATAGCCAATTACTGAGAGTTGCAGTCCACACTAAAACCTGGCAACCAATTGTTTTCTGTAGTAGAGGACAGGCGAGCAGAAGTACAGGCTGGGGCTGCATGAACTTCTGGATCCAAACTTTTGTGGATTCCACAAAATGTCCCCCAACTTTACAACCTCCATAAAAAAAAAAAGGGAAATTTCCAGCAGCCTTTGTCTCAAAGCTACAAAGAAAATTCCCCCAATACATAAAACATAAAATACTCCACACTGAATAAATACCCCAAAACGGCCTACTACCACCCAAAATACTTCAGTTTTCTTTGCAATCTTTCTCAAATGGCAACATGAAGTATAATAATATAATAATAATAATAATAATAATAAGTTTATTTTTAAACCGCTTTCTGCCGTGATCAAGTGGTTGTACAGGTAAAAACTGAATGACAGAGTAGATAATACAGAATAAAAATTGCAATACATAAAAACTTCAATAAAAACATTACAGTTATACAAATTAAAACCATTACATCAAATCCAAGCTAGCTGAGTGCAGTCGATAGTACAGTAACATATAGGGGGAGTCACATGATATCAAGGAACATCGGGGAAGGCTTGCCGAAACAAGAAGGTTCTTGAGTTTCTTTTTAAAGAGATCCAGGGAGGTGGTGGAGCGGAGCTCATCGGGAAGGGTGTTCCGATCCTAGAGGCCGAGATGGAAAAGGCCCTTTGCGAGGTTGACACATATCTCGCCATCGGGATCCTCAGCAAATTCTTCCGGCTGACTTAAGTGTGCGGGGCGGGTTATAGGACACTGCTAGCATTTGAGAAGGAATGAACAAAAAATGGAGGTATTTGAGCTTGCTGTGGGAGAGTACAGTCCACAGAGGAATTGGGGCGGGGGGGGAGGAATCTAGTCCAAGGTTCAAACCACTCCCACCATGCTGGGTCTCTGACTAAGCCTCAGAATGGTATTTTAGTCTTTTAGAATTTGGGGAAAAGTCTGAGCCGTGGTCCTCTCCTGGGAGAAAGCCAGCATACAAATAAGTAAATAATAATAATAATAATAATAATAATAAGTTTTATTTATATACCGCTATTCCAAAGATCATAGCGGTGAACAGCAAGTAAGCTAATAGCAGTAAGCTAATTTGCCTCCAACAGTCTGGGTACTCATTTTAGCGACCTCGGGAGGATGCAAGCCTGAGTCGAGCTTGGCCCTTTTGCTGGTTTGACTTGCAACCTTGTGGTTTTGAGTGAATGGCGCAGTCGCATTTAACCACTGCACCACCAGGACTCCATAATAATAAAAGGTTGGAAACCCATTAAATAATATATTGTGGAAAAAGAAGGATCTCACTTTCCACTAAAATTGCCTGTAGGTCACCCCTAGTTTCTTAACTCCTAGTGTTAACTACCCCCTTTTAAAGACATGGTTGCTATTAGTGGCCCTGATTCTACAAAAAAAGTTAGCTTACGACCAACCCTCCTATACCACAGGTTTTTTTAAAATCAATAGATTCAAGTATCTATGGCTTGAAAATACTTTTAAAATATATAAATTCCAAAAAGCCAACCTTGATTTTGCCATTTCTATATGGGGCACCATTTTACTATGCCACTGTATTTAATGGGACTTGAACTCCATGTATTTTGGTATCAACAGGGGTCTGGAATCAAACCCCCAGCCAATACCAAGGGGCCACTGTATACTCTAGAATTTATCAATGGAAAAGCAAATGAAATGACTTTGAGTTCCACAGATGTTTTCTTCAGGAAATCTCCCTCGCTGCCCCCCCCTCTGCTCTGCCCCCTCTCACAAACATAGACACACACAGATGTATAAGTCTAGAAATTTAGTGAAAAAACTGACCCAAAAAACCTGAGTTGACTTATCACGGGTCATGTAAGCACTGTACATAAAAGATGAACTGCTCCTGGGAAAGGCAAAATTGTAATCTGTCCTGGAAGCACTGACCTCCCCTCTATTTTCTTATCCATCCAACTTTTAGGGTGGGCATGAACAGTTATGCCTGCTGGGATTTTTTTTAACATTGGCATTGTTTTCCTTTGCTTCATCCGTTACTTCTTGTTACATGTCACTACATGTTACCCTCAACTTATCCATGGGTCATATCAAAATCCTTAATTTTGGACCCAAAAATCTGCCCTTGACTTATACATGAGTCGATTTATAGTCAAGTGTATTCAGTAGCTGTATTAGTCTCCTGCAGATAAAACAGAGGAAGGAGGGGGGGGAAAGGGGAGTGTAGCAGCACCTTTAAGACTAAATAAGTATAGTATTTAGATCACGGAGAGTAATAGTGCCACTCTATTCTGCCTTGGTCAGGCCTCACCTAGAATATTGTGTCCAGTTCTGGGCTCCACAATCCAAAAAGGGCGTTTGTCAACTGGAGTGTGTCCAGAGGATGGCAATCAAAATGGTGAAGGGTCTGGAAACCATGCCTTATCAGGAGAGACTTAGGAGCCTGTTTAGCCTGGAGAAGAGAAGATTACAGATAGTGCTGTTTAAATATTTGAAGGGAGGTCATATTGAACATGGAGGAAGCTTGCTTTCTGATGCTCAGAGTCTAGGATATGGGGGAATGGATTCAAACTACAGAAAAGAAATTCTACCTAAACATTGGAAAAACTTCCTGATGGTAAGAGCTGTTCGACAGTGGAACACTCTCCAGAGATTATCAGATGGAGGACAAAATGTTCTTGTACCGTCCTTTCCCGTCTCATAGTGCGATCTCGAGAAGATTTTTCATACTTGTTGTGCTATCCCCTCATTACCCTGCCAGAAAACGTGATTGACTGTGATTTGCATGAATGACTTTCAAACGACATTGTACAGATCCCGTCATTGTCCCATCATTGAAGTGGCATGCCCGGACATTTTGCATTAATGAGAGTTTGCGTTAATGCAATGCCGCTTAATGATGAGACAATAGCATTGTGATCTGAAAGTCTTTTGAAGGATTGCAGTCAAAGACAGGATAAGGATGGAGAGCAATCCCATCCTTATCCCGTCTGTGTGTATAAATCTCCTTACTCAGAGTGTGGTGGAGTCTTCTTCTTTGGAGATCTTTAAACCGAGACTGGATGGGCCATCTGTCAGGGATGTTTGATTGGAGTTTCGCTGGCAGGGGGCTGGACTGGATGGCCCTTGTGGTCTCTTCCAACTCTAAGATTCTATGATTCTATGGATCAACCCACTTCTTTAGATGCTTAAGAGTGATAATAAGTGCTCTAATATAATTTGAGCATTGGACTAGGACTCTGGAAACCAGGGTTCAAATCCCGGCTCAGTCATGTAAAACCACTGGGTAACCTTGGGGAAATCACACTCTCTCATCTTCAGAGGATGGCAATGGCAAACCTCTCTGAAGGAACGCCAAGAAAACTCCATGATAGGTTTGCTTGAGGATTGCCATAAGCTGGAAACAATTTGAAGGCACACATCAATAACAATTAAAGCATACAGACACATGCCTGTGTATATATGCTTTACATCTGAGCATTTATTATAACTCTGTAATTCATTGCCTAAGAAAACCCTATGAAATTAAGGGGTTACCATAAGTGGACAAGCAACATGAAAGCACATACACATACACACTCATACAAAAGCATCTAAAGAAGTGAGTTTATATTCATGAAAGCTCATGCAATAATAAAATCAGTTAGTCTTAAAGGTTCCTTTTCCCTTTTTTCTCCCTCCTCATTTACTTTTTTCCTCCCCCTCTCCTCCTCCTTTTTATACAGATATTATATGAACCAACAAAGTGCACTGCTCAATTTTCTAAGGAATAAAAACAGGAAACAAAGTGCTTAATTAATTTCTCTTCTCATGCAAATCAAACTGACTTTCTCACTCTGATAGAAGTTTGTGCTTTGTCTCAGAACACTAGTTGTACTACTAATCCATCCACCTTGCTTACACATCAGATCAGTACATGCTACCCTTTTGTATCTTCCATTATCCGTTGTATCATATCCACTGTTGTTTTTGAAGGAGAGTGGTGTGCAACCTTTTGCATTACTAATACATGGCTGATATTAGAGATGCATTCTTCGATTTTTTACAGAAAGATAATTTATCAAATCAAGAGCAAGCACAATGCATAAATTATTTAGGAGCCTGGTACTCCTGTTTCCTAAATCATTGTGCTCAGCCAAACCAGAATTAAAATTCACAGCAAATACAGGAGAAGGAACACAATGAAGTGCATCATTAGTGAGGCAGGGAGACAGGAAAATACATCTTTGTGAAATATGGTGCCATATTTCAGACCAGTGTCCCTATGTAAACTATGTAAGGTCAAGGTATGTAATGACCTAATTTACAGCCTCAGGAATAATAAACATCTTTTCATTCTTGGGTTTTCCATGTAAGATAATTGCAAACTGAATTCATTTGTTGTTAGAAGCATAGTTGTTTGAATTTTGCTCATGGCTGTCTTGCCAAAGCTGCACAAGGAATTTCTGTCATAATGCTGAGCAAAGAACTAGTTACAAGGGTAAATATAAATTATTCTGATGCCACATAATTCATCAGATTGATCTCTTGCTATATTCCTGTTCAGTCATTTTGCCCCATGCAATTTCTACTGTGTGAGTGAAACAGGTGTGGTTCTCCCAACTCTGTCTTTTTGTAGAGATCTTTGTTGTTGTTGTGTCCCTTTAAGTCATTTCCAATTTATGGCAACCCTAAGGCAACCCTATCATGGCTTTTTCTTGACAAGATTTGTTCAAAGGGGGTTTGCCTTATGCTTGTCAATGTATATCTACTTTGAGTTTTTGTTCACCTGAGCTCACAAGGTTGTAACCAATGGCATTGTCTAGTAGACAGATCAGCATCAGTGTTGTTATTATGAATATCGTAAGCTTTGGACATGTAGGACATTTGTTAAAAGATTTTTTGCATTCTCTTTCCCCCTCCTTAGATAGGGATTTCCTGCATGTAAACTCTCCTCCCTCTCTCTCTCTCTCATGCAAACTAACCATGTGATTTAAGTTGCTCCCCCCTTTGGGACTAACAGACATTCTCTATTTCTCTCTCAAGATTTTCAACTGATCTCTTTCTCTGGAAAGATGGTGAGTTAAAAGATTTCCTTTTACCTCAACTATTCGCTAGCCAGATTAGGATACAGCCTTTATGTATATATACATTAAAGCCATTAGTAAACTTTTGTTTTAAACTACAAGCTACGTGTTTGCGGTTTTTGAGTCAGTTCCAGTTCTTAGGGAAGCAGTTAGATAAAGGCACATTTTAGCTACTCTGCTAATTTAAAGCTAGACCCTAACAGGCCCGACTTTGAAATTTTTGATATTTAAATATTTTTTACAAAGGATGAAGCCTTAGGAAATTTAAATTATCCTACAACATTTACATAAAAGGAGAATAAAATAAGGCTTTACATTTGTTTTGGCTTTTTATTAGGCAAAACAGTTAGCTTACGTAGTTATACATTCCTTGTGGAGGTTTATTATATTACAGAAATATTTCCAGTTATTTTTTAACGAACATTACATAGTTCAGGCACATATCTTCTTATAAGGAACATTTCTCATATTTATAAGGCACATGGTACTTATAGTACATTTCAGTCGTAAAGGACATCATCTGCCACAATAGTTGTAGTCCATTTTGGTATTTAGTAGCATTTCCAATACAATGCATTAATTCAGCATAGCTCTAATAATTGTTTCAGACAGTACTTCTAACTCCATCTGTGAACTAATGTTTCAGTCTGAGTATTATAAATTCAAAGGGTCTCTACTTCATATAGATGCCACATATAGGTGAAAAGATGTAAAGACATCTTTCCCACAATGTTGGAAAGATGAAACAATATATTAAAAAACCTGATATGAATTTAGATTATTTGAAGCAAAGGTGGTTACTACAGTGTGCTAAAGGTATGATTTATTTTATGCTGGAACATTTGTAGCCAATTAGCTTAATGCACAGGATTGACATTCATACCTATAGTCTCCCCATCCTAGCAAGCTGTATTTTAACACAGTTTTTGGTTACTCAAAGACTACATCCTTCTATTAACTCCTCCTAAAGAGTTTGACTGTGTTATATGCTTATAATTTGTTTTGTGAGCTTTCTTATCTAATCTTTCAATACATCTTAAAGTTGACAAACAACACTCCTTAAGTGCTTGGCAAGCACATCAACCAAATGAGCATCTTTCAAAACTACAAAAGAGATCTCTCCTCACCAAGTAAGAAAGTTTGCAGTTAAAAGAACACTAATGAGCTTATTTTACATGGTTACAGCATGCTTTCTTCTTGCTGATTCATTGTTGCCCAAACAACCTTGGCATACTGGGGTGGTATTTTCCTGTACAGTACTGTACATTGGAAAGGGCATAGTGTCAAAACTAGAAACTTCAAAAGAAAAAGAGGTCTCCAAAAAATCACTATGGCTTACAACATCATGTATCCAAAGTAATTTAGTCCTAGGGGGCATGTTATCATCTCCCTGGTTTAAATGCTCAGGTGAGATATAGAAGGAAATCAGACAGCCCTCAAAAAAATGGAAAGGTTATAGTATGGGTTATAGCATGGGTGACTCCAGTTACTTTCCACTGTTGTCATTGTGTGCCTTGAAGTCATTCACAAGTTAGGGTGATCCTAAGACACACTTATCACAGGGTTTTCTTAGCCAGATTTGTTCAGTTATTCCTCCCTCAGAGGGAGAGAGAGTTTGATTTGCCCAAGGTCACTCAGTGGGTTTCCATGGCTGACCAGAGATTTGAACCTTGGTCTCCAGCGTTGTAGTCCAACACTCAAACCACTATTCCATATAACACTTTCCATAGTATAGATAAATGCATATTCCAATGACAACAAAGAAATAATATTTCTACTTGCCCTGAATGACCAGAACAACTGGTCATGGAACTAGACAGTGGAAAAGTGACCCTGGACTTAATCCTAAGTAGCCTCCAGGATTTACTCCAAGTGTTATTGGCCTTTGGAAAAGTGACCACAGTGCTTTCAGTTGAATTTATATGGAAGGAAAATTGCCCCCCAAAATCCATTTAACTTCAAAATATGAAATAGCAATGAAGGGATTGAGATATAGTAAGCTGAAATGGCAGGTCAAGAGGATCAAATATCTCCTGAACATTTGGGAAATTAATTAAAACCCCAATAAGAAAAACTCAAATAGAATGTACACCACAGGTGATAAAAGGTCAAGAAAGATCCAAGAAGACGACTCCACAACATGAGATAATCATCCAAGCTAAACTTGCCCAATTGATTTAACCCATAGCAATTTCTTTTCACAACCACAAACTCTCTGAAAGGTAATTTAAACCAACCCTCGAACCCAGGTTCATAAAAGGACAAATCCTGCAGATAAAGTATCAAAATAGGGACTGAAATAATGAGTTCTTCCATCTCACCAACTTTTCAGAGTTCTCTGAGTGTCAATAAGTGTTTTGAAAGAGGTGATAGATAATTCTGGAGACCTGGTCAACTGGACTATAAAGAGGCCTATGACAAAGTCAAAAACTCCTAAGTGAACCACCGGTTTTTTTCTTGAAGAGGGGGTTGTTGCTTGAACAGGACTAACGGTGGCTACTGCTTCAAGAACAGAAACCAAGAAATAGGAATAAAGGGACAGTTTTTGCAAAGGAGAGTGATAAAGAAGGGTATCTCTAAGGATCTGTATGGGGACCAGCTTTTAAATGTGTATATAAATGATTGTGGAAGAGGTGGATACTGAGATTGTACAGATTGCAGATAGCACCAAATTAATTATGGTGGTTAGGGACAGCAAAGTACTTAATAAAGTTTTCTCTAAACTGCTGCATTAAAATGGTGGCTGCTATTGGATGTAAGTAAGTATGACAGAATGTGCATTAGTGCAAAAATTGCTAACTTCACGTATTTACTGATGGGAATCCAAGGGCCCAGGGGGCAGTCTGACCAGAAAGGGATTTGTGGATCATCATGGATAACTTGATGAAAACATTGACCCAGTTTGTAAGCTACTGTCTGAAAGGCACATACCACAGTGGGGATCACTAGGAAAGAATAAAAAAATACACCTACAAATCTCACAATGCTTTTATACTAAGCTATGGTACAGCCACACTTGGAACAATCTGTCCAGAACAGACTAAAGACCTTATCACACATGGGGGGGTTTGCAGCTCAGATCCACAGTCACTCCTGTTTTAGCAATGCAAAGCGTGATGTTTTTTCACACCAGATCCAGAGTCACTCCTGTCTGGCAATGCAAATTAAGGTTAAAACATGATGTTTTACCACACCTGGTTGCCTTTCTGTTGCCCTTCCAAATTGAGGGGGAAGCAAAGTCAGTTCGATTGCAAGCAGGTCACGTGATGCGGATTCAAGCAAACAGAGTGAGTGCACACTGTATTTGAAGGTTCAACTATTCGAATCGGCACCCTTGCACATGCCCTCTCCATAGTTGTCATCCTTCATCGGGGTCTAGGAGAAGGAAGGGGATGAAGTGATTGGTGGCAGACTGAAGGAGGGGAGCAGATCGGGGTCTAGGAGAAGGCAGGGGATGATGGGACAGGCAGCAGGCTGAAGGAGGGGAGCAGATCGGGGTCTAGGAGGACGCAGGGGATGCAGGGGATGATGGGATTGGCTAGTTGGCAGAGAGGAGGAGATGGCATGAAAGAGGAAGAGGGAGATGATGGAGCAGGATGCAGGGGGCCAAGGGGGGTGACATCGGAGTGGTTTTCCACACCAGATTAATTCGAAGTGCAATTTAAGTGAGCTTCAATGCAAATTCTGTGAAGTCACTTTTTTTTTCAGTTTTACCAAAATGAGGGGTCACTTTGGAGTCACTGTGGAAGCACCTCGCAAGGAGCTCCCATAGAAAAGAATGGCGTCTGATAACACATATACTTTACAATGTGAATGTGCATCATTGGAAGTGCAGTAATGTTGGAACTGAGCCAGAAAATCCCCCAAAAACCCCATGTGATATACTCCTATGGCACCTCAAAACAACTTGAAAAGGGTGCACAGAAGAGCAGCCAGACTAAGAAGGTGCTGGAACAACTCTCAAGAGGATAGGTTATGTTTGTGGTTCTGAGTATTACTTTGTGATCAACATAAACTGGAAAGCTTGAGAGCTTTCCATAGTGCTTGGTTGGCTACTTTGTGAACAGTGTGCTTGAGTAGATAAGTCTTTAATGTGATCCAGCATGGCTCTTCAGAAAATAAAAATATCTGAGGCCACTGGTGGATGGCAGTCACTGCTTAATTATGAAGATCCATGTATGTCAGGCTTATAATTCTTTGTGTGTGTGTGAATTTATGGCAACCCCATGAATTGCCTAGTGTTTTCTTAGGCGAAGATTACTCAGAGGTGATTTTGCCAGTTCCTTCCTCTGGAATATAGTCTACAGCAACTGGATTTCGTTGGTGGTCTCACATCCAAGTACTAACTAGGGCTGGCCCTGCTTAGCTTCCAAAATCAGCTAGGCTCTAATGCCTTAATTGGTAACAATACCTTATAAGGAAATGTGAAGTAATCAAACAGTTTTTTGTGTTTTATTTTTAAAATTAGTAACCAAATTAATATACAGTGATCTGATGGGGGAAAATAATCCTAAACTGCAATTAGCTTTTCAACAGGCATTATTTTCATTTAAAGTAAAAGTACTTTTTGAAGAATGTTAAACATTACTTGTTTTTTTTAAAATATGGACAACCATCTGTAAACTCATTTCAAACTCTGTTTTGTTTATTTATACTATGAACAGAAGGAAGAATTAATGCTAGATCTCCCTTTGCAGTACAGTATAGCTGTAAAATTAGTGGAATTGAGCTAATCCCTTCATATCAGCACTTGAGCCCTCTTACATGATGGACTGAGTTCCACACATCATTTTAAAAAATGAGCCACAAATGGTTTAGAGCTCTGCAAATTGAACTACACATGGCTCTGCAATGATTCATACTCTCTGCAAGTTATTTATCTGTAGGGAAAAAATCTGATACTTTTGTAGAAAATAGACTTGAGTGCAATCAACGCTCAGAATACAAACTCAGAACTTGAATGTTTTCATTTCAATACTATAAGATCCCCACCCCTGCCATGGCACGTCACAAAACATCTTAGAAAATTCAGTTTCAAAAAAGATTGGCCATGCTGTGTTTCATAAAATAGAAGTCAGATAAAGTCTCTGTTGGACACAGAGCTTTCTATCTTAGGAAAAGGCAAGTAAGGGGAAGCATGATAAAGGCAGTTAAGAACTTTTTGTTTCAGGCCTTTGTAGATTAACTGGGTGTGCAGAAGGATGTTTTTAATAAAATGTAAATGCTGCATTTATATATTTATTGTTATGTCTGTAACATGATTTTATACTGTTGTAAATTACAGATATTTTAACATTATAACTTTGTTATCATCAAGTTTTTAACTGTACAGGTTGAGTCTCTCTTAATCAAAATGCTTGAGATCAGAAGCAGCGGTGTCTCCATCCCAGGTTTTACTCAGTGCAGCAGTCGCCAAAAAGGTTTGCTCACCCTTCTCCTTTGTCATGCCGGTGGCTTCTTCCTGGGGAGGGAGCATTTGCCATGGTGAAGCCTGGAGGGGTGCATTCGTCCTTCTCATTTGCCACAGTGGCAGCTTCCTCCTCAGCCATGCAGGAGAAGGGCCTGACTGGGTGTGCCCCTCTTCTGAGGTGTCATGTGGTGTGGTCTGAACATGTGGTGTGGTCTGAACATGTGGTCATGTGGTGTGGTCTGTGGTAACCCCCCCCCCCCATTGATGCCATTGACCAGAAGTATTTTGGATTTGGGGAGAAAATTGGATTTTTGAATACCTGTACAGTACTTGTATATACCTACATAATGTGATATGTTGGAGACTGGACCCAAGTCTAAGAACAAAATTAATTTGTTTTATATATACCTTATACACATAGCCTGAAGATAATTTTATACCATATTTGTAATAATTAAGTGATTGAAACAAAGTTTGTGTACACTGAAGCATCAGAAAGCAAAGGTATAATTATCTTAGCCAACTAGGAAAAAAGTTTTGGTTTTCAGATTATTTCCAGAACTCTGGACAAGACTAAACCTGGTTTTTAACTTTGTTATAAGCCACCTTGTAAGCCACACTCCAGGTGATTTCTATGTATTTCTCACCTCTGTGTATGGTTGTGAAAGCTGGACAGTGAAGAAAGCTGACAGGAAGGAAATCAACTCATTTGAAGACAAATGAATGGGGGCTTAAAGCAAATCAAAATGATTCTATGATTCTGTGAACCCTTAGTTCTCCTTAGAAGCCATGATGATTAAATGGAGGGTGTTGTACTTTGAAAATATCATAAGATGATGTTACTTATTTGAAATGCAAAAACGCTTGGTTAAGTGGAAGGTAGAAGGAAAAGAAGGAGACCACACTACAGGTGGATCAATTCAAAGGAAGCCATGGCCCTGGGTTTGCAAGACATGAGCATGGCAGCCATTCAACTTGGAGATCTCTCATTCATACAGCTGCTATAAGTTGAAGGTAACTTAATGGCAAATAACAACACAAAGCCACACTGGGTCACTTGTCAGGAAAATGGTTGACTATAAACAAAACAAGCAAGTAAGCAAACAAATAAAGGTATATAAAATTATGTATGGTGTAATGTAGAAAAATGTTGTTTCTCTCTTTATCTTTTAAGCTGAAAGTGAAACTTTCTCTTTTAAACTGAAACAAAACAGTGGGAAATTCAGGACAAATAAAAGGAAAAACCTCCTCTTCCCACAACATGTAATTAAACTGTGGGATCTGGTGCTACAAATGTAGGAATGGCCACCAACTCAAATGGTTTAAAGGGAATTAGGCAAAGTTATATAAGAGAAGGCTAGATATGACTGCTAGTCATGATGGGCATATACTTTCTTCAGTACCTGAGGTAGGCACCATACCTCTGCATCTCAGTTGCTGGGAAGCACAAGTGGAAAGGTGCTGTAGCACCCAGGTTCTGCTTTTGGGCACAGTGTGAGAATAGAATGCTGGACTAGGTAGGCTGTGCTCTGATGTTCAAGTTCTTATGAACTTATTACACAGATACACACATCTGGGTCAAAGAGAATAAATATTAGAATTTGAAACCAATTCTTTGGGAATTTTCTCATCTTAGAATCTCCATTCTTCCCTTTAGATTAGGAGCAAGGTTGACAATTATTTTAAGAAATGCATTGTTGAGCTAGGTGTGATGTGTAACAGACAAATAATAATGAAAAACCTAAGATCTCTAATTCAACAACAGTCTGATTTGATGTTAACAATATTTTTGTCCATTAAACCCTAGAGTAAGGGTTTTGTCCATAAAACCCTCTCCCTCTCTACAATCTGCCATCATCCAGCTGAGAGGGAGAGAAAGACCAGCCAGCTGCACCAGGCCTGGCCAAAAGGAAGAAGGAGAGCCCTCCCTCCAGTCCATCTGCCTTGGTCCAGGCCTCAGAGGGAGAGAAGAACTGCTGGACCTGATCCCCTTCTCCACTACCTTTCCCTTCTCCTTTTGTGTCGTGTCGTTTTAGATTGCAAGCCTGAGGGCAGGGAACCATCTATTTAACCATTTTGTAAGCAGCTCTGAGAGCCTTTGTAGCTCTAAATAAAAATAAAATATATACAGTATTTATATACACATGCATGTACATGCACACACAGAGAGACAAACACATTGTCTGACAAAAATGCATTAGCATGAAAATGTAACTATTACTCTATATCATTTGTTTAGTATAATGGCTTTTAGGCTCACAAAAAGAATACAGTACCTTAATGAAATAAGGAAGAAGAAAAAACTCACTTCATAACAACTGATCTATATATATAAGGATCAGAGAAAAAGGAAAAAGCAAGAAGGGACTTGAACTTGACCTCACTATACTTAAAAAAAGAAAAAGCAAGAGATGTTATAAGGTATGGGCTTATAAAGAAATAGGTTAGATATAAGGGATTTTTTTTTATGGTGGAAGATCTTTGAAACCATCTTCCACAGCATGGCCTGAATTCATTTTCTGAATGTTGTGCTATGAAAAGCAGAGCTCTGAAAGCACAAGTAGAGCTAAATGTTGTTTTAGGACTTTATCACACCAGGTTTGTAAGGTGTCACAATGGCATTAGCCTACGAAATAGAAGCTTGTTTTCTACTGCTCCAGACTAGGTCATGGTCATGGAGCAATGGATTCCAAATAAAGAGGTTCTTCTTAAACATTAAGAAGAACTTTCTCATGGTAAGAGCTGTTTGACAGCAGACCATGCTGCCTCAGAGAGTTGTGGTTCTCCTTCTTTTGAGGTCCTTTAACAGAAGCTGGATGACCATCTGTCGGGGGTGCTTTGATTCTGTGTTCCTGCATGGCAGGGGGTTGGACTGGACGGCCTTTGTGGGCTTTTCAAACTCTATGATTCTATCATTCTTAAAGCAAATAGCAAGGGAGAGGGGGAGAGAAGCATAATCACACCCACTCACACCATGTGACTGCCCACATATCAAATTGTTTTGGGTGGAACTTGTCACATGTACTTCGACAGTGGAAAAATAGTGCAAATGGGAGCAATTGATGGTTTTGCCTGTCAGTAAGAAAGCATGCTCCAGCTACAGATGGACTACAGACCAGTACTGGACAGACACAGTGTCATGTGTTAAGGTATGGCCACAGACACTACTATCCTGGTCTAATTCCAATTTTGGATGAAAAACAATACAGTATTCTTCATCTGAGGCAGAGTATGCCAAATATGTCTCTCCTGAGTGGGAAGAAGAGGAAGAGAAGAAGAAAAAGAAAGGGGGGGGGCGGGGGGGGGCCACGGAGAGGCATGTTTGCACTTTTTCAAGACATCTCCCAGTCAGCTTTTTATCTTGTTTACCTCGCTGTACCTTTTCATAAGGCCAGGCCTGCTTTAATATAAGGGTCCCTTTAAAACACCAAGATTTCTTCTCTTTAATTCAGTAATCCCAGTGCCGCTCAGTTTTCTATCACTGAAGATGTATCAAGATTATATAATTTTAAGATCTTTTTCCTGCTTCTGAAAGATTTTTGAATTATATCAACCACTGAAAACAGTAATTGTGTCAGCGGAATCTGTAATGACTCTTCAACAGTTTGACCATATGTTCCTATTTTCCAAAGCAATGGACAAATTGAATCACAAACTCTACTCATATGCAGAGTCATGCAAGAAAATAAATTATTCTTAACTGCCAATATTTATTCCAAACCTTTTCCCATAAACCCAACTGATTAACAGGGCAGCAGCTGCATATCTGATGCTGTCAGAATTATAGACACGCTCACAAGGAATCTGCTCCATTTTCTAAGCTTACATGACAGGGCTAGGGCCAGGGGCCACTGACCAGTTCAGATGATGTGAGGAGTCACTACAATTGGTATTTAGAATGCACAATGGAAAATTTGTTTCCTAAACATTTATGCTTATTTGCATTGAACCATTGACATAAATTTTATCTCTATTGCTTGATCTTAGTCAAGCTCAATTATGCATAAATATTGCAGAAATAGAATATGTAAAGAGGGGAAGTTTTATCAGATACTCTTATTAATTTAATTTAGATTAGTTTAATTTATTAAAGATACTCATGCATATCTTACCTCTTCCAATCTACTAAGATGCTTGAAGCTGCTTATGAGACAACTTTAGAAGATTCAAGTGTAAGAAAGAAAGAAAGAAAGAATAAAGTAAAAACCCAGATTTACACTGTTAATAATTCTGACCACTATTGGTATACTTGTAATAGAAGAACTACACAAACACATCAAACAGCACAGCAGGAAACAGATGATGACATCTTATATAAACTGGCAGAAGATGAAGTTGGGCCATTGTAGTTATACTGGGTTCAGGTTGCCACAGAGGGAAGATGGAAGTTGTTAGCCTGTCAGCAATGCGAGAGGACTTTCCAGACACACCTTAATGGCTGTTTAGGTCTAGAGGTCAAATGTCCAGCAGCCATTGTATAGCAAGTATACTTTTTGAATAAGGAGATACAGGGTATCTCCTTGCACAATGTTGTCTGGTTACTCTAGTGTAAAGGACTAGTAGGATTCCAGCCAAAGAATGATGTGAAGAGTCACTAAAACATCTCCCAGACATTCCTACACAACCTGGTAAGTAGTCATAACTTTCCATGGGAGTCTGGGAAATGTAATCCAAAAAGCAACCTTTCTATGATCTTCCACAGGGGCACATGCATTACTCTCATTCCCAACACCATCCTTTTTGGTTCCCTGCCACCCCATCCCCCCAAATTCCTACACTGTCTTGAAAGATCGAAATTGGGGATTGCTGAATGCACTTCATGTTCAGGGAACTACAAAGTCAGAGTCTTCCAAAATCAGGGAAGATTCTAAATATCTTGTCATGTCCTACCTAGAGGAGGACTCCTTATTCAAAGAAGTGGAGAGTCAAGATAATCAGAACCAGAAGAGCTATAAGAGTCCAGCTTTGTAACTGATGGGTGTAATTGAAGGATCCTGGGTAGCTGTTTTGGCCATACAGCAGAGTACAACATCTAAAACCCATCATTTTGTGTAAAAAAATGCACAAAATACACAATACAAGCTTTATGGCTTGGGCCCAGGGTACTTGGAGGACCGCCTCTCCCCATACATTCCGCCCCGCACACTCAGATCTGCTGGGAAGCAATTGTTACGAGTTCCAGAGGTAAGATATTCTGCCACCACTCAGAGGGCCTTCTCTACCTCGGCCCCCAACCTCTGGAACTTGCTTCCGGACGAGCTCTGCTCGGCCACCTCCCTGGACCAGTTTAAAAAGGGGCTTAAAACTTTTCTGTTCTAGCAGGCTTACCCCTAACATTCCAATGTAACCCCCTTCTCTCTCCTCATTGTTTTTGTAATTCTGTGCTAGTTGGATAATTTTTAGCTGTATTTTAATAGTTGTTATATTTTTGTATTTCCTGTATTTTAATTTTATTGTTTATTGATTGTATTGTGCTTTTCGCTGTTGTAACCCGCCTTGATCCCAGGAAAGGTGGGCTAAAAATAAAGTTTTTATTATTTTTTTATTATTATTTAGAAGCTTAACTGGCTTCTTTATCAGGCAAAGATGTTGACAATCAAATAGGAGAAGAAAAAATGATGATGTTGAAGTCATGTGCCTACATTTTATGAAAATTTAATACCTAGTCAAACTTAATAATATGCAGATCATCTGTTTGTTTCAGGGCACTATCTGATCAGTCAACCTCATCATGCTGTAAAACTGCCTATTCCATGTGCATTAGGTAACTCCTGGAATCTGATGGCTGCTTTCCCAGAATGCTTTGTTAGCAGTCATTCTGCTGATATTTCTTTCTTTTCTGAGACCATGCTTACATTCCTGAGCTGTCTCACAAACCATGTTTAATCCAACCACTCTTATTTAAGTGTTTGATGTTGGGCTGCTGCTGCTCAGAAATGTCATTTAAGGAGTATATTGCTTTCCTGAGATTAATTCCAGAATCTTTTCCCAATTGTACATTTGAAAAATAACCGTCAGAGTTCTGGTCTTTGGAGATATTTGCCCCATCACTTCAATGAATCATCCATTCAAATGGGGACTCTGCATATGTACAGGGTCATGGCAAAGGTAAAAGTGGTTCCAATCTCGCTATAATTATAAACAACTTATGAACCCACCAGAGGCTGGAGAATCTATGTCAATGAGAGATTTTTGAGAGCAATTACCTGTGCCTGCACTATGTCTGGCTCCTCATTTTGCTTATTACATTTGCTCTGTTTTGCTCATGATTTAAAATTTAGTTACTTTCAAGTATAGTTCAACTTGCAGAGCTAACCCTTTCCATCCTCTTGTAAGCAACAAGAAATACAAAGTTTGCAAACATGATGTTAATGTTGAAACATGAGTATTTAATCCCAGGTTCCTATTCGACTGAATGGTTCAGTATCTTAAATAATGTATAGTGCCATTCCATAAACATTTATTCAGAAATTCCTCAATAAGGACTCATCTAAAGCAGCCCAAAACATTGGAATTCGGCAGGCTTTTTCATATCTGAGTAGAACACCTTGTAACGTGTTTCCACTTCCATCACTGGTGGCGCAGTGGTTAAATGCCTGTACTGCAGCCATTCACTCAAAACCACAAGGTTGCGAGTTCAAGACCAGCAAAAGGGCCCAAGCTCGACTCAGGCTTGCATCCTTCCGAGGTCGCTAAAATGAGTACCCAGACTGTTGGGGGCAAATTAGCTTACTTGCTAATTAGCTTACTTGCTGTTCACTGCTATGATCTTTGGAATAGCGGTATATAAATAAAACAAATTATTATTATTATTATTATCTAGATCAGTGATGGCGAACCTTTTTAGGTTTGCATGCCAGGGGACGGGGCTTCTGCCCCCTGGGATGGGGCTGCGTGCTGGGGCGGGGCTTCTGGCCCAGGGGTGTGGCTTCCACTCTTCGTGGGCAGAGCTTTCGCCCTCTGGGCAGGGCTCTTCCCCTGCCTTTTTCCCAGTCCCCAGCTGTCTCTCAGAGACAGCTGGAGGTCAGCAAAGGCCTGTGAGGGGGAGGAGCCATGGGCAGGGCCCCAGTCCTCCTCTTCCTGGACCTTTCTTCACCCCAAAGAGCTCTCTAAAGCCCTTTGGGAGTGAGGAAAGGAGAAAGGGGAAGAATAGGAATGGCAGGGCCCCTGCCTCCCTCCCCACGGACCTTTCCCTGCCCTCTAGGTGCCCTGTTGTGGGCACTTGGAGGGCAGGGAAAGGTAAGTGGGGGAGGAAGGAGGGAGATGGGGAGAGCCCCTACCCCTCCCACAAGGAGCTTTCCTGCCCTCCAGTGCCCCGTTTGGGGCACTTGGAGGGCAGGGAAAGGTAAGTGGGGAAGGAGAGGAATGGCGCGGGCCCCTGCCTCCCTCCTCACTGAGCTCCTACTTCCAGCTGTCTGGCAGGCAAATCCCCTGAGGAGGCACTGGCATGCACCGGTCACTCTCCTCTCCTCTGCCCTTTTCCCGGCCTCTAGCTCTCTTGAAAAGGCAGCTGGGGGCTGGGAGAGGGCTTCGACGGAGGAGCCAGAGGCACGCGTCCTTCTGGCTCCTTCTCCGGAGCGCCCTTTTCTGGCTTCCAGCTGTCTCCAAGAGACAGCTGGGGGCCAGGAAAAGGAAGGGAGGGGGAGGAACGGGCACGCGCGTGCCTCTTCCGCCTTCTCCCTCCCCCCATGCCCGAGGAAATGGCCCAAAGTGCCACTGCCGGCACACGTGCAGTGGGTTTGCCATCACTGATCTAGATGCACTAAACTCAGGAGACTATGGCACCTGCAAATCCTGCCAGGATAGACATGGGATTGAAAAATCAAAATCAGGTGTTATCACACACAGCTCAGGCTGGGTGATTGTAACCCGTCTGCAACCCAGACCCAGCCATGTTTATCCAGGATCTTTTCAAAAACAGCAAGCCCTGGTTTTTGTAAAGCTCCTGGATAAGCATGGCAGGGATCCGGGCTTCAGACGGATTGCATTGTCTGGCCTTGTCTGTGTGCAATAAACCCATTTTTGACTTTTTAATACCCTGTCTGTTCCGGCAAAATTTGCAGGTGTGATAATCTCCTTATTGGGGCTTTGCCTTTTGTTTTGTATCCAGCATGAAGTGTGGTGTGGACAGAGTTTTCCTTCCTCCCCAGACATGTACTGAGAGAAAGAAGGTGAGAGGAGAATCTCTGTGGGAAAAGGAATGCCCCATTCATTCCATCATCAAAGCAACCATCCCGATTTCTGAGGAAGAATGAGGGGCTAGTCTACATAGCAATAGCAAGTACATTTCTATTGAGGGATTTCTGAAAAAATGTTTATGGAATGGCACTATACATTATTTAAGATACTGAACCATTCAGTGAACTAGCACTCCCTAAGCAGTTTACAATGTGTAAGCCAATTGCTCCCCAAGCTGCGTACTCATTTTACAGACCTGCTAAAGAATGGAGGGCTGAGTGGAACTTTGAGCCCTGCCTGGGATTGAACTCACAACCTTGTGGTTGCAGTACCGGCATTTAACCACTGCACCTCCAGGACTACCTACATTAGCTATTAAAACTGGTTTCCCCTGACTTTGCATCCTCCTGTCCAGATGACACAGGGCCAAAGCCCCAATTTGACTGCATCCACACAAACATACAGCATTGCAACAATTAGCAATATTCAGTGTGTAAGATCTGCCCTATATTAAATACCTGTTGGAACAGAAAAGACTTTGCTTTTCTGTGAGAAAAAAAAGTAGGGAGAGTGCCAGTCTAACTTCTCTAGGAAGGATGTTCTGGGGGCAGCCACTGAAAGCCCTCTCTCATATTCCCACCAGAGGTACCTATGAAGGTGGTGGGACAGAGAGAAAGGCCTCCCAAGCAGATCTAATGATTAAAACAATTTTTACTTTCACCCTAGGAAATTTTATTTTTATCCCGCATTTCTCCCAAATTGGGACCCAAGGCAACTTATACACATGCACACATATGTAAAAACATATTAAAAAAGCAATTTAAAAACAATTAAAATAATCCATTTAAAACTGAAAAACATTTTAAAATATACAATGTTAAAATAATCTAAACCAATCACCCCCTCCCCCAATAAAACCAGCCCTGCATGATTTTAAAAAGCTTGCTGGAAAAGCTAATTAGCCTTTTTAAACAATATAATTATGGACTAGTCTACCCATCTTACCACTTTTTATCTTAGTTATCTGGACTTTTGATTTTATGTAAGAACTTCTGCACCAGCTGAGACCTTGCCTCTGTGCCTCTTGGATTACCTGCATATGACCTGGACCTGTTTCCTTTACAGTCATCTGTCTCTCTGCACACTAGCTGCCCATGAGTATAGGACAGCAAACTACTTCTACATCTACATCCCTGATCAGAGGCTAAGAACCTTCCTGGAAGACTGGAAAATATGAGTTCAAGTGTGCCTTATCAGGGAGAGGTTAGAATCCACTACTAATCCCAGCTGAACCATTCTGTCTTCATAAGACTGATGGACACACAAACACACACTAGTTTTATCTTCCTAATCAAAATTCTACTAAAGGGTTTTATGAAGATAACCATAACTCTTTTCTATCTTTTGTACACAGCTAGTGTGAAATCTTTGCTTACTATCATCCTCAAATGGGCTATCTAATAGTCTCAATTTTCAACCCGTGTTCTTGACTTTTGTTTTTGTGAGTAAAAGAGCAAGTAGATAAAGAGTGCATAAGTCCCGTGTCCATCAATGTTTTTCTCCTTCCCCCCTGTTCTCCTTTGGCATAATGTTTCCCTCAACTACTATCCTGTGTTAGCCCTGTTTGGAGAGTAAGGGGCTAAATAGTCCACCCCTTCGGAGCGACCTGGTGCTGCCCCTTTCAGCGCTGGATCGGGGCCACAGCAACTACATGCCAATCTGGCCTTTCCCCGACACTAAAAGGGACAGCAAAATACCGCTCCTTTTCATGCCGGGGAAAAGGCATCTTTGCTGCCATGACACTGCCCGCCGTGTGGTCAGGTGCACAGTGTGGCGGCAGCATCACAGCAGTGTCAGGGCATGCGTTGTGCGGATGCCATGCTCCCACTCTGTCCCTGAGGCCAGCATATAACACTGTTTTGTATAGCCTAAATGTTCCCTGGGAAATGGAGGGAAGTGCCAAGCACAGGGAGAAAGACACCTCCTCTCCCATGCACCCTTTTTTCGTCTTTAGCTTGTACCTCATCCTGCTTTCTCTGTAAGTACAGCAGATTTGGGTCTAGTTGTTTCTGATAATTTGTCAGAAGATTTTTTTTTTCATGAGCAAAGGTGACTAGAGAAGTGTTATTTTTCAAAAGCAAAGAAATATGTGTGGGTAGCAGCAGAAGCTTTGCCCTGTCAGTATTTTGCTAGGAAAAGTTTAAGAAGCGTTACAGTAAAAGTATGTTTGGTTGAGTTGAGGACAAGTAGCTCCAACCCCCATCCTCAGTGATTTTTGGCCACTGTGGGCATCCAAGATGGTTTAAATTGTCTTTAAGTTTTTAATTGTACTGTTCTTTTAATGCTGTGAGCTGCTCTGGGTCCCAGTTCTGGGGAAAGAATGGGATGCAAATAAATATAAATATAATAATATCTTTACTGATTTCTGGTAAAACTCAAATCATGTTTTGTGATGGGCAGGAACACAGAAATAGCTAGTGCTGCAGTGAGTGGCTTATGGTATTTCCCAGAAGCTCTAAACAGACTGCGAACCAATTTTATTGTCAGCTCATTCCTCAAATTAATGGAAAAACAAGCTATCTTATATGAATAGTTGGTTGCAGGTTGGTGCTAATGGGCTATTTTTTTCTTTGGGTTGCCAGATCCAGCCAGGGTGGGACTATGTAAGCAGTGTGTCAATTCCCTTAGCTCAGTGCAGAAAACATTTAGAAAATATTTGTTTTAATTTGCTGATAGGTTGTAATGGTGGCACATGTGTGCTGATGGAGACACAGACATGCACATTTATCTTTTTGGACATAGCTCCTGAGAATAATAATTTGGGTTCTTCTCCACTGTATTCATTCCATAGTACACAGCACACAACAGATAGAGCTGTCTCAAAAATTTGGAGTGGAGGTACAGACTTATATAAGCAGACTGTGTGTGAGACTAGCAATAGAAATGCAAAAGTTGTGAGTATCAAGATGAGTTGACATCACCCAGGATCTGTTGGTGTTTCTTCTTCCATGAAAACAGGTGTGAGGAAAGTGTGGCACATGGGCTGCATACAGACCTTGGACATCACTTTTGTAGCCTGTGAACCCCACCACCATTTTTTAAACAATTGTGTGATTATTGGGTGATATTTTCCTTAAAACAGCACAGAAAGTCACTCCAAATGCACAAAAATGCACCCCAACCCCAGCCTTCCAGAACCCCAGTCCCCCAATACTTCTGCTTTTGTTGGAGTCCCTCTCAAAATAGTGACAGGACATCACTTCTGGACATCACTTCTGATCACCATATTCAGAAGGTGAAAATAGGTATTTGGAATGAAAACAGGTATTTGGGAACTCAGTAGCATATGCAGCCTACACAGGACTGAAGGTGGGATGTCTTCCCTCTATTAAGATGTAAGTGTCTACCTCCATTTTAAAGATCTTCCTTTGTCCCCTGTGGGACAATTGTGGTGGCTGCTCTGAGACTCAAACTCTGCCCTTCTCTTTTAAAAACCCATCCTTCCTTTTGCAGACTGGTTATTGTTGGGTGCCTTCAAGTAGTTTCTGACTTATGGTGACCCTAAGGCGAACCTATCATAGGGGGTTTTCTTGGCAAAATTTGTTCAAAGGTTTGCCGTTGCCTTCCCCTGAGGCTAAGAGCACGAGATTTGCCCAAGGCTAACCAGTGGGTTTCATAGCTGAGATGGGAATTGAACCCTGGTCTCCAGAGTCCCAGGCCAACACTCAAATCACTATGCCACTACCCTTACAGATAGTAAATGCAAGCAGCCCTTCAGGCAAATATTGGGAGTATACAGCCTTCTCTTTCTTTGGGCAGGAGGACAGCCTTTTGCTCTTGTGCACCCACAAAGGGGCAAACCCTTTGACTGGCAACCCCACCAATGTCAGAGTACTGCTTTTATCTGCCAGCTCCCTCAGCTGTACAACTGGGGTGGTCACACTTGCTGGCAGAGACTCCTGAATCCCATAGGCATAGATGGGCCTGTGTCTGGAAGGTGATAGAGGACTGCAAAGAAGTCCTACTGGATGTATCACTTGCCTTTGCTGTTCCATTTATCACTTAGTTTTCCCTGCCTTTCCCACACAGTTGTTTGGGATGAAGGGAAGGCTTCCTTTTCTCTTTCGAATGTACTGGAAATTGTGTTGGGAGTACTGTCATTTGTAACTTGTCACTTTTTGTGATAATGCAGCACAGGTGATTTTTCTGTGATGTCTAGCTTTGAGAACCCACGCCCTCCCCCAGAAATACACACCTGCTAGCCATTGGGGAAGGGGAAAACTGTGAGAACCCTCTCAGCTGCTGGCATAATGAGAGGAGAGATAACACAGGGCAGCAGCAGTGCCGCGATGCTTGGGTTGCCTGCAGTGTCTCCTCAGATGTCAGCTTCAGTGAATTCAATCATTTTTATTCCTGTTTTTATTCATGTTAAGACTGGGCAGCTCAGTGGGCATGACATGGAGCTGAGCAGACTGTAAGCTAACCAGCTTTTTACCAGAACAACCAAAGTTAGGTTGTGGTTCATGGTAGTGGGAACAGAAATGGAAAACAAATTCTTAGCCCAAGAATTTGTTTTCTACTCCAGAAGTGGAAATCTCTCTCTCTCATAGAATCATAGAATAATAGAGTTGGAAAAGACCACAAGGGCTATCCAGTCCAAACCCCTGCCATGAAGGAAATCTCAATCAAATAATCCCTGACACAGGGATGTCGCCAGGACTTTTGCAAAGGGGGGGGTTTCCGACTAAGTGCCACCATTATAATGGGGTTTGGGTGTGGCAGCACAGCTGCACACACCATTCATTGTATTAACGGAAGAGGGGGGGCCGGACCCCCCAGACCCCCCCCCCCTTGGCTACGTCCCTGCCCAACAGATGGCCATCCACCCTCTATTTAAAGACCTCTAAGGAGGGAGATTCCACTACACTCTGAGGGAGTTTGTTCCACTGTCAAACAGCCCTGACTGTCAGGAAATTCCTCCTAATGTTGAGGTGGAATCTCTTTTCCTGTAGCTTGCATCCATTGCTCCTGGTCCTAGTCTCTGAAGCAGCAGAAAACAAGCTCCTTCCTCAATATGAGATCGCTTCAAATATTTAAACAGGGCTATCATATCACCTCTTAACCTTCTCTTCTTCAGGCTAAACATCCCCAGCTCCCTAAGTCATTCCTCATAGGACACGGTTTCCAGACCCTTCACCATTTTAATCGCCCTCCTTTGGATACGCTCCAGTTTTTCAACATCCTTTTTGAATTGTGGTGCCCAGAACTGGACACAATATTCCAGGTGGTGCCTGACCAGAGCAGAATAGAGTGGAACTATTATTTCCCTTGATCTAGACACTGTACTTCTATTGATGCAATCTAGAATCATATTGGCATTTTTTAGGTGCTGCATCACACTGCTGTCTAATGTTCACCTTGTGATCTATTAAGATTTCTAAATCCCTTTCACAGGTACTGTCTGCAGGTTAAGGTGATGCAGGAATAGATTGGGTGTGAAAACCCCCTAACAAACTGGGTGTTACCAAAACTATATCTTGTCCCTAAACATAAATGGTTGTTCCCACTATGATATAAACCAGTTCGCAAGCTGGTTTAAAAGGGAGTTGTTCACACTTGGTCTGTTTTTTCCTGACCTGAATTCAAGGGGGGCTGGTGCAAATCTCCCTATTCCTTTTCCATAACACCAGGTTTTATAAGGGTGCCGCCAATGGTAACTTGCTCCAGATTTGGGGCATCCAGGAGGGAGGGGTTAATGTGCAGGGGGCCCACCCCTTTGCTCTCTTTCAGCAAGCCAAGCACCATTGTTTTTCTCTCTTGGCACTTGGGGGAGTGAAAAAAGCAGTGCCAGAAATGCAGTGGATTCAAACTTCCCATGCTTTGGAAAGCGGTCTCTTTAAAGTGCAGCCCAGCTTTTTTTCTCTTCTGCAATTGACTGAGGAGCTTTACAGATCAGAAGAAAGGGGCGGCCTCTGGCCACATGGCCATGACAATGGTCCGCCCCAAAAAGGAGCTGTGAAATACAGTTTCTTCCAGCAATGCTGCCAAGGGGCCATTAGCGCCCTGGGGCATCGTGGTGAAGTCACATGTGTGCCACCCCATTTGGACACAGTGCACACGCAACATCATTGCCACATGCACCATGTGGACAGCACTGCTTAAAGATGGCACCGCTGTGACATGCTAGGGATTGGGAGCGTGTGGTTGCTGAATGCCCCTGAACCCTAGAATCGGCACCAGCATGCTGCTTTCCCGCCCATGTGTACCGGGCCTTAGTCCCCTTATCTCCACCGAGGTCTGATTCCCAGAGCTCACCAAAGCCAGGGAGAGGGTTCTCCTGAAAACATCATTAGGCAGTGTTTGTTTGTTTGTTTGTTTGTTAAATAAAATTTGATAACTTATGCACATATTTGCTATTGCATGGCCACAGTAGACTGCATCTTTAAATACTCATGTCACCAGTATGACAAAGGTGGGCATGATTTGCTTGACATTTTTTTAAACCCTATCAGTGGGGCTGTGGGTTAGGGGAGGGTTTTCCTCTTTCCCAAGAAATAAAACCACAACAGACTCTGCTCCCAAGTTGGTGCAAATTAAAGCTCTCGCACACATATTATATTGCTGGGAGATTATATGGATGAGAGTGTGTGACTCTCCCTAAGGATAACCTATCTCAGGGTTTCTTGCTAAGGATTGTTCTGAGGGGCTTGCCATTGCCATCCTCCAAGGTTGACTGGGGAAGGGGTTTGGCCAAATAGTATGATGTAGATGCACATCATTTGATTGACAGTGTAAAAAAAAAATCCAGAGAATGATCGAAATGGCAGCTCCATTTTAAATTGATACAAATGGTAATGTGCACTTCATCAGGTTTAAATTGCCACAGAGAGATTTGATCATGGTAAACATAGTGGGAACTTTGATTTGGTATTGCATAATTAAATCTCCCCAGATCTACTTGTCACAAAAATGGTGGTGTGAATGAGCCCATAGAGAGTAACATGCAAATTACTAATTAGTGAGGACAGGCAGGCAAAAGTTGTTAATATTAACAGAATAGAAGGTTTGGCCCATGACATTTTCCTGCAATACATGGTTCCACCCATAGAAACATTAAGAAGCATGGCATGCTAGGCTTGCCAAGTTATTCTGGCACACAAGGCAGAAAATCCTGCAAGCACATCTCATGAGTATCAGCATGGGTCACAGCCTTTGCCCAAACAAGCTACAAGCTACATGTACCCCTCGAGATGTTGTTGGACTGCAACTCCCAGCAACCCCAGCTAATAGCCAATGTTAATGAATACTGGAAGTTGCAATCCATCAACATCTGAAGGGCTGCATGGCTCCTACCTGTTTTATACTCTGGTTCTGAATGCTTTTCATGTTGCTGTTCGTGGTGGCTCTATTGTATTTTAATGTTGGTATCAGAGGCTTTATTAAAGCAGTTCTAAACACGTTTCTGTGTTGCATCCAGAGGCCAGACTGCAGAAAGTAACCGAGTGACACTTTCAACCCTCAGATGAAGGATACTGATCACTGTTCAGGGCATTGTCAGAAAGTATCAGTCCTGCGACTGCTTTTTGAGAAGCCCTTTGCTATTCCTGAAGAACAAAAGCCTCTCTTTTCAAAGTCAATTCCTGGTAAGAGAGCAACCATGTTCATTAGCAGGCTTGTAACTGTGCTTGAAATTTCTTTTCCTGTCTCAACTGAACAAATGAGATGAATTCATAATATATAAATGCTCATAGATCCAAACAACTGACAGGTTTGAGTATAATTTTAAAGGTGGGAGAATCAAGAGAGCTAATGGGGCTCTCCAATAGCCACAGCATTCTCACTCTTCCTTCTCCAGGTGAGTGTGTGTTAGATGTCATTGCCTTTCAGTACCTGGACAAAATATGGCCCTTCAGATGCCTACCCACCAGCATTTCACAGATGAAAATCAGTCACATGGGGATAAGCAACATCAGCATGTGATCAAGATGGCAAAAGTTATTAATGAGGAAGAACAGACAAGTTGGAAGAGGCTGCTGTGGTTTGCTTTTGCATGATCCTACTGGGATGGGCAACTCTCCTCCCTACTGAGATAATGGAGTACAAACTACTTTTATGCATTGAACTCAACAGTTGAAGTGACAAAGGGGGAAAGTAGGAGAAGAGAGAAAAACTGGGACAGCTGAAAAAATTGGATGACAGAAGGCTAATCAGCGCTGTCTCTGCCAAATCAGAGGTTATGCAGATCTTGTTGGCCTACAACATCCAGTAGCTCTAGCCATCTGGCCTAGTAGTATGGGATGATCCACTCCCACAACATCTTACCCATGTCTGTTTTAGAGGAAGAAGGAAGGTTAATGGACAGAGGCCAAATTCCAATTAAGAAGTCACACCTAAAGTAAGCCCGATTGATTCAGTAAATTTCACAAGTGTTGATGTATCAAGTTCTCAATGGATTTACACCAGACAAAGTAATCACTTTAATTTTTATGTCACTACCTTAACAAGGGTGGTTTTCTCCTGGCATCTTAAGATGGTTCCATATACAGTTCATCCACACCTTCAATATTTACTTTTTGATACTTTAAAAAAGTAATTTGTTCTTATTGTCTCTATTAATTACAATATTTATCCAATAATTATAATAATAATTGCTATTCTGACTCTTTTCATTATCTTTTTAAAGATTTAATGGTGATAAGAGAAACTTGAAAAATTCCTGTAAAAATGTATCTAAAATGTTTATAGGTTGTTTAAAAGTAACTTTGCAGAGTAACTTGAAACTATTACTTGTTATGCAAACAAAATAACTCCATTCTCTCTTGGTACATAGTTTGTGGATTGTATTTTAGTTATGTCCTCATTACCTGAAAAAGTCACTCATCACAGATAACTAAAGGTAGGTAAAGGTTGACATGAATGTCTAGTCATAACCGACTGTAGGGGATGGTGCTCATTTCCGTTTCTAAGCCGAAGAACCAGCATTGTCCAAGGACTGATCTGGTGGTCATGTGGCCAGCATGACTGCACCAAACGTTGTTACTTTCCCACTGAGAAATGGTACCTATTTATCTACTTGCATTTGCATGTTTTCGGACTACTAGGTTGGCAGAAGCTGGGACTAGTGATGGGAGCTCATCCCATCATGCGGCACCCAGGCCTCGAACTGCCAACCTGCCCATTTTGCAGTCAACAGAGTCTGCATCTTAACCTCTTGAGCCACTGTATCCCATTGAGCCACTGCATCTCACAGGTAACTACACTATGTGTAATTCATTACTTCCAAGGTTGGGTTTCATCTAAAGAGTTTTCCCAACCTTGTCCTATATTTCTTCTGTTCTCTGTTTGCTCTTCCTCGCAGAGCCTGTCTTCCAATTCCAGTCTTCCTTTCCTCCCTTCCTTGCTCTGTTTCTGGTTGCAGCATTACCAGCTTTCTATTTCTAGAGAGGTGCAGAGCTTTTAAATGCTAGCAGGGGAATTCTTGGAGTTGTAGTCCATAGAATTCTAGAATCACAGAGTTGGGAGAGACCCCAAGGGCCATCGAGTCCAACATCCTGCCATGCAGGAAATCTCAGTCAAAGCATCCCTGGCAGACGGCCATCCAGCCTCTGTTTGAAAATCTCCAAAGGAGGAGACTCCACCACACTCTGAGGGAGTGTGTTCCACTGTCCAACAGCATGTATTGTCAAAAAGTTCTTTCCAATGTTGAGGTGGAATCTCTTTTTTCTGTAGTTTGAATCTATTGTTCCAGGTTTTGTTCTCTGGAGCAGCAGAAAATAAGTTTGCTTCATTTTAAATTCGACAGGGAAATGAAATGAAATGAATGAATGAATTCCTTCAAATATTTAAGCAGGGCTATCATATCACCTCTTAACCTTCTCTCCCCCAGGCTAAACATCCCCTGCTCCCTAAATCTCTCCTCATAGGGTATGGTTTTGAGACCTTTCACCATTTTGGTCATCCTCCTCTGGACACATTCTGGCTTGTCAATGATCTTCTTAAATTGTGGTGCCCAGAACTAGACACAATATTCCAGGTGAGGTCTGACTAAAGCAGAATAGAGTGGTACTATTGTGTCCCTCGATCTAGACACTATACTTCTATTGATGCAGTCTAGAATCATATTGGCATTTTTAGCTGCTACATCACACTGCTGACTCATGTTCACCTTGTGGTCTATTAAGACTTCTAAATCCCTTTCGCAGGTACTGTTGTACACAAGGAACTTTTCAATGCTCCTTTTCTTGTTCTAATTCAACCTTAACTCATCCCCTTACCAGAATCAGTTTTCTTTTGCACTGCCAATGGAGACTATCAGATGGGGGATGAAACGTCCCGTCCTTTTTCTGTTCTCATAGCACAATAAAGAGAAGATTTTCATTTAACATCACGCTTATCCGGACATTATCCCATCTGGAAAGCACAATTGTCCATGATTGCACAAAAAACTTTCAAATGACGTTGCACAGATCCTGTCACTGAAGTGACACTGTCCGGTATTTTGCATTAATGGGAGTTCACGTTAATGCAGTGCCACTTCAATGATGAGACAATAGTGCTGTGATCTGAAGGCCTTTTGCGGGATTGCAATCAAAGATGGGATAAGGACAGGGGAGTGATCCCATCCTTATCCTGTCTCCATGTGATAATATCCCATGACTTAGACTGTAACAGAAATTTCAGGAAACTTAAAGATCTAGGCCTGGCATAGCAATGACTGACAAGAGGACCTAGTAAATTGAAAATCCATAAGTTTATTTCCAATTGTTGACAAAGGAAAACATTGAACTCAGTGGAATTCAAGTTCCAAAAAGCTGAGATCCTGAACAAGACAAAATGGCTCTTTTTATATTATTGAAGACAAAAAAGCTTCTTCAATACACCTGATTGGCTAATTACAATTTAAACATACAGAATTCTTACAATCAGAACAGAAATACATGCATACATTAAAACTGCATCATCACTCCTTACCCCCTCCTTTAGGAATTTAGTAGCTTTCCTTCTAACCTTGCTTCTAAACATCAACAATGTATCCTTATCTTAAATTGTGTATATTATGTCTAATTTTGTTGGTGCCAGCTTCTTACGGGTCATGATGCTCTTTTTACTCCTTTGCTCTAATTTTTTTCTAAACTCCAAGCCTCTATTTTAAAAACCTATTTTTTCTTTGACCAAAGCGACTCCATGTTTCTATGGCTTTTTATTTCAACAAGGAATTTCTACCACAAGACATGCTGGAGCCAACTATGGTAATGTTTTCCTCTCTCAAAGGTATTTCTCTCTGAAAGCTTGGCACAAATGCATATTCAAAACCCATGTTTAAATGTGTATCAACAACTGCTTCGTCTGAGGAGCAGACCATGTAATAATTATTCAGTTTCCAGTATGTCCCCTGCACAGCCACACAGGTTATAACCAACACTTGTTGTACATCCCATTAAAAACCCTGTTCCAGCTGTCTTGGAGGAAAGTTTGCCTGGTTTGAACAGAGTCTGTCTCCAACTAAGTGTGCATACGATTGAAAAGGCATTGCCATGGTTACAAAATGTCTGAATTATACTCCTTTTCCTCTGTATTTCAAGTTGCCAGAATGTGGGGCCTTAGACAGTGATTTCCCTAGATCAGATAATGCCTGTAATGGATATTATAAGGCAATTTACTTTTGTAAGAATAGAGTCTGGGTTTAATATTCTTACAGCATGATACTGGGTAGAAACAGATGATAGTTTAGGGAGCTGAAATTGATGTGCCAAATCCATTGTTACTCCAGGTATATAGAGGCACTGCTTCATTTTGTTGCCAGTCCTGTGATCATACAGGGTTTGCATTTAAAAAAAGTCTACAAAGCCCATTTGATCATAGATGACGACGGGACAAAAGGTATGCAGTGAATCCAGTGGTGTGTAAGCTGAAGGCAAGTTTGCAGAGAGGATCTTTGAGCTCTCTTTCACCCACCCACGTGCACCATCATTTTTCACCCCATTCCCCAAAAGCTTTTCCAGAGGGTTGGGGGAAAGCTACTATACTTTGCAGGTTGTATCTTATGGAGTACCAGTGAGAGGAGGAAATGCTCAAATCTGGGAGAATCACACACTCAGCACAGGACCCCAATGTAATACCTTCTCTTGAAAGCTTAGGAAAGTGACTGTTTTGAACTACAGTTCCTAGAACCTGCACAAAAGAGATTGGCTGTGTTGCTTGGGGATTTTTGGGAAATGTATTCCCTCTCTCAAAAAAGTAAAGCTTTCAAGCTCATCTCTATTGCCTGTCTCCAGGCTGATAGGCATTGATCTACACCTTTTTAATATATCTAAATTATAATCTCTGGCCTGCATCTTGATATCAAAAGTGCATCTTGACCTGAGCAGCTATATGGCCCTAGCATGTGATCTCCCACTGAAACAAAGGGAAGCCATAGGTTTTGATATGTAAACAAATTTCCTTTCCCAGCCCTGGAAATGGATGAGATTATGCAAGGAGCTGCTAAGTGCTATCAGGAAAGATGCTATCATGTGTCTCAAGGAAGTGTCTCTCTTTGTAATTGAGGGGGAGCCAGGTGAATCAAAAGAATAACATTTGCATAGCCATTTGGGTCCCTGGTCTGTCGGAAACTTGGGGAGATGAAACATTTGGGGGAAGATGTGAAATACACATCAAACAGTCTCCTTTGATTACCCTTTGTCTGGAGATCCAGTTAAACCCTTAAAGGGTCTCCCAAATTTGGAGGGGGGCCACTACCAGCCGCTCTCAGCTGCTACCAGCCACTCTCAGCAGCAGCCAGCCATTCACTGCTGGCAGCCAATAGTTATGTCAGTTTTAAAAGTCAGTCTCTCTCTCTCTGACTTGTCTGCTGAACCAGACCGGCAAACCTACACACACAAATTGGACCCACCAACTTCTACCTTAGGTGAGTATCTCCATTAGAAAGCCTAATATCTATCCCACATTTACTACGTTATTTCCTGAGTCTTGTATGAATGTGTGAGTGTATGTGCCTGTATGTTTGAATCCTTGTTTCCAATAAAAGAGACATTGATTGTACTTAGAGCCTCTGCCTCATTTCTGGATTTCTAGTTCCTGGTATACAGATCGAAGGGGCGATCCCTGAGGTGTGGTAACAGGCCTCCTCTTGTGACCTTGAGCTAATTAAATTCCCCATTGATAATTTGGTCACCGTTCACTGTTACAAGGCTTAGTTAAAATTTATAAAAGTCTACAAATTGGCCTTGTTGTACCTCTGCTTTATTAGAGGCTGGAAAAGCACCACTTAGACTTTCTTCACTCCTAATTAACTTTTTCTCATCTACGACTTGTCAGAATTACTGGGACTTCATTATTTTTTCTTGATAGTGGAATGTGCTGCCTTAGAGGGTAGTGGAGTCTACTTCTTTGGAGGATTTTAAACAGGCTGCATGGCCATCTCTCAGGAGTGCTTTGACTGTGTCTTCTGCATGGCGGCGGGGGTGTGTGTGTGATGGACTGGATGACTTTTGTACATAGAACTCTATGCTTTAACTGCCCTGGCTCAATGCTAGGGAATTCTGGGATATGTAGTTTTGTGAGACATTTAACCTTTTCTATAATAGAGCTCTGGTGCCACTGAGGGAGTTAAAGCAGTCTCAGAATGGATTATTTCTGCAGTGTGTTTTGGACCATTGATATACTTTTAAAAATGATTACAATGAAAACCAATAAATAAGCACATTATGAAAATGTGGCAGAAAGTGCAGTTTTGCACTAGAATGGTATCAGCACAAAAGCTGAAAGGAAAGCATGGACCCTAATCATGTTCAGGAGGCTTTAATAATAGAACAGAGAAGATTTTCACATGGCATCGTTATATCATTCCTTTATTGTCCCAAAGTGTATTGGAATCAGCTTAACAGATAGACGATTCCAAAAGATTTTCACATGAGGCTGTTAGTGTTCTTAAATCATTGCTAAATCATTCTTAAATCGTTGCTGTGTCCAGTGTGTGAATGTAACTATTTTGAAATAATTTTGTAATCATTTATTGCTGAATTCTGATATATCGATTTAAGAACATTAACAGCCTCTTGTGAAAATCTTTTGCAATCCTCTATCTGTTAAGACGATTCCACTACACTTTGGGACGATAAAGGAATGGTATAACAATGCAGTGTGAAAATCTTCATTAATATTGTCCAAATAATGGACTTCAATGCACATTCTCTGTATAATTCATTATCCTAATAACAATGACAACATTTACATCTTCATTTCTGTTTGAGGAGCCACAGATCTGATACATTTTATCATGTGGAAACCTTTTTATGGCTTAGAACCAGCAGAATGATTTATGCTCATAAGATATGGATGGGCAAAATGTGGCCCTTCAAGCATGTTTCGGTTGCTCTCAGCATCCAGTCTAGAATAGGATTTTTGTGAACTGTCTCAGGCAGAAGATTCTAAGAGTGGGAATTCACTTTCTTAACAGATAGCATGGTGTCACTGTACCTGTTTGTCAAAACCAGAAGTAGGCTTCCCTCAAATTCCAGTTATTTTTTCCTTTGGGGGAGGATTTTTGGAAGTCTTTACAGCACTGAAAGCACACTGCAGTTGCCCACCCCTGCCATAAGTGATAAAGGACCAACACATCAGTGGAAGACTGCAGTAATATCTGCTCTCCATGGTTTACTTATGTCTCTGGTCATGTTATATACAGAAAACACAATCTTACAGCATGCTTGTTCAGAACAAAGTGCTCCTTGTGTTCAAGACAGCTAAATTGCCAGACATAAGAGTTGTACTCTGACTGATAAAGCTGTCGTGTCCAGAGGGCTAGAGGCAAGGGCTGTTTCATTGTGTGTGTGTTTGTGTGTGTTTACCATTTTGTGACAAGCTGAAGACTTTTCATGACCATGGCACTTTTAAGCAAACAAGTAAAAGCAGCCTTAACAGTAAAAAAAAATTATAAATTCACCACTCATTGTTAAGTGTTGGAGTAATCTTTAAGACATTCTCCAGCTATAAAACTCACCATATATGATTCCTGGGCCTCATTCCTGGTTCCTGAAGCAGATAACCTTGGCCTCATTTAAAACTGAATTGTGAAATCGAATCAGATTTGCAAGTGCTGGTTCCCACTTGCACAGATTCGATTTGGTTGAAAAGAAGCGGAAAAAACCAGCATTGAAAAGACACGGTTTAAATGGGTCTAGAGCATGGCCCCACTTTCAGAATCACTTCAGCAATTCAGATTAAGTGGAAACCATACTCATTTAAACCAGTTTGTATCAAATCATGATCTGGTTTAAATGGTAGTGGGAATGAGGCTTGATGCAAAGGCTGAAACACAGAGTCCATCTTAAATTCATATATTCAGGTTTTTTTTTTAAAAAAAATGTAAATAAATACTGTAGCAGGAAAAAGTTGATTGGTTCCATGTAGCCCCAACTTCAAAAGTGCTCCATCCATTTAAAAAATATCAATATGATATTTCAAGAAAGATTACAACAGCTTTATTTTCATCCCTTAAACAATCTGCATCATTGCATCTGTAGAGACATTTACAGTATATTGATTTTGAATTGTCTACCTCTACCAATCTACACTTCCTTTCCCCAGCTAGTTTTATATTTAGAAGTGCTGCCATTCATATGCTGGCCTAGACTTCTTTTCCTTCGGGGAGTGGAGATATATTTAAGGCTGCATCTACACTGCAGAATTTATGCAATTTGATACCGTTTTAACTGTCATGGCTCAATGTTATGGAATTCTGGCATAGTTTTGTGAGCTATTTAGCCTTCTCTTTCAGAGAGCTTTGGTGCCACAACAAGCTAGAATTCCCAGGATTCCACAGCCATGGAAGTTAAGGTGGTGTTAAAGTGGATTAATTCTGTAGTGTGTCAGCAGACTAGGAATGCCCAGTATTTCTTTCTTGTGGGTATAGAGCTCTTAAACTTACTGTGGGCTCACTGGTGTGAAGTCCACTATCCTCAGGTTGAGACTGAAGCAGAGACATCTGTTCAATAAAGCTATTCTGGTTGATGTTCTTTACAGTTTACTCAGCTTGGTTTAAGAGATATATTCGTGTTCCTATAGCAACCTCAGTAATCTTGGGAAACGTCTACAGTAAATAGATTTAGATTGAAAACATTAATCAAAAGGGGAAAAATATGTTTAGTAAAAGAAACCGAACAAGAAGACTACAAAAAAAAAATAAAAAATAAAAAATAAAAAAAAAATGAAAGAAGAAAAATAGCCAACTTTAACCAAAAACTTCAACAGATGCACAGTGTCCATTTTAGGTTGTTTCATCATTTCATTTCTACAGTTACAGTATTCAAATTATGTTTTGTTTAATTTCAAATTTATAAATATTCCTAACTTGCTACAAGAAGCCATCATAGGTCCAAAACACACTGCAGAAATCCCAGTTTGAGACCCAGGATTCCCTAGCACTGAGCCAGGACAGTTAAAGCAGTCTCAAACTGGATTATTTCTGCAGTGTGTTTTGGACCATAGTCTTTTGGAGGAGTGTAAGTCCCTAAAATCTGTGTAACATAAAATCAGTTTACCTCTTGGGTTGATACTGCCTCAGTGTCTTTCTTGACTCTGTTTCACTTGTAAGGCAGTAACAAGCTTGCTGGAAATGCCTGTGGAGTAACTGACTGGAAGGTCACTTTTAATTTATTTACTGTATCTTCTGCATAATTACTCACTATCTGACTGTGTGAAACAATCTTTATTGAAAGCAATTCTCTGAGTCCTGCAGTCCCTGCCTTGTAAATATCCCCATAGGGGCCTTTCTACAAATATGTCTACCATGCAGTATGTGTCAGGATAAACAGGTCTGATAAAATAACATGGATGTGGCCACTAGGTGGAGCTGTTGTGCAAGTTATTTACAGCTCTAGTGGCAGTTATATGTGTCAGCATTCAAACAGTGCATCATTGGAATGTGATGCAACTGTCAACTGTCGTTCTCAACTGTCACTGAGAGAGAGAGAGAGAGAGTCACCGAGGACACAGTGTGTGATAGAATAACCCTCCCTGTTTTGTTGTTATGGTTGTTTGGTTGGCAAAGTAATTTATTTATTAAAGTAACTTATTTATTAAAGCCCTTGTGTAAAGTGAAGGCTTGAAGTGCTCTTGTCGTTATTTCTCAAGCTGGGAGCTTAAGGCCGTTTGCAGTGGTGAATGAATATTTTCCTTCTTGGCCTGAATACCTTTGCAGACATCTCTTCAGATTCCTTCTCCCTGGCATCCTGTCGATGTGGTTCAACTCTGTAGGTGGTCGTGGTGGATACAGCGCGTCTTTCCACGCCCTAACAGTATGCACATTGCAAAAAAGAGTATTCAGAGTGAGCTGGGAAGGATGAAGGCCTGAAAGAGTAGCCTTATGTATCAATTGCCATGCTTGGCAAAGCTTCCTAGAACCTTCCTAGAACCTAGATTTCCCAATTTGACAGTTGAAGTATAGCCTTCATGGGATTTTCCCGGCAAGATTTGTTCAGAGAGGGTTTGCCATTGCCTTTGTCTGAGACAAAGAGTGTGACTTGCTCAAGGTCACACAGTGGTTTTCCATGGCCAAGTGGCAATGTTATTTATTTATTTATCTATCGAAACTTTGTTGTTAAAAGCAAGGATAGATACATACTAACAGAGAAAAATAAAAATAAACATCCAGTTATTACCTATACCTACAAACATTGTTGTTGTTGTTGTTGTTATTGTTATCCACCCTCGAGTCGATCTCAACCCATGGTGAACCTGTAGATGAGACATCTCCAAGACTCCCTATGCTCCACTGCTCTGCTCTCAGGTCCTGCCAGTTCATACCCATGACCTGGCATCTAGCACATGGCCTTCCTCTCTTTCTGCTTCCCTCCACCTTTCTTAGCTCAGGCGGTCTCCATAAATTAGAGCTTGCCGTCACTTTAACTGCCATGGCTCCATCCTATGGAATCCTGGGATTTGTAGATTGTTTTGGCACCAGAAGGCTAAATATCTCACAAAACTACAAATCCCAGAATTCCATAACATTGAGCGATAGCAGTTAAAGTGGTGTCAGACTGTATTAATTCTGCAGTGTAAATGCAGCCAAAGGGTGACTTATTCCCCTTTCTACTTTCTCATCCTTGAAGGGTCTTGTTGCTGCTGCTGCAAGGATGTGTTTTAGCTTAGCTTTCAGGGGAAAAGTATGCCTCCCTCCCGCCCTCAAATTCCATCAAAATAATAAGAAAGCCTGTGGTCAGGGGACTTTGGGAGACTGAGAATAAGAGATCTTCTTTCCTCACTCCTGTTCTAGATGTTGTTGGATGGTAACTCCCAGCATTCTTCACCTTTGCCTATGCTGGCCAGAGCTGCTGGGAATTGCCATCCAAGATTCAAAGGGCCATACTTTGACCATCTGTAGATTTTACAAACAAAACACATTGTTTTGCAAAATTTCACGGCCCAATGGCAGCTAAAAGCTATTCCAGAGGCTAACTTTATCATGGCATACCCACCAACTGTCCCAGTTTGGCAGGAGCAGTCCCAATTAATTCTTTATCATTCAACTTATTCAGCAGTTTTTAAAATGTCCCAGTTTCTCTCCCCCTCTTCTCATCTTCCTCCTTTGTCATCCACTTACTTCAATCACTGCAAACTAAGTGAAAAGTGCACAAATAAATTGCACTAAATTAACTCCGTAGAGGGAGAGAGAGAAGGAATCTTGCCCTTCCTAGTAGGCTCAGGCAAAATCAAACTGCTGCAGCCTCTCCAAGCTTGTGTGTTCTTCCTCATTATTATCTTTTGCCATCTTGGATGGATTGAAAAGTGGCACCAAAGGATGTGATGTTGGGGAAGGGCAGGCCCCCTAGTTTTGTTTCAGTTTCCTGAAAGAAAGTGAAGGCTTACTATATACTGATGAGTACTTGTTTTGTTGCTGTGAAGAACAACAGTATTAGGAAAATAGCTAGTTGGATACGGAAAATAAAAAGCAAACTGTCTGCTTACTCAGCATGAGCCCTGCTGGCACAGTAGTTAAATGCCTGTACTACTGCCACTCACTCACAAACTTTGTGAGTTCAATACCAGACTGGGCTCAACTCGACTCAGGCTTGCATCCTTCCGAGGTCACTAAAATGAGTACCCAGATTGTTGGGGGCAATTAGCTTACACTTAGTAAACCGCTTAGGGAATGCTTAAGTGCACTGATAAGTGGTATAGACATGTACTTGCTATTGCTCTTGCTATTCTTCCAAGGGCTAATTTCTCTGTGAGAGCAGGATCCATTGGGTCATTGTCAATGCAGCTACACAAACTGAAGACAAAGCAAAAGCTAACAAATGTCATAGCAGTCAGTTCCCACATAGATACAGAAGCAACTGGTTTGGAAAATGTACTATGACACGCTGAACTCAAGAACCAGTTTATGAAAACATAAGTTGACATTCATTAGTCAAAAACTGAATCCTGTTGGAAGTCCCATCTATCAGCTGCTGAATGGTATGTCAACACTGAGAGAAATCCCTTTGACTCAGTGGTTCTACTCTAGTTGGGAACAGGAACAAGATTCAGGCCAATGTTTTGATGACAGCTTTTGACATTTATAATTTAACATTCTGGTTACAGTTTTCAGTGCTGTTGATTCTTTTTGGCATTGGAGATGTTCTGTGTTTTCATGGCTTTACCTATCATTCTGAGCCAAGCCATGGGTAACAACAGGTAATGGTTGACATCGTTCATATTCAATGTCAATCCTCCTCAACCTGGTGCCCTCCAGACAGTGTTGTTGTGTATTCTAATGCCTTTTTGATTTGCGGCAACCGTAAGGTGACCCCATCACAGGGGTTTCTTGGTAAGATTTGTTCAGAAGGGATTTTCCTGTGCCTTCCTCAGAAAAAGTGTGACTTGCCCAAGACTACTCAGTGAGTTTCCATGGCTGAATGAACCCTGGTCTCTGGAATGATAGTTGAACAATGAAATCACTACACCATACTGACTCTCACCCTCCAGACATGCAGGACTACAACTCCCATTATTCCAATTCAGCATGATTAATGCGAGTTGTAGTTATCCAACCTGGAGGGCTTAACCAGGTCACAGAAGGGTGTTCTGTGCTGCATTCCTGTGGACTGATGGATCTGTGTCATTTGCAGTGACATAGGCAGTGAGATCTATACTCCATTATTCATAGGAGCATGACTACGCTGTGCTGATGTTCTCTGGATGTAAACTGTTTGCTGGAGTAGCGGGCTCATTGGATTGCTCTGACAAGTTGTATGTTGCATTCTAGCTGGAGAATCTAATTAAAAAGCAAAGGGCAAGGTAATTTCACAGTTTAAGCACTGACAGATTGGTGCCTGAATGCAAAATACTGGAACAGAGCCACTACTCATCTGAGAAGAACAGTTGTCAATGTACTTCATGTTGCTTTTTAAGCCTTCATTTGTGAATCAAAACATTCTTATACGATGGTACAACACACTAGATCTTGTACATTTTGTTTTTCTTGTTGCATATTTGAGAATTATAATGTCCTACTCCAAAATTATAATGCCAATGTTTTGTATCAGTATGTGTACTCTTGTGCCACCTTTAATCACTTAGGTTTTCTTCTTGATATTGCATATGATGCACTCACAGTCACAGACCATACTTTTAGTACAAGATAACTGAGTATAAAACTAAAGGGAATGAGCATGTTGAGATTTCCTCAGAGATATGTTTCAGCAATCGGACTTACAATTGAACCCCAAGTCTACTGCACAATGACTGGTCACAAAACAAATCATGCTAAAAGCAAGATATGTAGTTGAGAAAAACCACAAGTTATGATAAACAGATGTGTTTCACCACTTGGAGGAGCACCTCTGTTAAAAAAAAAACTCCTCTGAACAAATCTTGCCAAGAAATGATAAGTTCACCTTAGGGTTGTCAAAAGTTGGAAATGACTTGAAGGCACACATAAACAACAACAACAATTTATTCAAAAGCAGAATACTTTGACTATCTTCAACCAATGGCATCATTAGGGTGGGCAGTGGTGCAGAGTGCACCAGGTAACACCCCACAGGGGGTGTCACCTGGTGGGTTAGTACACCCAGGAGGGGGGGCGGGGAGGGGCAGCTGCCTTCTGTGTACCATGCAGCCATGGCCACATGAGACTTGGAAGCCTGGGGGGAGCGTCTGCTGAGAGGGCCTAGCACACACACTGTCCGGGAATGCTGCCAACACAGATACTCACATGGCTGATAAGAGACAAGTTGCTAGCAGCAATTCCTCCTCGGGCCACAAACGTTTCCCAAAAGAATAAGCCACTAGCCAGTCCAAGGTTCAGGATTCCAGATAGCCACACTACCAGTCCAGTCTGAGATCAAGAGTACCAGAGGGTTGGTCAAGTGTCCAGTCTGAGGTCAAGGATTCCAAGGCAGTCAAGAGTCTAGAGGTTAGGTCCAGCAGTGTTCGCTTAATAGAACAGATAGTCTCTGACAAGAGTTCAGCATCTCCCATGTGGCTTTTTATCTAACTCATTTAACCCAGCTGCTGCTTGTCTAATGAGCATTCCTCTGCAAGCCTCTTGGAACAACGAAGGCACGCCCTTTCTGATCTTCTCTGGCTAAGAAACCTCAATGCTCTGCTGCTCTAAGTCTCCCAAGTTGGCACTTCTACTGGGGCAAGGCTGGGCTGTTGAGCCTCAGGCTCCATTGGAGGAGATCCCACAGAGCTAGGGTCTGGCTGAGCCACAGCCACTGGGGCTGGGAGAACAGAGCTGGGACCTGGCAGGGCAGAACTGGGGCCTGGCACAGCCTCAGGTTCCTTCTGCACCTGAGGAGCCGAGTCCCCTTCGTCGTCTTCTGAGTCGTCCTTGTGGCTGGCCATGACACCCACACACCTTGCTGTCGCAGTGCCATTTACACACCGTAGCTGCGAGGTGGAGGGGAGTGCCCTTTTGGCCCCACCCCACAGAAGCCCCACCCCACAGAAGGTCCCCGCACAATGTGACACCTTGGGCAAAGACGGCACTGTCTCTAGCTGCTTCAATCTTTGGATTATGCATAGTTGAACAAATAGTTCAATTGTTTTTAAGAAAAACATGTCTTTAATCTGTATCATTGGGGTGTTAGCATGTAAAGAAATTCATTAAAAAATCAGAATTTTGGAAGGAATGTTGTATTTCCCAAGTATTTCCATGGATCTTGACTATGTCATTCCCCCTTGGCTGTTACAATTCCAGTTATATTTTCCCAATTAACTTTATTGGCAAAGCTTCCTGCCTTGGAAGCATTCATCTATTTATCTGATTTCTCCTTATTTAATTATTTTTTCCCTCTTTGCATTGTTTATGTTCGGTTCAGAAAAATTTCCTACCTCTACCCTAATCACCTTTTAGGGACACACACACACACACACACACACACACACACACACACACAATCACACCAGTAAACAGTATATAAGAAAGCAATACATTAAACTCAGCAAACCAGCCACATGACAATAAAAATCCAATTATGTACACCATTAAAAGCTGGTGTACATAACAGCACTCTTTAAAAAAAAAGTTTCAGCACTTATAGCACAATCTTCAGCTTCTCAGCAGTTATATTTACTATAGAAACCCACCCTGCAGCCTGCAGTAGAATCCCAAATATGTGTATTCAGACATAAGTTCCATTACGTCCATTGGTGCTCTCTGCCATCTGTTCGTGTACAGAATTTATGGCCTCAGAATCATTCAGCAACACTTAAAGCTGAGGATAGAAAAGAACCATTGTTCTTTTATAGTCCTGTATATTAATAATGCACACAAAATTGCCCTAGAAAAATAATAGAAACATAACTCCTTATCTCCCAGAAATTTAATACCTAAGGACCCCTAGAAAGGACGGTGCAGTTTGAAGTGTATGTGTACACACTGCATTAACCTATTTAAACAGCACCCATTCCCCAACATTTGCCAAAGTACAATAGAGAGATTGATAGGGACAATGAAGAAGATGGCCCTTAGGAAAGAATGAGACACACACATTCTAGGATAACATGGAAGTGGGTGATGGGTTGAAGGGTCTTTCCCAGAACCAAAAAAGGAAAAGATAGAAAGGAATATACAATTGTTTAATGTTGCATTGTTCTGCTGATGTTTTTAACCCTGTTTGTTTTAATTTATATAATCTGCCTTGGGTCTCAATGTTGGGGGAAAAGTGCAATATAAATAAGTAAATAATAATAAGTAAGTAATTGCTGTTATATAACACCGGCAACAATACATATAAAGGGCAGGGAACTGTCAAATTAGCACTCAAAGAACCTTTGTGCTGAAGAGCAGGGTACAAATACTCTAAATAAATAAATACCTAAACATAAAGGATTGCAGCATATAGTAATCATACTGCTATCCATCAGAAATGATCAAGCACCCCCCATATTAAAACAGTTATTGTAGTTATTCCATCCCAGGAATAACAAAGGCTGTATGACACCTATTCTATGCATGATTACTTGGAAGTACAGAATCATAGGGGTTGTTCCTACTACATTTTAAGACGCATCTCAATCCGGTGTAAACCATGATGGTTCCCACTTAATTCAAATACCTGAAGTGATTTGGAAAGGGGGGAGGCATAGTTTTTACTCATTTTTACCCATTTAACTTGTGTCAAAAAGACGCTGGTAAAATGGGGTGTTTTTTGGGTTGAATCGATTTATTTGGCAATAAATTGATTCAGCCCAAGTGGGAACCAAGTGGAATTGAATTGGATTTGAATCTGTCTTGGTTCCCACTGGCAGCACCTTTCCCGCCCATATCTCTATGCTCCGCCCTCCGTCCTCTGTCCTCCATCATCCTGTCCTGCCCCTCTCCTTCCACCCCAGCATGCTTCAGTCCTCCCAGCCTGCCTCTCTCCTTCTGCCCCAGCCTCTCCTGCACCCAGGTATGGCCAGGAAGGATGGAGGGAAACATGGCGGGGAAGCCACAGTTGTCACTTCCAGCACCGATACTTGAAACTGGTGCAAACATAGTGGGAACCATGCTGTTTGCTGAACCAGTTTCAGGAAGCGGTGCAGGAAATGAATCAAGAGGTAAGTGGGAACGAGGCCATAGAATCATTCCTGTAGTTTGCATCCATTGCTCCATGTCCCACCTAGTCTATGAGCAGCAGAAAACAAAATTGCTCCATCTCAACATGATAGCCCTTGAACTATTTAAACAGGGTTATCATATCACCTCTTTAACCTTCTCTTCTCCAGGCTAAACATCCCAAGCTTCCTAAGTCACTCCTTATAGGGCATGGTGTCCAGTAAATTAATCTGAATACATGGAGGGCACTTTTGAGTATATGTTGTACTTGTAAGAATTAAATTATATTTAAAGATGACTGAATTGTAATAAATAGGAGAAGTAATTTGTCTTCCCCCTATTGGGCCCTCCCTCTGATTCTCCTCCAGCTTGATAGATATACATCTGTTTACATTTTCTTTTAAAAAGTGTTATGTGTGTTTTCCTGTATCTTCTAACAGATTTTGCTTTCAGAGTAGTGGAAGCAAAGATGTGATAGGTGACTTTATAGGGCAGGCACCTTTGCATTCTCTTAATTGGTTCTTACATGCCCCTCCTTTTCTTGATGTGTTAATTGATCTTTTATTTATTCAGTTTTATAATATTTCATTTATTATTTTGCAATTCTTTTCATGGTAGTCAGACTGTTTTCTGCTAAGGTTGGTTGTTTTTATTTTAATGCATTGCATTATGTGTTTTCATTGTTTTGTGAAAAATGTACCAACACGTTGGCAAAATTATTAGCAACCGGTCTGTTCTGAAGTCCTTGAATACATGATTCCTACTTCTGTCTTAAATGAATCCTTGGAAATTTCCCTAATGCTATGTCTTTCATTTTCTAAATGCAGCAAATGTTGATAATGAGCCAACCAACAAGCCCAGAGTATAGCACTCTGCTTTGTTTTACTCTTGCTGGTTAGGTGATGTGTTCATAGAATCACAGAATCAATGAGTTGGAAGAGACTATAAGAACCTTCTAATCAACTCTTCTGCCATGCAGGAATACACAACTAAAGCAATCCTGAAAAAGGGTCATCTAGCCTTTGTTGAAAGACTTTCACAGAATGAGACTCCAGCCCCCTCCAAGGCAGTCTATTCCACCAGCTTTTCCAACAGCAAGATCTTCCTAGTATTTAGGTAGAATCTCTTTTTTTAAAAATTTGAATCCATGTTCTTTTCTCTGGGGCAGCAGAAAACAAGCTTGCTTTCTACATGACTTCATGTATTTAAATATGGCTAACATACCACTCCACAATCTTCTTTTCTTCAAGCTAAATATAGTCAGTGCCTTAAACCATTTGTCACAGGGCTTGTTTTCCAGACCTTTTATCATTTTGGTCATCCTCCTCTGAACATTGTCCAGCTTGTCCATATGCTTCTTGGTCTGTGGTGCCCAGAATAGTATTCCAGGTAGGGCTAACTACAGCTGGAGTGTTACTATTACTTCCCATGATCCAGACACTATATTTTTGTTGATGGGTATAATGTTTTTGAGTGCATCTATGGTTAACTGTGTTCCTTTTATTTTCCTTAGTTTTTTGCAGTTGAACTGTCACATGAAAATGACTGGAAGAAGAGAACGCTATGCAGAACACTCCCCTTTAATATACTACAAGAAGAGTTTGCCATTATCTACTTTAGCTGCCTGTAGCTCTTTTCCAACCTTCCACTGATTAGGTCTCATTCTTATTCTTCTGTGGCCTTAATAGCTCTCTTCAATATTTAAAGCCAGTAGACCTATGCTGACATCAATATTTCAATAGTAAGGCAGCTGCATTGCCACTAGGGAAGTTTCAGGAAGAAAAGAATATAATTCACATTTTTGCAGTTTTTTCTTTTTCATTATTAAGTATGTACAAAACATGTCTGTGGTGGCTGGGTTCCCAACCACCTGAAGACTTCTCCTGAACTACA
>NC_056523.1:65813356-65818447 GCF_019175285.1 Sceloporus undulatus
CCTCCCCCTTGTCCAATCAGGCCCATCCTCCCCTCCCCCTCCGCCGGCCGGGCCTTAAGACCCCCGGCTGGAGCTCCCCCATGGAGCTTCCAAGGCCCCTCTGGGGCCTGGGAGACACTGTCTCCCAGGCCCCAGAGAGGCCTCAGAAGCGGCTCCGCAATCACGGAGCAGTCAAAGACTTCTCTGGGGCTTGGGAGACGCTGTCTCCCAGCCCCGAGAGGCCTTGGAAGGCTCCGCAATTGCGGAGCCGCCTCCAGGGCCGGCTGGGGGGGAATCCCAGGTGGCCAAACCGGCGGACCTGCGGACCCACCCAAAAACCGGGAAAGTCCCGCCCCCAGGCGGGATATGGCAAGCCTACTTGCGAAAGGAAAGCAGGACGAGGCCCAGGAGGCAAATACACGCCTCCATCTGCAGAATCCTGGGATTTGTAATCTGTTGAGGCACCAGGATTCTCTGATACACAAGTGAAACCTCCGCCAAACTAGAAATCCCAGGTTCCCAAAGATGGAGTCGTGGCAGTTAAAGTGGGGTCAAAACAGTAAACTGCATTATTCTGCACGTGGAAGTGTTGCCAGAGAAAGGCAAATCCCCGATCTGGATCTGCACTCCAGAAATAACGCCGTTTGACCCCACTTTAACTGCCACGACTCCATCCTTTTGGGATTGGGAACCTGGGATCTGTAGTTTGATGCTGCACCACAGCTCTCTGATAGAGAAGGCTAAATATCTCACAAAACTACAGATCCCCAAATTCCCTAGCACTGAGCCAGGGCCATTAAAGCCATGTCAAACTGCATTATTTCCTGGCTAGCATGCTTTTCTGCTCTTCCCAGTCCCAAATTTAAGGCTGCCTTAAGGCTCAATAGCTGAGGCAAAAGAAATAAACTTAATCACACTGAAACCTTAGCAGACAAACTGAATTTTACTGAGTTGCCTGAAGTAATTGTATTTATTTCTGTGCTTGCTCTCCACAACATGTATTGATCTAAAAGGATTCCCAAGACAATTTATATTAAATTAAATAACATAATGCAATGTCTAAGCATGTTAAGTTACCGTACTGTAAACATTCTTAAAGGAGCATGGTGAAAAGCAGTATTATTTATTTATTTCCTATATTTATATACTGCCCAGTTGCTTTTGCAGTGTTGTTGCTGTTGTTGTGTGCCTTCAAGTTGTTTCTGACAACCCTAAGGCAACCCTTGGCAAGTTTCTTTAGGTTTGCCATTGCCATCCTCTGAGGCCGAGATGCAATCAAACCAAATTCAAAACAGTAATTAAAAAAGCAAAAATAATAGTAATAACAACCCACAACCAAAGCAATAAGACAACTCATTCTAGTATCAAAATGTTAAAATACCAAGATGTGTAAAATCCACCAACATAAACTTCAGCCATAGAAGTAAGAAAAGTCTCTTCATATGGATTTGTTTAGGTTAAGGGGGTCTAAATCTGTAGCTGATGTCTGTTTGCTTTCAAAGTGCCTGCCAACTTATGGCAACCTTAAATTTCCTTCAGCAAGGAATACTCATCAGATGTGGTTTTGGCAGTTCCTTCCTCTGAAATACAGTGGACCCTTGGTATCTGCTGCAGTTTGGTTTCAGGACTTCCCATGCATACCAGAATCCATGGATGCTTAAATCTCTTTGCATACAGTAAGATTGTGCCGCTTATACAAAATGGCAAAATCAAGGTTTGCTTTTTGGAACATTCCTTTCAAAAATATTTTCAAGCCACGGATGGTTGAATTTATGGATGCAGAACCCATGTATACGGAGAACTAACTGCATTACCTGTAGCACCTGGTATTTGTTGATGGTCTCCCATCCAAGTACTAGCCAAAGCTGACCATGCTTTGCTTCCAAGATCTAGTGCTTTTAATTCAAACATCATCCAGATCCATTTTATGAGCCACTGTAGTGTAGTGGTTGGAGTGTTGGACTAGGACATTGTTTCAAATCTCAACTCAGCCATGAAAATCCACTGAGTAATCATGGGCAAGTCACTCTCTTGGCCTCAGTGGATGGCAATGGCAAACCCTCTCTGAAGAAATTTACCAACCGTACGACTGCCCTAGGAAAACTCTGTGTGCCTTAGGGTTACCACATCGGAAACATCTTGAAGGCACACAACAACAACAGCATAAACCCATTTACCTGGGAGTAAATCCTGTTGAAGATTTCTCCATAAGTAATTTGTGCTTTGGGTTGTACCTGTCAAGAGGTGATAATGTGTGTAGACAGAGGTGCCCATACCTGCTCTGAACTACCAAGCCATTGCATCTGATTTTTCTGCAGATTGGCAAATGGACCTTTGGGAATATAGTGAGCTGATAATTATTGAACCAGGTAGTTTTAAAATCTAACCAGGAATCCTGAAGGCACAGCTGCTGTTCTGTATACCCTTTTTCATAGGTCATTTAAGGAATTAAGATGCAGACATAAAAGGCAGTGATGCCAGGCTCTTCAACTCTGTTATATTCCCATGATGGCCAATGATTTGAAGTCCTACTATGTTGTTTTGTGTCTTCAGGGTGACTCTAACTTATGGAGACCCTATACTAAGATTTTCTTGGCAGGATTTACTCAGAAGATGTATTCCATTGCCTTACTCTCAGGCTGGGAGAGAGTGACTTTTCCATGTTAACCCAGTAGGTTTGCATGGCTGAGTAGATTTGGAGTCCATCCACATTGTAGAAATAACCTGGTTTGATCTTGCTTTAACTACCATGGCTCCATGCTATTGATTTCTGGGCATGGTAGTTTCTTGGGGCACCAGAGCCTTGCTAATGGCAACCTCATGAATGTCACAGGGTTTTCTTATGCAAGAAATACTCAGAGGTGGTTTTGCCAATTTTATTTCTCTTCCCTGCACACCCCATCACCATCCCATCTGACAAGCTCACTTTCTCTTGGTCCCAGAACACAACCTGAAATCCCTGTTGCGTATATAGAGCAATAATGCTGTATAGTGTAGCAATAGTGCTACATAGAGTAGAAATGTTTTGAAATGCTCTTAAATGATGTGGGACTCACTCACATTCTGCATAACCCACAAACCAAAATTAGGATGTAATAGTTATATTTTTTACATTGCCTTAAAGAGACATACAGTGTGTCCTCGGTATTTGCAGGGGTTTGGTTCCAGGACCCCCGTGGTTACCAAAATCCATGGATGCTCAATTCCCATTAAATACAGTCATCACTCCATATCCCCTGATTCTTTATCCACTGATCCAATCCACGGTTTGAAAATATTTTTTAAAATATAAAGTCCAAAGAGCAAACCTTGACTTTGCCATTTAATATAAGGGACACCATTTTACTGCCCATTGCATTTGATGGGACTTGAGCATCCACAGATTTTGGTATCCACAGGGGGTCCTGAAACCAAACCCCAGTGGATACTAAGGGCCCACTCTACAATGGCATAGTAAAATGCTGTCCCTTGTATCAAATGACAAAATTAAGGCTTGCTTTTTGGAATGTATATGTTATTTGAATAATTTCAAGCCGTGGATGGTTGAATCCATGGATGAAGAATCAGTAGTTATGGCAGGCTGGCTGTATTTCTATATATATTCAAACTGAATCCCCTAGCCTGTTTATTTTACACCCTGCCTACATGAACACTGAGTCCTGAATGGACACTCAAAAGATTGGCAACTAGTTTTGGCAAGGCTTGCTATGAATTGTAAAACTACAGCCCTGAAATGTACTGCTTCAAACTGCAGGGGAGTGGGTCATATTTTCAATATTGTGGCCTTTCCATTTCTCCTCCATCTGGTGATGCAATTCTGTCAACTAGCAACATGACTTCAGCTGTTGGCCCAATTTCTTCCCTGTTCACTCAGCAGTAACTCCACTGGACTAAATCCACTGTGCTTTCTGTGACTATAGCAACACGTTAATTCTATTCTCTGTGGCTGTCTTGTTTGCTTTCATCACCCTCTAACTATTGTAAGCTTTTGTTTTAGTGCTTGTTACAGCACACTGGCTGTTATTATTACAGATTTCATTCTCTTTTGTATGAGCAAACCCCATTTGAGCCATTATTAGAGAAGCTGGCATTCTAGACCTAGATTATTCAGTAGCTGCTTCTGGCAGAAATCTATGTCCTCAGCATGTCAACTCAGACTGGTTATTCATCGTCTGTAATCAGCTTGGACACCTTTGTATAAGGAAATAAGCTGTAGTTTTTCTTCTTATGTGACCAATGTTTTCAATATTCAGAATATCCTACAGAAACATTGTTGATTTGTTATGGCAATCCTCTCTTGGAGTTTTCTTTGTATGCTATCCCCTAACTCTGAAGCGGAGAGTGTGTGACTAGCCCAAGGTCACCGAGTGGGTTTGTACTGTTAAGCAGGGACCTGATCTCCTGGAGTCCTAGACCATCCGCTACACCATGCTGGGTTTCATACCTCTAAAGCTGAGGAATGTGGCTTGTCCAAAGTCATGGGTGAGTGCCAATTCAAACCCTAGTCTCCTGGGACAAGTCTACGCTGGCCAGAATACTCTGGGATGCTCCAAGAGTATTCAGATCCTGAAGCTGCCCTGAATTCCCCCTGCCATTGCCTATGTCCAGCTCTAACTGATTAACCAGTTATGGACCTTCCTGGACCAAGATGGGTTGGCCATATTTATCCATGCTCTGGGAACCTCCAGACAGAGCTATGTCAATGTGCTGTATAGATGGACTTCTCCTTGAGTACACTTTAGAAACTGCCATTGGTACAGAATGTAGAAGTCCAGGTCAGGAAGCACAACACTAGTAAAGATATATCTTGCTCCCTCCCAAATGATCATGACCTCCACTGGTTGTCAATATACCTCATGATGCTCACTTTAACATACAAAGCTCTAAATGGCTTGGGACCCAAATATATGAAAAAGTGTCCCTTCTTCGATTGGCCAGCCTATGTCACCAGCAGAGGAAGCTGTTATGAAGATCACTGAATTCAGAGGGTCATGGGGTAGAGACAAAGTTAAAAGCCTTCTTCCTGGTAGCCCCAAGCATGACTCTGTGGTGCATATAGCATCTTCACTGTATACATTTCATCAACAAATCAAGATGACTTTCTTACCAAAA
>NC_056523.1:65818547-65823966 GCF_019175285.1 Sceloporus undulatus
ATCTTCTACTTTTACTCTCACTCATTGTGAGTGTCTCAGAAAGCAATTATTATTATTATTATTAACCTTTATTTATGAAGCACTGTAAATTTACACAGCGCTGTACATACAATCTTTTTAGTTAGACGGTTCCCTGCCCTCAGGCTTACAATCTAAAAAGACATGACACAGAAGGAGAAGGGGGTGGTGACGGGAAAGGGTAAGAGGTCCAGCAGTTCCTCTCAACCTCTGAGGCCTGGACCAAGGCAGATGGACTGAAGGGAGGGCTTGGCTTCAAAATGGAAGGTTAATCATTATCCAGGGAAAATACATACTCACAAGTAGGATAATACATATACAGTACATAGCAATACAGGAAATGGATCGATAAACAGCCAACAACAGAACATCTGATAGTAAGCGACAATTATGCGATGCCTGGGAAGGCTTCTTTGAATAGGATGGTTTTCAACTCCGTTTTGAAGCTGGTTAAAGAAGTGATGGCTCTTGCTTGTGGAGGAAGAAGGTTCCAGGAGTGAGGGGCAGCAAGTGAAAAGGGGCGAATCCGGGATGGGGCAGAGGAAATCCTGGGCTGGGACAGGAACCCTTGACTACCAGAACGGAGGGCCCTGGTGGGAAGGTGAGGAGAAAGAAGGTCAGATAAGTAAGGAGGGGCCAGTCCATGGAGGGCTTTGAATGTCGACAGCAGGAGCTTATACTGAATGCGGAAAAGGAGAGGGAGCCAGTGAAGGGATGCCAACACAGGAGAGATGTGGTCAGAGCGGTGGGTGGAAGTGATAATGCGTGCAGCTGAATGCTGGACAGAGATTAAAGGACGGAGGTGAGAAAAAGGAAGCCCAGCCAGGAGGACATTACAGTAATCAAGTCGTGAGATCACTAGGGCATGGACCAGGATCTTGGCAGTAGAGGCGGAGAGATATGGTCGGATTTTGGCAATATTGTACAAAAAGAATCTACAAGCCTTGGCTGTGGTCTGGATCTGAGGGATACACGACAGAGAAGAGTCAAAGATAAAACCAAGACTGCGGGCTTGCTGGACTGGTTGAATGGAAATGTTGTCCACAGAGACAGAAAAGGAGTGTTGAAGGTTGGGCTTAGGAGGAAAGACAAGAAGCTCCGTCTTGGACATGTTGAGCTTCAAACGCCGATGGCGCATCCACTGTGAGACAGCTGTAAGGCAAGACGAGACTTGCTGTTCAAGCCTTGGAGAAAGGTCAGGGGTGGAAAGATACAGCTGGGTGTCATCGGCATAGAGATGGTAGGAAAAACCAAAAGAGCTGATGAGTTTTCCTAAGGACAGTGTGTAGAGAGAAAACAGAAGGGGACCCAGAACAGAGCCCTGGGGAACTCCAACAGATAAGGGAACAGGAGAAGAAGTCTGACCACCTGCAACTACTGCAAAAGATCTGCCAGACAAGTAAGATCTAAACCAGTCGAGAACAGAGTCTGAGAACCCAAGGTCAGAGAGTATGTCAATTAGGAGACAGTGATCAACAGTGTCAAAGGCTGCAGACAAATCAAGAAGGATGAGAACAGAGTAAAGGCCATTAGCCTTGGCCTGTAAAAGGTCATTTGAGATCTTAGTGAGGGCTGTCTCAGTGGAATGCTTTGGGCGGAAACCAGACTGAAAGGGATCGAGAATGGAATTGGCTTCAAGAAACTCAAGACAGTGCGAATAGACAACCCGTTCCAAAACCTTAGAAAGAAAGGGGAGAAGAGAAATCGGACGATAGCTAGACAAAGAGGAGGGGTCAAGAGAAGGTTTTTTCAGAATTGGGGAAATGAGAGCATGTTTGAAGTCTGACGGGAAGGAGCCTGTAGAGAGAGAGAGATTGAAGATATGGAGAAGCGAGGGCAGAAAGGAGGGAGCTATAGAGATTAGAAGACGAGTAGGAATAGGATCAAGAGGACAGGTAGCAGGTTTGGAAGAGTTCAGAAGTGTAGAGAGTTCATCCAAAGAGGCAGGAGAAGAGACAGGAAGATTAAGAGCAGAAGGAGAATCAGTAAACATAAGATGTGAGATGGTACCTCTGATTGGCTTCTTAGGCATTTTAATTAGGCATTAAGGCTATGCTTTTCTATTTACTTACTGAAGAGAGAGCCTTCATCGACTTTGGTAAGACTTCTTCTGAGGAGACTTTGGTGGGATACAGACCACCAGAAAGAGGCGGCCGGGAGCTGCCTCTCTTTTCCACATAGCCGTGCCACAGCAACTAAATTGTGCAGCACTGCTACGCGGAAACAAAAGGAGTGCTGAAAAGTGGCTCCTTTTAGCGCGACCGCAAACTGCCTGCAGTGGCGCGAGCACGTCGCTGCCGTGCGCGCCCATCTGGATGGTGTGCAGCAGTGACGTCATCGCTGTGCATGCTGTATATACAGTGCCGCACAGTGATGATGTCATGGTGACGTCCTAGGGTTGTGGGGTGTCTGGAAACAGCGCCCCGAGGCAACCCTAGCACGTCACCAGGACGTGCTAAAGGGCCTGTCTGTCGAGGGCCTTTTATAGACTAAGGGCCTTTATAGACTGGCCTGAAAGTCTGGCCTAGGGGCAAAGTCAGAGTGCAGTGTCCTCATGATGTACACCTGACCCCTGTTCCAGATGGTGTGCAGTGTCATAGTGTGCCTCCGGCACTGCATCCAGATGATGCAGCGCCAAAGGAGCGCCATATAGCCGCACTGCTATGGTGTCCTGGAAAGGCCAGATTGGGGCTATGGCATGAGGTTGTCACGGCCCCAATCCAGCTAGGAAAGGAACAGTTGCAGGCCGCTGCTTCAGGGCCATCTGTCAAGCTCCTAAATACCTAGACGCCAATTAAGATTTTCATGTGAAAACAAGTCTGCTTCCCTTCCAAGGCTAGTATATCCAAATAAGGATGCAGTTAACCTTGGCAGGTCAGTGTCGTCTTCAAGCCATTATGTGATGTGTTTTGAAAAGCAATGGTTCTGCAGGGCACAGTCTCTGACTGTTAATGTTAATTAATGATTTCATATGACAACTCATGCTCTTGGATAATGTAAGTAGTAAACAAGACCTAGTAGCTCTTAGAAGAGATCGTAACTAAATGGGACATAGAGTAGGCTGAGATATTTGCCATGGTGGGTCAGATTTATTGCTGTGTGTTGTTTATATAGTTTGTTAAATGTGTAAGGCCACCCATCAATAACTGCACTCTGGGGAGCTTAGAGAATTTCATATTAGATATTTATCTTGCCCTCTGTTCACAGAGCTTAGGGTTCTGTATATTATTCTCACTAAGGCATTTTATTTTCTCAGCAGCCTGTAAATTATTTTTAAATGACTATGTAGTTTTGGATCTGGGTTTCTTAAAAATAATCTTTTCCCATATTTATCACCTTGTGCATGCCAACTGGAACAGGTCTATCTTAAGTTGTGTTCCATATTCATCTGCTGATTAAATGTAGTGTCAGTCTTCTATGCCTAGTTAGATGTGACACTTACTTGATGTAAGGCCTGCACCACTCCAACACTGAGTGGTTTATAGTTTTTTGTGGGTTCTTTGGGCTATTAGGCCATGTTCTAGAAGAGTTTATTCCTGACATTTTGCCATCTCTGAGGATGTCAGGCACAGCTGCTAGTGAAATGTCAGGAATAACTCTTCTAGAACAAGGCCTCATATCCCGAAAAACCCACAAAAAACTATGAATGCCGGCCGTGAAAGCCTTCAACTTCACACTGAGTGGTTTAGATGTTTAGTGAAAATTTGGCTTTTAGAAATGTAGTTTCATTGGACTGGCCATTTCTCTTTGGTGTTTCTCCTGCTGCTGTGGTAGGACTTTCTTCTTCCCCAATTGCCTGATCCTCATTTGTTCTGGTAAGGTCTGTGCACCGTCTTTTAAAACTTTTCTGTTTTCTGATAGCTTATGCTTATTGTCATTTAAAATATGAGATGCATTGGATTCTTCTGAAAGAAAAAGGAAGATATAAATGTTTACAATTAATTTGCTGGGTATATTCCATTGCATAATGGGGAAAACATGTTACAGCCTTTAAATAACCATGAACTGAGTAGATTTGTACTCTGCTTTCTTCTAGATTCAAGCACTTCAGAATGCATATGATGAGCTTTGTCAGAAAGAAGGTCTTACAGCCCTGCCTTATTTTTTAATCAAGTATCATGATGATTTTGTTTTTGTATCCTTGCTTAAAAACTGGGAAGACTTTTTCCCTGACCAAAGGGAGAAGGTAAAAAAATGTAAAACACTTTTTGGTAATGCCCAAGGTTTAAAGTTTTTTGAAGGAACTATCCTGCTATGGAGGCAATATATTGTGGGAGAATGTGGGAGAGAGCCTTATCTTCTGTGGCACAATTGTATACTTTTCCTTAGAAGCCCAGTTGGCAACAATAATATGTCAAGTCAAAACATAGTTTTATATTAAAGCCTTTGAAGTCTGATTTAAAGGTTGATTCTCCCATATCCAAAATGCTTAGAACCAGAGGTGTTTGAGATTTGGGAATACCTATACTGTATTTGCATATATGTGCATTATGAGATATTTTGGAGATGGGTCCCACGTTTAAACACGTTTATTTATGTTTCATATACAACTTATACACATAGCCTAATGGTAATTATATACAATATTTTAAATAATTTTGTGCATGAAACAGTGGGCCAGAGCAGATGAGCGGGAAGGAGCGCCCTGAGCCCGTTCCAGCCAGAACCCGGTTGGGATCATGACGACTGCACAACCCTCTCTGAAAGTGAACCACGGCCACTGGCCCCAACCCACTGCCAGGTGCTCCTTTTTGCTCTGGCCCAAAAAACGATGTGCGGTGTTGGAGTGGTTTCAGGCTGCATTGGAGGCGTAACAGTTTAATATGTTTTTAGTCCAAATTATTTCCTACTGTAACATATTGTAATAAATTATTTCCTACTGTAACATGGGGCTTTCCAAATAATTCCAAGAACATTCAATATTTTCAGTTTCAAGAAGAAGAGAGCAAAATCTTTTTGGCTAATTGGATATCTGAAAATATTTTTTGTGGTGGGGAAGGACTTTGCAGGGGATCTATTAAGGGGCATTTGGGAATCTTTGAGAGATCAAGTTCCTTATTTAGGGACACTTTGGACTAATAGCAAAAAAAGATCTGTAGGTGTTTATTGAGCACATGTTTTTTTCTTCATAGTTAAAGTCGTGGGATGTACAGGGGTATCTTTTATATCAGAATGAATGTCTGGAGAGAGGAAAGCAAAACCTAGCCTGTCTTACATCATTATGTTCATGTGTTTCAAACATCTTTCCTCCAACTCTGATACTAAAAGAGGGTTAGCTTGCTAGGGTGCAGCGGGTATACACAAAACAGCCAAGTATGGCAAAATAAGGCAGTGGAAAGAGCTTTACTCCTTTCCCTTGCACTGACCATTTGACATTATGATGTCTTTCACATTACACAAT
>NC_056523.1:65826966-65846186 GCF_019175285.1 Sceloporus undulatus
CCTTGCACTGACCATTTGACATTATGATGTCTTTCACATTACACAATAATAGCACTTTGATACCACATTAACTTCCATGGCCGCATCTTAAAGCATGCTGGGATTTGTAGTTTGGTCAGAAAATAAAAGTGTTTGGCAGAACATTTTGAATTCCTCTTCCTAAACAATAAAACCTAGGGTTCTATAGGATGAAGCTACAACAAAAGGTGGAATCAGAGTGCTATAACTGTGCAGTACAAAAGACGACCTTGCTTGGTACTTCTCTGCTTTACAGATGCTAGACATGTGTGTTAAACGTACACATGGCTAATTTAGTTGATAGTCATTAGCAGAGCTTGAACAGCCCTAGTCAGCTTTTTTCTTTTTTGTAGTTAAAAAAAGTAACTTTTTGAAGCTGTTTATTAGGCAAAACCTTGCTTTTTGAAGAAGATGGTCACTAGTGAAGAAAGGCACTCTCAGAGCAATCAAATACTGTATGTGCTTTCTTTAATCCAAGCTAACACATTGTGAACTTATTGGGTGATTCTCTGGCCTCCCCATTTTTCATTAGCTTTAATTTGATGAATAAACTAAATATGAAAGAGGGTTTGCTAAATACAAGAGAGATACAAAACTTAACTGTATGTGCTTGCAGCCTCACAACACCACAATGTGCAGATGTGCTGGTCTAGTGGTGTGGGGGCATCAGTGTGGTGTTGTGAGGCAGCAAGTGCATAACGTTAGGTTTTGTATCTCATATTTGGTGAATAAGATAGTGGCACAAATTGAAATGTAAGAAGTCAGCTTGGATTATTCTGACTTTTGTGCTCAATCATACACCTTTCCCCTAAATATGCTGACTGTTAATATTGTCTTTGTTTTTCCTTTGCAGGTTACATTTGGCATTTATGACCCCTGTAATTTTGCCCAATATCCAGGATGGCCTCTACGAAATCTGTTAGTTCTGGCAGCATACAGATGGTATTTATTATTAGATGGTTTTTTAAAATGTGGCTTTCACCTTGGGTGATATCCTAGATCAGTGATTCACAACCTGTGCTCCAGGGAGCCCTTAGGGCTCCATGTGCACTTCCCAAGTGCTCTGTGGCCACTCCAGAAAAATGAAAGACATAAAAATTGAATGAAATTAAAGAACAAGAAGCAAAAAGGAAAACAAATTGTAAGACATAGAGTAGGCCTCTTAGGGGCTCTGCCATAGAAATTGATTCTAAAAAGGGCTCTGTGAGTTAAAAAGTTTGGGAACCTCTACCCTAGATACAGTGGTACCTCGGGATACGAAATACCCAGGTTACGAAATTTTCGGGATACGAAAAAATCCCATAGGAAATAATTGTTCCGGGTTACGAATGTTTACTCGGGTTACGAAAAAAAATTTTGGTGCTTTTTTCGGCTTTTTCGCACGAAACGCGGCTTTTCCCCATTAGCGCCTATGGCAATTCGGCTTACGAAGGCTTTTCGGGTTACGAAAGCGGCCGCGGAACGAATTAAATTCGTAACCCGAGGCACCACTGTACATCTATTAGAATTTAACCCTATTGAACTTGGTGAGACTTTTTGTTATTAATTGCCCTTGAGTCAATCCTGACTCATGGCTACCCTGTGGACAAGACATCCCCACTATTCTTCTTACGTCCTGCAGTCGTAAGACTTGTGACCTCCCTGATTGGGTCTAGCCATCTGGTGTCCAGTCTTACTCTCTTTCTACTGCCTTCCACTTTTCCTAGCATTATTGTCTTTTCCAGTAAGTCACACCTTCTCATGATGTGGCCAAAGTACGACAGCCTCTGTTTGATCATCTTGGCTTTTAATGACATTTCAGGCTTGATCTACGCTAGGATCCATTTGTTTGCTTTTTTGGCTGTCCATGATATTCTCAGCACTCTTCTCCATTACCACATCACAAATGAGTTTATTTTCTTCCTATCCGCTTTCTTCCCTGTTCTGCCTTCACATCCATACATGGTAATGGGGAATACAACGGCTTGGATTATTCTGACTTTAGTGCTCAATCATACACCTTTACACTTTAGGATCTTATCTACTTCTTTCATAACTGCTATTCCCATTCCTAGTTGTTTTTTATTTCTTGGCTGCAGTCTCCATTCTGATCAATGTTTGATCCAGTACTTCTCAAATAGTGGGGCGGGCCCCCCGGGGGGGGCGCGAGGCTCAGGATACAGTGTTATGCAGAGGTGTACTTATAACAATTTTATAGACAAATGATACTATTTACAGTCGCGCGGGGGGCGCAAAATGTTTTCTTCTTCCTAGGGGGGGCATGACAGAAAATAATTGAGAAGCATGATCCAAGGTATGGAAAATAGTTCACTATTTCTATTTCCTTGTTGTCTGGGTTAAATTTATGTAGATCGTCTGTAGTCATTATTTTTGTTTTCTTTATGTTCAGCAGCAAACCTGCCTTTGCACCTTCTTCCTTGACTTTCCTTAGTATTTGTTCCAAGTTTATGATATTTTTGACTAGTAGTATGGTATCCTCTGCGTATCAGATAGTTGACGTTCCTTTCTCCTGTTTCCACTCCTCCTTCTTCTAAGTTTAAACCTGCTCTTCATGTGATATTTTCTGCGTACAAGTTGAACAAGTAGGGTGAAAATGCAGCCCTATGTACTGTCTATTGAATCAGAGGTGAATCTGCTGACTTTCTTGTACTTTGTTTAGTGGACTAGATTGATGTTAGGAATTTTATTTGGTACACATGTGTATTTTGATGGCCTAAAAGACGACAAGAAAACGACCCGATTCAAAAATTCTATTATGACAGAATTCACACTTTCCATGGGACAGAGCATGGACACAGAAAATGTGTCCTGGATGTGTTTTGCCCACACATGCCAGCCGAAAGACCATTTTTAAAAAGCCGACTGAATTTCAAATTTGCATTTAAAGTGGTACTAACAGATGGCATTTCTTCTGCCGCTATACTGTTGTTCCTTTATCATGACAATACCACCCTGAGAGGGATTTCGGCTATCTGCATTAAGGCCACAGATACTTGTAAATTTTCGTAGTTTAAAAATTTAATTCATGTTTAAACAGCATAGGAAAGGCATATGGGCGACATGCACATTCCCTTTCTTTGCTGGCTGCCAATAAACTGCAGGAAAGCCAATCGCCTTCCCTGGTGTCCATTAACAGAAGCTGACATCATGAGCCTCAATGAGCTTTCCAATTGTGCTACCTCTTTGTGCGCTGTTGCAATGTAAATTCAGAAAAATTCACTGGCGATACCTGGCATTGCGGATACTCATATTCAAACCTTCAGCATTCTTAAAAGGGAAGTACGCACAAGGCGATACACAGTCTTTCACTGAGGAATATAACTTAAAATATCAAAGGGCCAACGGGCAGGACATTTCCCATTTTTTCGTTATCAGATTGTAAAGCTGTTTTGATCAGTTTATTTGAAGTAATTCACCGTACATTAAGCTCTAAATTTTAATTTTTTTTTATCCCCCCTTAATTTTTTTTTTTTACTACCACCATGTATTAAACACATCTGTACAATTGTGTTCATATTATACTTTTATTCCCCCTCCCTAACCCCTCCCCAAATAAGACCAACAGTATAGAGAAATTACAATCCCCAACCAAATTACCACTCAGTTCGAGATATGGAAAATATTATTGATTATATTATTACTTCTTCCTACCCCATTTTCCCTTCTTGTTCTAATTACTAACTTCCAATTTGTCCTTCCCATGGTTTCTTTAAAGTTTTCCCCAATATATTTTAATCTTCTTTCCCTACGGAAGTCGAAAGATATTATTCTTTATATATTTCATAAGTAGCCTTGTTCAATTAATTTGTTTCTCCCCTATAAGAATCACTGCATGAGCAGCTTTTAGAAAATTGTTTTTGTTACATATATTTTTGATTATGTGCCATCCTAACTCCCCTAAATTGAGAGTTAGGCAATTTATCTTTACTTACTGTATTCTATCCCTATTATTGTATTTATCTGATGCTCACCTCTGCCAGACTTTTTGTACACATAGCATTCCAAATTTATTTCTTATTACTTATATAGTGCTGTAGATTTGCACAGCTCTGTACATAAAACAACAAATATAAAAGAGTAAACCTGCCTATGGCGTACAATCTAAGAAATGATAGGATAATGCAATTAAAACACATAGCCAATACAGGAAATGTTTCAATACAAACAGGCACAAAAAGAACATCAGCTAGCAAGTGACAATTCTGCAAATGCCTGGAAAGGCTTTCTGAACAGGGATGGTCTTCAACTCCGTTTGAGCTGGTTTTATTAAAGAAGTGATGGCGTCTTGCTCGCGAGGGAAGAAGTTTCCAGGCGTGAGGGGCAGGGGCAAGCAGTGCAAAGGGGCAAATCCTAGATGGGGCAGAGGAACTCCTGGGCGGGATAGCCGACTTGACTACCAGAACGGCGGGCCCAAGTGGAAGGTGCGGAGAAAGAAGGTCTGGATTAAATAAGGAGGGGCAACCATGGAGGGCTTTAACGTCGACGCAGGAGCTTGAACAACCCACACAAAAACTGAATACGGAAAAGGGAGGGGGCTGAGCCAGTGAAGGGATTGCCAACAACGGAGGAGATGTGGTCGAGCAGTGGGGCGGATGTGATCCTCGTGTAGCTGATATGGCTGGACATAATTAAAGGACGAGGTGAGAAAGAGGACACCCAGCCAGGAGGCCATTACAGAAATCCGGTGAGATCCTAGGGCATTGCCCCGGATCTTGGCAGTAGAAGCAGAGAGATCTGGTCGGATTTGGCAATATTGTACAAAAGAAATCACAAGCCTGGCTGTGGTCTGGCTCTGAGGGATACACGACAGAGAAGAGTCCAAGATAAACCAAGACTGCGGGCTTTGCTGGACTGGTTTGAATAGATGTTTGTTTCATGAGACAGAAAAGGAGTGTGACGGGTGTGGCTTAGGAGGAAAAAAGACAGACGCTCCGTCTTGGACATGTTGAAGCTTCACACGCGATGGCACATCATTGTGAGGACAAGGACAAAACTTGCTGTTCAAGCCTTGGAGGAAAGGTCAGGGGTGGAAAGATACCACTGGGTGTCATCAGCATCGATGGTAGGAAAAACCAAACGAGCTAAGAGTTATCTAAGGACAGTGTGTAGAGAGACACAGAAGGGGACCCAGAAACACATAGTCTAATATTACTTTAAACTCCACATCCCATGCCAACATTTAGTTGACGTTTGACATTTGTAAAGCTAATTTGGTTGGTGTCCTATACCATTTCGATCATTTTCATTGTGGTTCTTTTTACATTTGTGTTTTTAATTTAACAATTCTGTAGCCAATTTTAATTTATCTATTATCAATCAATACATCTTTTTCCCCGTTCATTGTCATCCCTTCTCTCATTCTCATTGGGTTGTTCCATATTCTTATAATTTTTTCCATTAGTCCTTTAACCCTTCTAATTTTTTTCTAATACTTCTTTGGCCACCAATATTTAATTGTATGTTATTCTAGCAATTTTATTATCCCTTTTATTTGAATCAAATCTTGCTTTCCTATTAAAAGTCGTTAATTTTTTCTTTGGCATTGTAAGCTCTAGTTGAACCACAATAATACAATACTCATTTTACACTAGTCTAAAACATCTCATATCAGGCCAATATCTCTGATGCTTAGACTCACTGCCAGGTACCTGTGGAGATTGCTTTAACCTAGGCTTTAGCTGTAGACAGACACAGAGGCAAAAGAAGGCACATCAATGGATTCGTTAAGTAACAGAGTATCAGAAAGCCAAGGTTCAATACAACAGAAAATAAAACATTACAAGACAGTAAAGCCTTGATAACTGGAAAAAACATTATAACGGGAACGTTAGAAAGTTATATCATTTTTCTGACCCATGATAAGACAGCCGCTTTAGAAACGTTAATGCAAAGCTGTCACTGTGCCCTGACAAAAAGAGATTTAACCCTGTAAGAAACAAATAGCTTATCCAGCAGTTCCAATTTCCTTGACAGCTTGTGCAAACGTATTGATCCCACTCAGACTCCAAGAAAAGCAAATCAGTTTCTAGCAGAGTGAACGTCAAGCAATTAGAATTCTTCATCAGCAAATGTAATCGCTACATTACAAAGTGCCAATACCTAATGTCACCTGACCAACAGTCAAGCAAGCAAGCAAGACACACCATTTATCTTCCTCTTCACAATTTGGAATGCCCTGTTCAAGCTCCCACTTTTTGTTGGCTGTTTTCACCATCCCCTGTCCATGGCATTGTGTGTTACTTAACCATCCAAACACACAAAACTGCAACCAGCCCGCCCAACACTCAGCCAGCATTCTGAAACACCCAGAGTAATCTTGCCTTTGCTATTATTATCTTAGGCTGCACGAGCTACATCCTTTTCTGCTGCCCCAAGTTAATTAAAGCACTTAGCGAAGCCCATTGCTCTTGCATCAACATCCACCCACACCCACACCGAGAGGCTAAGAGAGAGAGAGCGAGAGCGAGAATAGGCTAAAGAACAAAGTTAAATGTTGTGAAGGGAACATGGAAAATTTACTTTATGCTTTTCCCAACTCTGAAATATGAAGCTTCTTCCAATATAGCTAAAAAATACCATATTTGTAAGCAGCTGGTTAGAACAAACCGTTTTTACAAAACATAGGACTGAGAGTAACAAGGATTTTCTCTAATTTTTCCCTTGTGAATTACATTTGCCGGTGTTGAATAAAGAATATTCAGAACAGTCTAAACTTGTCAATTTTAGAAAATTTGTATTTCAAGAACTCTGTTTTCCAGGGTGTTCACGCATTTTGTTATTTGGGGCCATACCCCAACAGAAACACAAGACAGCACTAAACAAATAAAAATTAAAAAGCACAAGGTCACCAAAAAGTACAGTACTACAAATGAAACCTTTCACTCTATGGTGCAACTGCGGCCTGTTACACGGGACTGCCAAAATAAAGCTTGCTTCGGGGTCTCTTTGGAGGTATGCTGTTAAATGATGCATGCATCCTAAGAATCCGGAAGCTGCACCCCCCAAGCTTCACTCCCGTGCTTAGAATGGGTGTGGCTTTGGCGTGACTCCGGACTCTTAGGACGCATGCATCATGAAATACCATACCTCAACTGTGGGGGGGAAACTCAAGCAGCTTTATTGGGCTGCGTAAAGCCTGAGTTTCTTGACCAGCAGATTGCACACGAAAACAGCCCGTCTGAAAGGATAGATCTAAGCAGGTATTTGTGACAAGAAAAAGAAAGAAAGAAAGAAGAAAGAAAGAAAGAAGCACTCACTCCACAATTACTTTTTAACATTAACTTAGGCAAGCTAAATATATTTGATTCAAACATTGTTTATCTTTGATTTTTCCGTTTGGTGCATGGCTTATGTCTGATAAAGAAGACCTTGAGTTGTTACGCTTTAACAGTTATGTATTTTTGAACCTAGTTACATTATTTTCCCCATTCATCACCTATCATCGTCTAAACCAGTGGTCTCCAAACTATGCCCTTAAGAGCTTTGACTTAGCTCCCGAAGCCTAGCCATGTTGGCACCCGTCCAAATCCCTTTTCAAAGAGTACAGTTTGGGGACCCCTGCCCTAAAACCAACAACAAACCCATATTTTACATTCCCAGATACAAAGTGCATTCTATCCACTGTACTTATATACCGAATATTTGCTCAATTCTGTGATCCACCACTCATGGCATCAATTTGCAGCACGCCAGCAGCAGAACAAAGGGAGAAAACAAGCTTGCATACACTATTTTTATGAGCACCTATTGTTTTACTCTGGATATTTCATTCGCCACAGCGATTTACTCAGGAATGTTGTCTATACAGCTATTAGATATAAAACACGATGTTATTTTATCTTTTTATTATCTTATATATTATTAATTTCTTACCCACTCTCCCCCTGGATCGAGGTGGCGGACACTAAGCATGGGGAAGAAACGAATCTAAGGACTTTACAACTTGAAATTGTCAACTTATAAAGAATTATCCTAAGAAATAGTGAAAAATCCATTCAATTCATGGATTTTAATAGAGGAGTGCAGTCGTCATAGCAGGAATGCATTTTGCACAGCTAAAGTAGTGTGCACGTGAGCTCATTCGTTGAGATATCAGATCTGGCAATGGTGACACATGACTTGTACATTTCCCGTTTGGACTATGTGACATACTCTACATGGGGGCTGTCCTTTGGGAAAAATTCAGGCGTCTAGAATGCTGCAGCCCGAACAGAATTATAACCGGGCTAGTTATCGGGAGCCATACACCTTTTTTTGTTGAAAACAGCTTATGGTACTGGTTCCTTTCCAGGAAACAATGCTAAATTTATGTTCATGATCTATACTGCTCTGCATGCTTCGGGCCAGACTTTTTGAAAGGACTTATGCAGGGTACAGACCGCCTGAAAGGGTTTGTCTGCCCGTGCCTTGTTTTGCTGCGCGGGGAGCTGCAGCGGACAAACTGCGGGCCTTCCTCGCCCAGCACAAAGAACCCGCAAAAAAAGTGGGTCTTTTTGCGGCGAATTGTGACATCGCAGTCACCAATGGCACACTCACAAGTCCCAATGTGTCGTACTTTCATGTCAAAATGCGGTGCCCATTGTACCGTGGTTGCCGCATTTGACGTACGGAATACGTGCTAGCGATGCCCTGAGGTGACCCTAGCACATATTCATTACGTCTAAAAAGGCCCATCTGTACTGCTCCTATATCTCTCATACCAACCAGCAAGGGTCCTAAGATCTAGAGGGGAAGGTTTCTTGGTCCACCACAATCACAGGACTGGATGGTGACACAGAGAGATCCTTCTTAGTGGCCGCCTCTCAAGCTATGCTTGCCCCTCCCTGTTTTCTTTTCGTTGCTAAGCAGAAAAATTTTTTATTTAAGGCAAGCTTTTAATGCTTAAACAGGTAGGTTTTTAATTATCGTTGTATATTTGTTCTTTACTTTGCATGATTTTTAATCCAGTCTCCAGTGTTTTAATGTGGTGTTTAAGAATTGTTTTAAAGCTTCTTTTAAACATTTTAATTTGCCATGTAAGCAAATTAAATAAGTAACTTGAGTAAGTGAAGAAGCCCAAAGCAAGACACCAGCAGAGATTGCAGACAAAAACAAGCACCGAACTGAGTAAATTCCTGAGAGAAGAAGAAATCAGCATGGATAAGACGATGCCAGCTTAGCTTGATGTACAGTAGTCAGTTTGTTTCTTGTCAACGCCCAACTAAGTTCTATCACAACCCATCAGAACGGAGTTTATGACGGAAACACAGAACCCTTCACCCAGTTGTCCTAATTATTGAGCACTCCACCCTACATTTTAATCTGTGACCTTCTGCTGCAACCTAGAGATGTCTTTTCACAAGAGGGCATCCGTCATCATAACTTTGATTACTTGCAACAGCAAATCCAAGCAGAGCATAACATTTAAGAAGAACAATGTCTGTTTAGAATGGCTTTTTTTCGCCTTCTTCCTTCAGCGGTACATCAGACCTAAGACGCGCCCTTAATAAAAACATCTCCCACCTAGTATGTTGGCCTGCTTCCTCTCTTACACATTTTAGAGATAACGGAGTACTTTTGAAGGCCACTCAAAGGTTAGACCAGGGGTAGGCATCTTTTGAGCCGGGGGCCAGGTGCTGTCCCTCAGACAACCTGGGGGTGCCAAAGCCAAAAATATAATAATTAAAATGCTTTAAACAAATTTTTTAAATCAATCAAATAAACGAGGACAAATGTAGGACAACATTTTCAAAATGGTGGACACTTTTTTTTAAAAAAAAAGTGGAGGGCACGCAACAAAATTTGTGATTTAAAAAAATGTCTAATATAAATGCATGTTTTGAGGGGTGTCTATAGGACAATTGCCCACCTGTCCAATTGACCGCGATGAGGCCAACGGCCCAGGTGGCAATCAGTGGCAGAGGACCATGCTGGGGCCAAGTCCCAAGGCCTCGCCAGGTCGCATCCGGCCCGCGGGCACAGGTTCCTACCCTAGGTATGGACATACAAACTCTTCAAGATGTCAGTGGCAATCCCGGATGGGGCCAAAAAAGATGTAAGGGTCCTTTAATTGCTGCTTCTGCCATGACCCAGGGACTAACGTATTCTAGCGTAATTAACCTCTTGCCAATCAACCAGCCACTATTCCATACATTGGTACACCTGAGCAGTTTTGTGGCTGGCTATTCATTGTTGAAGGTAATTATTTTAATATCCATATTAATTCTAATATTCTACTACAGTCCAATTAAGAACACAACCTTTGGTCTTTTCCCGGGCAACAGGCCTCGTTTTTCTCTACAGGTCACTTCTTATAACAAGCTTTTATTATGAGGTTTATTTTAACAACCAGATCTTAAATAGCTTGAACACACTCCATATTACAATTACCAGCATTCCGGAGTTCCAGTTTCAGAAAGCGGAAGATTCAAAGAGTCACTAAGTGGCTAATGCGTTAGCCCCTACCTATTCAATGAATTACCACCCAGGCATTTTTATTTATCAAAATGAACATTAGGAAATTTGGCCACAACCAGGCGTGCCACACATACAAACTGCCGCTGTTGACTTTAGATCGTGAAACTATACAATCTTGTTTGAATTAGACGTCTCTACAAAAGGTGTGAAGATCCAAGAACACATGTGACATTACGGCCGAGTAAAGAGGCTTTCCCTACGCAGAATGGCCAGCAAACCGTATTGATACCTTGGCCGAAAGACGAAAAGGCCCCCAGTTTAAGTCCAAGACATTTTTAAGTAAACTTTTAGCCTTGGCACCTATCAATTTTACAAGGGGGGAAGAAGCGAACGAGGGGGATCATGATTCATCAGTGAGGGGAAAGTCCTCCTCCTTACCCATTTAGTCTCCCATCTCTTTTGCCAGCTTCTAACTTTCTTTTTCTATCTATCACCTGTTTCATACCTCCATGGAAATATATTTTCTATTTCCATTTGATTTATACCCAATGCACTACCTCACAAAGACTCTGATATGCCTCTTTCACATGCTTTGATGGGAAAAGGAAACTTGTGCCGAATGTCAGACCTGCACTTTTGAGATCCAAGACATTACACGCATGCAACATATGCAATATGTTTTTCTCATACATTGGGAAAGTTCAGCTGAAACAGATCCATAATCTCCTCTTTCACGGTAGTTTGAAAATAGACAGGACAAAAATAATGTTACACAATCGTTTCCACTCCTTTGAATGGAAATCATTTCAAGAGGTTTTGAATGAAAGCAAAACTATTTTTGTGAAAAAACTTCCAGTTAAGAGGTTGCAAGCGCAAGTAATGCTCTGCTTATATGGGGTGAGAGCGAAGTGCAAGAGGAAATCAGACATGAAAAGAGACTATCAAAGCACTCCAATGATTCCTTAATTAATTTATCCAAAAATTGTTAAAAGATTTGGGTATTTCTAATCTAAACCGATACCAAACACATACTCCCCAAAATGAATCAGACCAGAAAAAAGCAGGGCCCTCTACAAGCCAACCAATCATATTTTATGACGCGAAATCCTGATCAAAACGGCTTTTTTGATCAATAAATTGCACCTATTTACTCACCACTCCTGGGGATATTTTTATGGAAGCCTTTCGGCAGCTGCAGTGGCTTTGGATTCCCAGCCAGACCAGTCTTCAAAATCATAGACGGGGCTGCCGCACGGGGTTTGAATAAGAGATCTTTGCATTGTCCACAAAGTGATTTCCTGACCTCCCCCCATTTTCCCCCCCCATTTTGAGAGAAACCATAAGAACTGAGTAATTATTTGATGAGTATAATGCCACTGGTAATTAAAAAAAACAAACACTCGATCAGGTTTCCCAATGTCCCAAACAAACAAGTCCTTGCCTGTTGACATGACTGTGTAGGTGCTGCCTCTATCTTTCAAAGAGACCCAATTCAAGTTATGTCCATATAGTGCAGGTTGCTATATGTCACAGCTGGATGCTCTCTCAGCTATAGTTTGTTGGAAGAATCACATCATAGAATCATAGAAATCGTAGGAGTGGAAGCGGGACCACTAGGGCCATCCAGTCAAACCCCCGCCCATGTGGAACAATGGGATCCATATGTTTCGGTCCATTGTCAGCACCTATTTAGACTGCTGACACTAAAATAACTGATTAGTCCCCGCTGGTCTGCAATTCTTGCACCTTTACATGACAGCAGAATATTTCAGTTATGATAGCAGAGTAAAACATGCCACTCTGCCACCCACAGGACATTCTTTCAGCCAAAGGTTACTTTTTACTTCTTACCACAGAAGGCCCCTATCACTGAAATCGTCCTGCTTTTACCCTTTTAAACACCATCTTTAAGAGTGTAAGGGCCAGGTTTCCCATGTATCTTCGCAACCCACTTCTTGATTTATTTTAGATAGCATTTAGTTCTTGTTTATCAGCTCACAGAAATCACTTCAGCGACCGGAAATCTAACATAAAATAAATTATAACTTTTATGAATAACATTAAGAATCTTCTCTGGATGACTTTATTTAAGTTAATCAAGATACTTATCCATCAAAACAACATAATAAGCTTTTAAATTAATTCAATTCCTTATCTCTCTTTCAGCGGATTATCACCTGGCTCGGCCTCTTAGTACAACTAAAATCAGTCAACTGCCTATGGCTTTCTGACTTCTGTCTGCATCTCACTAACTGCTGAACCCCAGTCCCAACTGAAATGAACTGAACTAACTCTCCGTCAGAATCCTTTTCTGATGTGCATGAAAAACCCTGTCGAATTCTCAGACACCACTCCAGCTTTTACTCCCCGCCTTTTGAACTGTGAGGCTGCTGGCAAAGTCAAGTCGTCTCGCCACTCTATCACCCCACTTGTCTGTGCTGGAATCCGACAAAAAGACCACATCTCACCTAAGGTCATTAATTAGTACACCACTAAGACAACTACCTGAGACTTCTCAAGACAAAGGCCATCATCTCATCTGATTAGAAGTACCGTGGACCCTGTTATATGCTGGGGTTTTGTCAAAGATCCCCCATGGATAACAAAAACATCCGTGGAAGCTAAGTCCTCCACTAAAGGGGATTAATACATAGCAAAATTGTGTCCCATATAACAAATGGAAAATCAAGTTTGATATTTGAAAATTTGTACTTTTTTGGAACATTTTCAAAAACGTGGATGCTTGCATCCGTTGCCTTATCTAAAAAATCTTTGTATTAAAAAATCCTTGTATAAGAAGGCGCCAACTGTATTATACTACAGTATAGCTTCCCAAACATTGTTGGACTACACACTTTCTGAGTCCGAACAAAATAGCCAATAGTGAGAGATGTGGAGTTGCCACTCATTCTGTTGTGTCTATTCATTTTATTTTTCTTGTTGCCGGTTTTTGTTACTGTTGTCTGTGCTTCCAAGTCAGCTTAGGGTGTCTCCCTCATTTCTTGGCAATGCTTTTTCCGAGGAAGGGGGCATTGCTCTTCTTTGAAGTGAGAATGTGACCTGGACCAAGGCCCCCCGTGTGTTTTCCTTGAGCTCAGTGAAAGGGGGATTTTGAAACCGTCCAGCCCAACACTGAAATTCCTACTACCATATTCTCTCTTTATTTTTCGTTTGCAGTATCTTAATCAAGGACTTCAGATTAGATTTACTTCTTGCAATAAATCCTCAACCTTTTACCAATTACAAACACTTATCGGATGAACAACTTTCTTCTTTTTCTTTCTTTGTGAATAAAGGTAACATTTATCATTATAATGCAGTGATAGTGCACCTTACAGACCGCGTGAACAAACTGCAACCCCAAAGACCATTATTTATCACGAGTCTAGTGCCACGTCCTCTGGCTTTCTAGTGACAACGGTGAACTCTGTGCTGGGCTGGACCAGCGCGTGTGCCCACAGAGAGGGCTCTGAGTGCCCATTCCGGCCTGTGTGCATAGGTTCACCCACTGTTATAATGCATAACATTTAAGGATATAATTATACAATGTTTTAATCTCATAAGGCGACTATTCTGTTAATGGTTCCTGTATGCTCACGGTGCTCATGAGAACTCATCTACCTTTAGAAAGGGGGAAGGAGAAGGGGATCCCAAAGGACTCAGCAACAGAAAAGGAGGTGGACAAAAGAACGGCAGCACGAAATTTGCTTTCCCTTCTGTGTGAAATTTACATATTAATTGATTTACCATTTGTTCATGGGTTTTATGGAAAAAATTACAAACAATGAACATCAGATTTATTGAGTTTGAACATAAATGAGAATTTGGCATTAGCTTCCAGTTACTGGCATCCAAGTTTTTGGCTACACTACAACCCAGGTACCAGCTCCTCGGCGAAGCCACTTCACAGACAACCTGTGCTCCAAGTCAAGGGTAGGGGGGGAACACCAACCGCCAGCAATCCAATGGAAGGTTAGGTCTACAGACTGTGCTTGCGGCGAACCTAAACAACACAAATAGAAAATTAAAGATGATGAGGGATCATCCTGTCTCCTCTTTGGGAGAAAAGACGGAGGAACATGACGTGAATATGAGCTTGGAAGTCGCGGTGATATAAATAAAAAACCAATGAGCAGGATATGAAGTATGACCACTCCACTTGTCACTCTTCTCTGAAAATATCCTTCTATTGTTCCATTTTAAACGTTTTAGCACGTAAAGCCATACTGCTAACATTACCAAAGAAAGGTGGTTGCAAATTCAACTAACATCGGTACAATCAGGACAATGCACAAAAGGCACTATAGTTGGGAATCTAGGGTTACAACAACATTTCTTTCCTAAAAAGTACAGGACAAAATTAAAAGTTATCATTATAGGTCAAAAATGAATTTAGTCACTGTGGGGCTTTCAGACGGGGCCCTTTGCGACGTCCGGATGGACGTCCATTTTAAAAATGGGCGTCTCTTTTTAGACGCCCTGGGCCTCTACGGACTCCGTTCCGTACCAGAGGCGCCGCCTTTCTACATGGCCGGGCGCCATCTTTACGCATCGGACGCACAGCGTCCCGACGCGTCGCGCCGTGTGAGTAGCGAATCTCGCCCCTGGCGCCTCGCTACGTCTCCCAACGCGACGCAGAAAGAAGCTCCATTTGGAGATTCTTTTTTCGGTCCGCGCGGCGTTCTGCGTCCGTTATAGGGCTCCGGCTCCCCCGCGGGACCTTCTGTCGGGGGCGGCAGACCGACGCAAAAGCGGCGGTGTTTGGTAGCCCGCCTCAGTCAGTATGACGTGTCTGTACATATAAGAAGATGAAGTTATGGAGACCAGTATGTTCATAAGAGGGGCAAATTTTCCGCTCCTCGGCCATGCAGCCCCATGCCATTTTCATGGTTCCAATGGGACAACCGGCCCCCAAATGATATCTTATGGGTGTGGAGGGCATTTTAGTAGTTTCTAGCCCCACCGGACCACCAGAGGATCAAAAACATTTTTTTCACTTTTTTCTAAATAATAATTTAATTTATTATTATTATTATTATTATTATTGCCTCAGAATGCCTGAAAATGCCACTTTTGAGGTGCTATGAACGCCCCAAACATGCCCCCCCAATGTCCCCTAAAGGACCTGGTGGAAAATACATTCATTTTTGCAGAGAAGATGTGGTGGGGATGTGGACCTTTAGCCTCCCACACCTGCCTAACTTGATCTCTAGCATTCTAAATCCCAAGAGCCCATAATGTCTCTACATAGTTTTCACATTTTAGAGAAAAGCTGCAGGTATTATCCACTAAGCAGATGGAAGGATGCAGGCACTGTTAGTTCCCACTAACAGTAGGTCTACTGAATCAATTTGCTCAAAAAGTGTCAATCCCAGTACCCACCGGGGGGGGGGGTCTGGTTTCCACATCAGAACACACCTGAAGAACCATTGCTCTAGGGTACAGTTAGAAGTTGGCAATACATCTCAAAAGGCCTAGTCAGCATGTAATGTAGAGATGATGGCCACCAAGGACTAGCCTCATTTCAAAATCCTCTTGAACAAAACATGCTTAAAAATATGTTGAACATTTCCTTGTAAGCCGGAAATTTGAAAGCAGCCTATCATAGCAATTTAACTGTACACACGTTTTCCCAACATCATTACCACCCTTTTTCCAAATCATACCAATCTTCAGGAAGTCAGTGGTTTGCCTAAAAAACTTGACTGTATGCATTGCCCTTATTAAAAAACAAAGCTAGATGGTATACAATAAGTGAGAATCTTTACACTTCAAGAAACGTATTATATATAATATCCTCTTATTCTTAGATTGTACTCCTAGGAGGTTTACTCTTTATATTTATTGTATTATATATATGTATATATCTATATTATCTAATATCTATATATAATTATATATGTTTTCGGTACGCGCTGTGTGCAAATCTACAGTTGCTTATTAATAATAATAATACTAATAATAATAATAATAATAATATGCAAAACACAAAATGATAAGAACCATAGAACATAGAGCTGGATGGGACCCCACAGGTCCCAGCTAACCCAACCACTTGCCATGACAGTACTATAGAATAAGGCCCCTTTGAGAGTAGGTTTATCCACCAGAGGCAAGGGTTGACTTCTATTTAAAGATGTCGACAAGAGAGTCTACTGATTAGTCAACAGATTCTTAGCAAAAAAAAGGGAATTACATTTTTTAAAAAAGATATATACTGAATAAAAATGCTCTAAACTAGTCAGTAAACAAGAAACAACAGGAACACTGTCCTCCAGGACATGCTGTTCTAAACACTGCAAAAATTGGCCAAGACAACAAGTTTCCACTTCAATCACTCCCTTCACAAAACACAAATCCCTAGTAGAATGGTTTCCTTTGGACACACCCATATTTCCACTGTGATTGGTCCAAGAGATCTGATGTACTAGCGACTCAAAAATTGATAAATACTTTAGGCGTCCATAACATTCCTCGATTGCCCATTCTGTCCCATGCCTCCTTTGATTTTTCCCCATCCAACACGCTTTGGGCAATCCGCGTCAGCAGGGAAGAACAGAAGAAGAATCTATTTGTTGAAGAATATTGATGTGAAAAACGCAAAAAGAAAAAGAAAAGTCTCTTTTCAAAACTCAAGAATTTTAAACAGACTGAACATTTGAGAGTATCACAGTATCCATTTTCACTGCAGCAATTTCCAAGATTTTTCCAGAAATCCTAGATTGCACTGCGAACCTTCTTGCAAGTTTTATAAACTAGAGATGCATGAAAACAAGGACATTCAATTCTAATGAAGGCTTGACAATAAGGCAGATTCATAAATTGCACTATAAGAACACTTGGGCAATAAAGACCAGAGAATTTTTGTACAGTTGGGCAATTTTTATAGATTTTCTAGTCCACACATTCGCCTATTAGCTGCTTTTCCTTCTGAAGTCCACAAATGAGTGCAGATTATACCTGTAATCATCTTTACCCATGAAGCAATCATGTATCAGGTGTTGTATTGCCTTGTACCATTAGTGAGAAACAGTAGTCATCCAATGTGATTTAGGAGAGAATCATGTGTTAAATAAGAAATGATAATGGATCTGACCTAATATTCACACTTACATTTAGCCCACTAAGCTCCCTGAGGAGGGTAAAAATCCCACTATTTCCTAGCCCCTGATGATTAAAGTGACCAACCCTTTAACATACTAGGTATGCTAAAATAAAAATTAGTTATGAAAACTAGTTCTTGTTTAGAGGTCCGGATTAAAAAATAGTAAGAAAATAAATTTAAAGGACCTATATAACCCCCACTAAAGCACTTGGCACAGCACCACCGATAGGAAGTTGGGAGTGGGGGCATTAGGGTTGCAAAGCAAAGAAAGCGTTATACAGTAAAATAATGTCTTTCAATGTCAGCAGAACACAAAAAGAAGGAAACCTAACCATGTCTAAGCGGCCAGTGACGTTCGACCATACTTGTTTGCCCCTGTTTTACCAACAAACCATAATTCCAATCCAATAAATGTATGGAACAGGGTTTATATGGCACAGTTAACTCAGTTCCACGCCTTTTAGGGCTTTGGAAGCTAATAATCAACACCAGGGAATATGAAATAGACAGTAGCTAATGCAGCAGCTACTATGTGTTCTGAAACTAAAATGAAGGTCCTAGAGTATTTGTAGGTTCCGAAGGTTTTGCAAACAAAGGGTATGCAGCACAAACCAGAGTTCTAGAGTTTAGTCCTCCTCTAGGAAATTTATCCAGTTAATTGCACCAGCAAAACAGGGCTACTTTCTCTTGAGTAGCTACAAAAAATGCATTACTGGACACATGATAATGGAATTAGGAAAAAAGCCCATACAGAGCACTATTACAGGAGAAAATGCTAAAAATGCTATATTTTGAAACTACTTGGGGGGGAAATCATGTGTCAGAATAGCCACGATAGCCAATACAGTCGCCTTAGGATCCATGTTCTGGACCCCCTATACCGATACCAAAATCCACGGGGATGCTCAAGCTTGCATGTCCCCAATGGTGGCCTGGCATGTGGGCCATTAGGGAGAGCTCCCACTGTCCGGGAGGCATTGTGCTGCAACATTGCCACACTGCCATTGGGGATAACTGAAACATCATGGTGGAACAGCGCATGCATGTGCTGCCACGGGGGCTTGTCCTAATGGCGGTTGCACCCACGTGCATGTGCCACCATTGGGACAATGGGGACTTGCCATCGTGGATGTTGGAATGGTGAGGGCTGACTATAGTTTGAAAATGCTGGTGATTTCAGTCCAAAGATGTCTGGAGGGCCAAGGATTCCACCTGATTAAGTATTTTCAAAGATTTTTTTAAAGAAAGGTTCCTTTTTTACTGCCTAACTATATACATAGAATATAAACCAAAAGCAGCACTGCCTCCTTTCCATGCTGCCAAGAAAAATAAAGAGAAAATAAAATCCTGCTGACCCCTAAATTAACATCAATCTTTAAAACATGAGCCCCCCTTTGAAATGGATTTACCTGTGAACTCAGGCTCCACCTGTGGAAGCTTTATTTCAAAAATGGTTGCTTTGTGAAATGTCCTCGGGCACCTGCATAGTTCGGTCTCTGAGCAGACAACTTCACACTAAATGGAGGCATTTTGCCCCTGTCAGAAATAAAAAGTCTGTAACGCAGGAGACAACGGAAAAAGGAGGATAAACAGGAGGCGATATTTTCCTCAAGATCAATCAATGTTCCAATTGTTTTGATTTATAGCAACTCCCGCCCCAAACATTCCAGGGCCATTAACGGCCATGAAGTTGTAAGCTCAT
>NC_056523.1:65846211-65848013 GCF_019175285.1 Sceloporus undulatus
CAGGATACAGTGTTATGCAGAGGTGTACTTATAACAATTTTATAGACAAATGATACTATTTACAGTCGCGCGGGGGGCGCAAAATGTTTTCTTCTTCCTAGGGGGGGCATGACAGAAAATAATTGAGAAGCATGATCCAAGGTATGGAAAATAGTTCACTATTTCTATTTCCTTGTTGTCTGGGTTGAATTTATGTAGATCCTCTGTAGCCATTATTTTTGTTTTCTTTATGTTCAGCAGCAAACCTGCCTTTGCACCTTCTTCCTTGACCTTCCTTAGTATTTGTTCCAAGTTTATGATATTTTTGACTAGTAGTATGGTATCCTCTGCGTATCAGATAGTTGACGTTCCTTTCTCCTGTTTCCACTCCTCCTTCTTCTAAGTTTAAACCTGCTCTTCATGTGATATTTTCTGCATACAAGTTGAACAAGTAGGGTGAAAATGCAGTCTTGCCTGAAGCCCTTTACCAATTGGAAATCATTCTGTTTCTCCATATTCTCTTCTAACAGTATTATCCTCTTCTGTGAAGTACAGATTTCTCATCAGGACTATCATATGTAGTGGCACTCCCATGTCTTTGAGAGCAGTCCGTAGCTTTTCATGATCTGTGCAATCAAAGGCTTTGCTACAGTCTATAAAGCACATGGCTATTTGTTCTGGAATTCCTTGGTGCACTCCATTACAAATTGTACGTTTGCAGTGTGGTCCCTAGTGCCACTGCCGCTCCTGAACTCTGCTTGCACCTCTGAGATTTCTTTCCCCATATATGATTGGAGTCTATATTGCAGAATTTTGAGCATAATTTTGCTTGTTTCAGAAAATAATGCTATAGTCCTATAATTGCTACACTCTTTTGTGTCTCCTTTTTTATTTTTTCCATTCTGTTGGCCACCATTTTGTTGACATATTTTAGTTAGCACTAGAGTTGATGCTGTGTAGATTGTAGCAGTTCAATTGGAATATCATCTGTTCCTCATGATTTATTCTTCCTAATTTCTGTTATTGCAGCTTCCACCTCACTTTCTAGAATTTTAAGTTTGTCTTCATATGGTTCATCCTTCTATGTGTCATTCATTTTTTCATTTTTTTATATAGCTGTTCTGTATATTGCATCTTTTTATTTCTTCTTGATCTTGTAGTATGTTCTTCTTATCATAGAGCATCCTGGCCCTTGGTCTGAACTACCTTTTGTGTTATTGGATCATGTGGGAGCAGTCTTTCTGATTTTTCCTTTTTTGATGTTGCCTTCTATTTCTCTGCATTGATTATTATAGTAGTCCTCTTTATCCTTGTGCACTAGTTGTTGAATAGTTGAATTCATGTATCTGGTTTTGTTCCTGTCTCCTTTTTCTTTTTCTTCTCTTCTTTCCTTAACAGCTTGAGACGTTTCATCTGTTACCCATTATTTCTTCTCTTTCTTTTTGGGCATTGATAGGGTCTTTCTGTATTCTTCTTACTACTTCTCAGTATGTACAGTATGCATAGGAGTGGATTTTATTTTGCTTCTGAAAATGATGTTTTCTCCTGGCATTAAATGAATGAGTTACGATTTCATTATCTAGGCAAAGAGCTGCCTCTTTAAACTCCATTTTGGGTGTTGTGAACATGAATTGAACTGTGGCTAGGCCTATTTTGCAATGTATTTGAAAAACCTAATAATTGATTTAATGGTTTTTAGAGATCCTGCCCTATGTACTGTCTATTGAATCAGAGGTGAATCTGTTGACTTTCTTGTACTTTGTTTAGTGGACTAGGTTGATGTTAGGAATTTTATTTGGTACACATGTGTATTTTGATGGCCT
>NC_056523.1:65848113-65850602 GCF_019175285.1 Sceloporus undulatus
TTGATGTTAGGAATTTTATTTGGTACACATGTGTATTTTGATGGCCTTTATTGCACTTAGCAACTTCATGGCCGTTAAATGGGCCTGGAATGTTGGGGCTGAATTGCTATAAATCAAAACCCATTGGAACATTGATTTGATCTTGAGTGAAAAATATCGCCTCCTTTTAATCCTCATTTTCCAGTTCTCCTGCTGTTACAGACTTTTTATTTCTGACAGGGGCAAATGCCTCCATTTAGTTGAAGTGGTCTGCTTCAGAGACAGAACTATGCAGGGTGCCAGAGACATTTCACACAGCACCATTTTTGAAATAAAGCTTCCACAGGTGATCCTGAGTTCAGGTAATCCATTTTCAAAGGTGGGGCTCAATGTTTAAAGTATTGAGGTTAATTTTAGGGGTCAGCAGGATTTTTATTTTCTCTTTTGTTTTCTTGGCAGCATGGAAAGGAGAGCAGTGCTGCTTTTGGTTGTATATTCTATGTATATAGGTTAGCAGTAAAAAGACCTATTCTTTAAAAAAATCTTTGGAAAATACTTAATTCATGGGTGGGAATCCTTTGGCCCTCCAGACATCTTTGGACTGCAATCACCAGCATTTCAAACTATAGTCAGCCCTCACCATTCCAACATCCACGGATGGCAAGCCCGCATTGTCCCCAAAGGTGGCACATGCACGTGGTTGCACCGCCATTAGGGACAGCCCCCGTGGCAGCACATGCATGCGCTGTTCCACCATTATGTTCAGTTATCCCCAATGGCAGTGTGGCCATGTGCACATGCCTCCACGGGACAGTGGGAGCTCTCCCTAATGTCCCACATGCACATGCCACCATTGGGGACAATGCAAGCTTGAGCATCCGTGGATTTTGGTATCTGCAGAGGGGGTCCAGAACATGGATCCTAAGGCCTACTGTATTGGCTATACTGGCTAGGTCTGAGCCACATGTTTCCCACCCCAATTAAGTTTCAAAATATAGCAGTTTCAGCATTTCTCCTGTACTAGTGAACTGTATGTGCTTTTCTAATTTCCATTATCATGTGTCAGTAATGCATTTTTTGTAGGCTACTCAAGAGAAAGTAGCCTGGTTTCTGTTGCATTAACTGATACAAATTATCCTAGAGGGGACTAAACTCTAGAACTCTGGTTTGCTGCAGACCCTTTGTTTGCAACCTTCTGAACCTACAAATACTCTAGGGACCTCATTTCTAGTTTCAGAAACATTCATATTAGCTGCATTATCTACTGGTCTATTTCATATTCATGTTGTTGATTATTAGCTTCCAAAGCCCTAAAAGGCTTGGAACTGAGTTAACTGGTTCCATATAAACCTGTCTACTTACATTTATTGGATTGGATTGTGGTTGTTGGTAACACAGTGGCAAAACAGTATGTCGAACTCACTGGCACCTTAGACATGGTTAGGTTACCTCTTTTTTGTTCTGCTGACATTGAAAGACATTATTTTACTGTAGTAACCTTTTCTTTGCTTTGCAACCTAATTCCCCCACTCCCAGCTCTATCGGTGTTGCTGTGCCATTGCTTTATTGGGGGTTATATAGGTCCTTAAATTAATTTTCTTACTATTTTTTAATCATGATCCTCTAAACAAGAACTAGTTCATAAACTATTTTTAGCATACCTACCTAGTATGTTAAGGTTTTGGTCACTTTAATCATCAGTGGCTAGGAAATAGTGTGATTTTTACCTCCTCAGGGAGCTTAGTGGCTAAATGTAAGTTTGAATATAGGTCAGATCCATCATCCTTTGACTTATTAACACATTGATTCTCTCCTAAATCACATTGGATGAATACTGTTTCTCACATAAATGGTACAAGGCATACACCTGATACATGATTGCTTCATGAGTAAAGATGATTACAGGGTATAATCTGCACTCATTTGTGGACTTCAGAAGGAAAAGCATCTTAAGAGGCTATGTGTGGACTAGAAATCTATAAAATTGCCCAACTGTACAGAGAAATTCTCTGGTCTTTATTGCCCAAAGTTGCATTATAGTGGCAAATTTTAGTGAATCTGCCTTATTTTCAGAGCCTTCATTTAGAATTGAATGTCCTTGTTTTCAATGCATCTTCTAGTTATAAAACTTGCAAGAATGTTCCAGTGCAATCTAGATTTCTGTAAAATATCTTGGAAATTGCTGCAGTGAAATTGGATAACTGTAATAACTCTCAAATGTTCAGTCTGTTAAAAACTTGAAGTTTTGAAAAGTAGACTTTTCTTTTCTTTTTCTTTTTTCACATCAAATATTCTTCAACAAATATATTCTTCTTCCCTGCTGAAGCGGATTGCCCAAAAGCTGTTGGATGGGAGAAAAATCAAAAGGGAGGCATGGGACCAAGAATGGTCAATCTAAGCGAATGTATGGACCCTAAAAGGTATTTATCATTTTGAGTCTTTACAATCAGATCCTTCTTGGACCAATCATCAGTGGAAATATGTGTGTGTCCAAAGGAAACATATCTACT
>NC_056523.1:65850702-65858758 GCF_019175285.1 Sceloporus undulatus
TTGGCCTGTGTTGTCCCCTATGCAATTTAACATATACATGAAGCCACTGGGAGAAGTCATCCGGAGTTTTGGGGTCAGGTGCCATCAATATGCTGTTGACTCTCAACTCTACTACTCTTTTCCACCTCAATCCAAAGAGGCTGTTCTGGTCCTAAACCAGTGTCTCTCATTAGTAATGGACTGGATGGGGACAAACAAGTTGAAACTTAATCCAGACAAGACAGAGGTGCTCCTGGTCATTTGGAAGGCAGAGCAGGGGACAGGGATCCAGCCTCTTGGCATTACACTCCCTTGAATTCACAGGATTGCAGTGTGGGGATACCCCTGGACTCTGCTCTGAACCTGGAGGCCCAGGTCTCTGCAGTGACCAGGAGTGCCAGCTGAGCCCGTTCCTTGAGATGCTGGATCTGGCCACAGTGGTACATGCCTTGGTTACATCCCATTTGGACTAACACACTCTACGTGGGGCTGCCTTTCAGAAATTTTTGAAGAGCTGCAGCCAGGCTGTTAATGGGGGCAGATTATAGAGATCACACAGCACCCCTATTGAAACAGCTCCACTAGCTGCCAGTTTGTTTCTGGGCACAATTCAAAGTGCTGATTATGACCCATAAAAGCTCTATATGACCTAGGTCTAGGTTATTTGGCAGACCATATCTCTCTATATGAGCCGGCCTGGGTTCAGAGATCATTTGGAGAGGCCCATCTCTCAGTCTCACCACCATCACAAGTATGGTTAGTGGGGACACAAGAGAGGGCCTTTTCTATGGCTGCCCCTGGACTGTGGAACTCCCTTCCCAGGGAGGCCAGAATGGCCCCTTCCTTGTTCTCATTCTGCCAATAGGCTGAAAATGCCTCTTCAGAAAGGCATTCAAAACAAAAAGCTTTTAAAGAATGGGCTGGGATGTTGCACTGTTTTAATGTGTTTAATGGGGCTGTGCCTGTCTTGCAGCTGCCTCTGGCTTCACCAGATCAGGGCCGCAGCAACCGCATGCCACAACCCCGATCTGGCCTTTCTATGGCGCAAAAAGGAGCTGCAAAAAGCTACTCCTTTTTGTGCCATTGAAAGGGTGCCATAGCTGCCGGCGCTGCAGCTTTATGGTGCTCTGTGGCGCTGTGTTATCTAAATGCAATGCCAGAGGACTGCCGTGACACCATGCACCATGTGGTATGGCATGCTATGTCACACTTCCATGAGGGTGGATTTGGGCCATGTGTTGTATGGACACCACACCCTGACTCCGTCCCCAGGCCGGTCTTAATGGCTGGTCTGCACAGCCTGAACTCTGTTTTAGTATACTATTTTTGTATGCTTTTAATTGTACTGTTCTTTAATATTGTAGGTTGTCCTGTGTCCCAGTCTTGGAAAAAGGGCAGGATAATGATAACAACAACAACAACAACAACAATAATATACCCTTCATCAAAGTTTGAATTTGGAAGACTGAATTAACAAGTGTTTGTGATGCCAGTAGAAGAGGAAAGAGGGCAAGCAGGCACAGGTAATACAAAAAGCAAACCTGCTCACTATCCAGATGGACTGGGTTGGAAAAATTATTACCTTTCAAAAATGGCTTGCACTCCATTTAAACAAAGGTGATTATTATTTTCTTAGAGCCAAAGAAATTACTGTAGTTCATGAGATCAGGCAAAAACAATTCAGAGTGCTTCAGCAAACTACAAATGGATGGATGACCATGGCAGTTAAAATGGCATTAAACTGCAATAATTGGGCAGTGAAACTGGAAACAAAATTCTAAGTTACAGGGTAGGGTTACTTTCAGTGTAGCTGCTAGATATTCTTACCATTTAATCTTGCTTCATTTTTCACTGTGACACATCACAGGTTATATCTCCGCTTCTAGAGAGCCATTCAGAGGAATAAACTGTGCTTGATTATCTCAAGTGACACAAACATCTTTTGACATAATTCTGAGGAATATATAAATATTGAAACAGCAAGTTCAATCAAGTGTAAATCACACACCCCAGTCTGAGGATGATAGAATAAATGAACCAGATTACTGTACTTTAAGAGACTTGCACAGATTTAGAAACTATCTCCAAAGAATATATCAGATTAATTTAACACATGATAGATCAGATGATACCAGAATTGGTGCTGGCAGAAAAGATATTACCAGTGGGGAAATTTTACCTAGAGATGGTAAATGTTTAATATGAAACATGTCTTGTTCCATTTTGAGACCGCTTTATCTGCCCTGACTCAATGCTAGGAAAATCTGGGAACTGTAGTTTTGGGCCTGAACAGGCAGGCCAAAATAAAGCTGCTTCGAGTCACTTTGGACGTATGTTATTTAAATGACACATACATTTTAAAAGGCAAGAAGCTGCGCCAAAGCTGTGCTCCAGTTCTTGGGACTGGAGTGTGGCTTTGGCACAGCTTCCAGCCTCTTAAGGACACATGCAGCATTTAAACAGCATACCTCCAAAGTGACCCAAAGCAGCTTTATTTTGGCCTGTCAGTTTGGGCCCTTAGTGAAACATTGAGCCTTGTCTGTCAGAGACCTTTGGGGCCACAAGAAACTACAGTTCCCAGGATTCCCTAACAATGAGCCAGGGCAGTTAAAGCAGTCTCAAACTGGATTATTTCTGCAGTGTGTTTTGGACCTAAGCCCGTGTTTCCAAGACCTTGGTCCTCCAGGTGTTTTGGACTTTAACCCCCAGAAGCCCTAGCCAGTTTGGCCCAAAATCAGGAATTATGGGAGCTGAAGTCCAAATGCCTGGAGGACCAAAGTTTGAGAACCACTGCAAGCGGTTTACAATCTGTAAACTCCTTTTACCAACCTACAAAAGGATGGAAGGCTGAGTGGACCCTGGAGCACCTGGCTGGGATTGAACTCACTACCTTGTGGCTGCAGGACCGACATTTAACAACTGCACCCCCAAGGCTCAAAATGGAGGACATTCCAGAAAAAAATGTAGGACATGCCCAAATAAGAGCTGTAAACACTCATAGAAATGTAAAGCCATGCTTCTTAGTCATGCACAAAATGGAGGATGTTCATGGAGGAAATGATCAATTAAAAGCTCTGAACACTAATACTGTAGAAATGTAAACTGCTTCTTTTTCTGCTCAAAATGGAGAACATTATGGAAGGCTGAAATGTATTATTATTATTTTATTTTCTTATATCCCACCTTTCTCCCAAAACAGGGACTCAAGGCGGCGATGGAGGACATGTGCTGGAAAAACTGAGCTGAGGAAGCAGGCTCAAGCATACAAAAAAGCTCATGCTGCCAACTCCTCTCTTTCAGCTGGTCTCAAAGGTGCTCTACAACAGCGGTCCTCAAACTGTGCCTGTGAATTTTTTTCTTTTTCACCGCCCCCCAATTATTAAGTGAACACACAAGTTATTCACCGAAATAAGCAATAACATTAATATGGAGATCAGATATCACTGGTTTTTCCAATCTTGCATCATTATAGACCCGTGTCTCTTTGCTCTGTTATTCAGCAATAAGCTTGGTTTGAAAAGAAGACAGGAGGGAAAGCGAAGCTGATCAAAGGAGTGTCCTGTCCACTAAGTGAAAATGACAAGCTTGATGATGGTCCTTCCACGTCAAAAAGTTAATTTGTGCAAGAGTAAGGTTACAACATTAAAGGAGTTAAAATGTGTTGTTTATGGAGCAGCATTTTAGTAGGCTTGTGTGGTGTCCCTTGACACATTTTGTGATACTATGAATCTAGTTTACAACAAGCAATAAAACTTTTGATTAAATTAACTTTAGTTTTACGTATAGCAACAATATATATGCTTATTTATGCTACAGCAAGAGCATAAATACCACAGGTGGCTTCACATCTTCCCCATTCTGAATACATACCCTGTGCAAGCACACATTTTCACACCGATGTCCATGAGACATTCCCTTAGCAAAACATGTATAATAATAATAAGAATAATATTAAAAGAATAATATAATATAATAAGAAGTTTTATTTATATCCGCCCAGCAGCTGTAATCCGCGTGGTTTGACACAGAGGGGATAATAGACGTTTCCCGGCCTCAGCTTACCATCTAAGGACTGACCGAAAGAGAAGGAAATGGGTGAGGGGGAAGAATGCAGGTCCATATTCTTCTCTCCCTCTGAGCCTGACCAAAGCAGATGGACCCGGAGGGAGGCTTCTTCTTCTTCAGCTATCCCTGATGGAGCTGGGCCAGCCTATCTGTCCCTCACAGTCGAAGGAGGACATTGTTGAGAGAGGGTCCTCTTTTCTTCAGGCTAGCCCCCTGATGGTACTGGGCCATCTATTCTCGCCGCTCAGAGCCGAAAGAGGACAGTTAGGGAGGGAAGGAGACTCTTTCCTTCAGGCAGCCTCTCTCCCCTCAAGGCCGAACGATGACAGGTTAGGGAGGGAGGAGCCTCCTCTTCAGGCCGCCCCTAGGGTACGGGGCCAGCCACGCGCTCGACCTCAAGAGGCCGAAAGATGCAGTTAGGAGGGAGGAGCCTCCTTCGTCAGGCTAGCCCCTGAGGGTACTGGGCCATCCTTCCTCTCCCTCAGAGGCCGAAAAATGACAGTTAGGGAGGAGGAGCCTCCTTCTTCAGGATAGCCCCTGATGGTACTGGGCCAGCCTTCTCTCTCCCTCAGAGGACGAAAGAGACAGTTAGGGAGGGAGGAGCCTCCTTCTCAGGCTATCACCGATGGTACTGGGCCAGCTTGCCTCTCTCCCCCAGAGGCCGAAGACGACAGTTAGGGAGGGAGGAACCTCCGTCTACAGGCGAAGCCCCTGATTACTGGGCCGCCTTCCTCTCCTCCTCAGAGGCCTGAAGAGTGACATTTAGGGATAAGAGCCTCTTTCCTTCAGCTACTAGCCCCTGATGTACTGGGCCAGCCTCTCTCTCTCTCTCAGAGGCCGAAAGATGACAGTTAGGGAGGAGGATCCTCCTCTTCATGCTAGCCCCCTGATGGTACTGGGCAGCCTTCTTCTATCCTCAGAGGCCGAAAGATGACAGTTAGGTAGGGAGAGCCTCCTTCTTCCAGGCTAGACCCTGATGGTACTGGGCCAGCCTTCTCTCGTCCCTCAGAGGCCGGAAGATGACAGTTAGGGAGGGAGGAAGCCTCCTTCTTCAGGCTAGCCCCTGAATGGTACTGGCCAGCCTTCTCTCTCCTCAGAGCCGGAAGATACAGGAGGGGATGAGCCTCCCTGCTTAAGGCTAGCCCCTGATGGTTCTGGGCAGCCTCTTCTCCTAGAGGCCGAAAGAGACATTTAGGGAGGGAGAGCCTCCTTCTTCAGGCTAGCCCCTGATGGTACTGGCCAGCTTCTCTCTCCCGCAGAGGCCGGAAGAATACAGTTAGGGAAGGAGGGGCCTCCGTCTTCAGATAGCCCCTGATGGTTACTGGGCCAGCCTTCTCTCCCCCTCAGAGGCCGAAAGAGGACATTTAGGGAAGGAGTAGCCGTCCTGCTGTCAGGCCAGCCCCTGATGGTACTCTGGGCAACCTTCTCTCCCCCCAGGATGCGAAAGAATGACAGTTAGGGGAGGGAGGAGGCCTCCTTCTTCAGGCCAGCCGCCTATGGTACTGGGGCCAGCCTTCTCTCCCCCGCAGAGGCAGAAAGATACAGTTAGGGAGGGAGGAGCCTCCTTCTTCCAGGCCAGCCACTTATGGTACTGGGCCAGCCTCTCTCCCCCTCCAGAGGCCGAAAATGACATTAGGGAGGGAGGAGCTCCTTTCTTCAGGCCAGCCCCTTATGGTACTGGGCCGCCTTCTCTCCCCCTCAGAGGCCGAAAGATGACAGTTAGGGAGGGAGGAGCCCCTTCTTCAGGCTAGCCCCTGATGGGTTTAGAAAAGAAAAAATTGCATTCCTTTAAAATTGGCAAGACTCATTCCACACAACTACATTGTAATACATTATTTATCTCTAAAGCCCAAGGCTTCATGAAGTTTTTTTGTTTAATTGGATTGTTGTTTGTTTGGTTTACCAGAGACTGGAAGGTTGTGCATTTAATTTCCATCTAAATATCAACATATTGTTTCTGACAGATCGAAACATTCGTTCCCCAAAAGATGGAAGTAAAATACATGCGACGAATTCAGTTCAGAACAGAGACCATTGGGGACACTGAAAAGTATAGTCCCTTACTAGTAGGGTCTGTAAATATTTGTATCGTTTTACAACTAGCTCATCATGTTAGCTGCAGAGGCTATTAGACTAGTATGTCTGCCATCTACATGTAACCAAATACACACATAACCCAAAAAATGAAACTTCATTGTCTTCTGATGGAGTTCTGCGCTGCTTAAACTGTCAAAACATAAAGTTTAAAAAGTCAACATCAAATATCACCATGCGGTTTTATGACCAAGGCAGGAGAGAACAAAGGAAGAGGCAGGGGGAGGGAGGGGGGGAAAAAGAAGGGGGGGGGAAAAAAAAAAAAAAAAAAAAAGGGGGGAATTCGGGGCTATGAGACTTAATTGTAGGACGAACTGAGAGTAGGGTGCCCATAAGTCAGGACCTCCAACCGGGACAAATAAGGAAAATGTAGGCACTTTTCAATGTAGGACACTTTTTAAAAGGAGGACATGCGAAAAAATTGAGTGTTTTTTTTTTAAAAATTTAATAATAATGCAGTTTTTAGGCATGATCAAAATGGGAGACATTTTGGCATTATTCCTAGACAGATGGCAGAAATGGACTTGCCTCGGGTTCAACTGTACGTCTCAGAAGTGTGTACTTGGTCAAGGGACTGTGGGTTTTTTTCACGGCGCATGAGTTTGTAAACATCACAGCAAGTTACATTGGCGGCCTCAGAGCTTTTGATATCAATACACCCACCACCATCATCACATCCCACGTATAATGGGCCAAGAAGGCAGACTTGTTAGGCATTCAAATCGCCATAAATACACAGAAAATGCACTTGCATAGATTTAATAATAAAAAATAATAAAAAAACAGCAGGGGTGTATATATTAATAAGAAAAAATTAATGTATAAAATAAAAAACAAGCAATAATAAAATTATGAAATAAAATAAAACAAGCAATAATAAAAATTAATGAAATAAAATAACAAGCATAATAAAAAATTTTTTTTTTTTTAAAATAAATAAAATAAAACAAGCCAAGAATAAAAATTTAATGAAATAAAATAAAGACATCAATAATAAAAATTATGAAATAAAATAAAACAAGCAATAATAAAAATGAATGAAATAAAAAATAAAAAAGCATAATAAAATTAATAAAATAAAATAAAGTAATTGTAATATTTTTAAAATAATTTAAAAACCCCAAAAAACCAAGGCGGACCTAATGGCCACTGACTTCCAGCTTGCCTTCCAACTCTACTCCTCCTCCTCCTCTGCCCAATCGTGCCCTTCAAGGCACCCTTCCTCCCTCCTCCTTCTCCTCCGCTCCTCAAGGCTATGGAATCCTGGGAACTGTACTCTCTGTGGACGAAAAAAAATTCAGCCGCCTTTTGTCAAGAGAGCTCGGGTGCCACAAGAAAATACAATTCCCGAATCCTAGCAAAGGCCATGGATTGTTTAAGGGGGGTCAAACTAGTTCTGCAGCGCCTTTTGCTACCCCAAAGTCCCTTCCTATTTAAAAGCAAGGCAAAATCTCTTCCTTCACCAGCAATTGAAACCACCCCAATGGGAGGCTGATTGCTTCTTTCTCATGGGGTCAGCTCGGGAGAAAATTTTGGCATATACATTGAAAGGTGTTTGGGCCTCAAAACATCATGTGTAAAGAATTACAAGAATACTGATGCGGTAAGACTTTAAAAGAAGGAGGCATTGAACTCCCAGTGAAACATGAAGAGTTATGACCTTTTTTCCCTAACTTAACCTGGAAAGTAATGCCTTTTGCAAGACAAAAGATACCAAATGGGCTGGCAATAGCTCTGAGTGGCAGCTCTCTAGGCTGAGCCAGGCAGGAGGCAGGGAGGGTGGCACACAGCCACGGGGAGGGAGGGGTGAGCTGCCTCCAGGTCGCCGCTGGGGGGAGTCCCTGGGGCGGGTCCCAAACAGGGGGGTGGGACTGTGTGGCCCTGCACCAAACCGGGAAAGTCCCACCCCCGGTGGGAG
>NC_056523.1:65858783-65865339 GCF_019175285.1 Sceloporus undulatus
GGGATATGGCAACCCTAACTGAGAGCCACCATGGCATAGTGGTTTGAGTGTTGGACTACAACCCTAGAGACCAGGGTTCAATACCCAGCTTGGCCATGCAATTCACTTGGTGACCTTGAGTAAGTTACATGCTCTCAGTCTCAATGGGAAGCCTTCTCTGAATAAATCTTGCCAAGAAAATCCCATGAGAGGCTTGCCTTAGGGTCACCATAAATCAGAAATGACTTGAAGGCACACAACATTCCCTCATAAACATAATATACTAGCATCTTCAGATTATATCTGTATACTATAATATACAGAATTTGAACAGAAAATAGTAACCAAGATCCTACAACCAACATCCATAGTAGGAAAAAAGCAAAACAGATAGCCCAAACAGAACACAACCACCATCCAGACACTTAACATTTCTGAAAAACCCAGGAACTGACTGCACACTAATCAGAACAGACTACTCCATTCTGAGGAAGAGCCAGAACTAGTTCACATTTCTTCTGTGCCATTATGGTAATTTCCCTGAGAGTAAGAAAATACGAACCCACGTCTTTCCAAGAACAACCAAGTTATGGAAATACTACAAACCGGATTTCATAATCAATAACTTCTCTTAATATTTAATGTTTAAAAATAGAAGGGAAGGGAGTTCAAAAGCAGGTCATTCACCTTGTAATCCAGAGAAAGGGGCCATCTATGGTACATCTCAAGTAATCTGGACAAGAACAGCAAATTGATATGAGAGTGAGCAACCTATTTTTAAAAAGCATATATTTGCATTATTGGATGCATGCACATACGGTAATAAAAAAACAGAATATCAAATGTCAGAGCTAGTGTGGTGCAATGGTTTAAATGCTAGACTATGACACTGGGAGACCAGGGTTAGAATCCTGCTCAGCCAGTGAATCCAACAATCAGACAGTGAATTCTTCCAGCCTTACAGGGAGGCAAAGGCAAACCTTCTCTGAATAAATCTTGCCAAGAAAACCCTATGATAGAGTCACCAAAAGTTGGATTCAATTTGAATTAGATTTTGGGTCTGTAAGGCTGGTATGATGTTGTGATTTACATGATGAACTCAGGCTCTGGGAGACTGGCATTGCAACTTGCAGTCAGTTATGAAATGCACAAGATGATCTTAAGCAAGTCATGCACTTTCAGCCTCTATTTCTCTCTGATCAGAACTTGCCAGGAAAATTCTCTAAGCATTGGTATAAGTTGGCAATGTCTTCAAGGAACACAACAATACAGAATCATGCAAAAAGAAGGCAAAATTTTATGGTTCATGCAAGTAGCAATTAATATGTGATGCTGCACAGAAAGCGGATTAGAACATGGCATTTTACAAAAATGACAAGAGGCTGTTGAATCTGTGTCCAATGTGATTCACTTCAGAAGAATGGCTAAGAAATCACCCTGGAATTTTAGGGACTTTCATGCATGGAATTTAGTGGCTGAGAGACAGCCAATTACATAACCCTGCTGGCAGTACTACAGAGATGTCATACCTGGGGAGAGCTCTTTATAGTGTGACCTGTCTTGTCTTCAAATGTTCCTGGAATCCAGTAATTTTTAAAGTAAAATTCTTATAATTCTACTGAATGTCTTGCTCACTGAATTATGACAACTTTCATATCCTTCATTCACCAGGCAGTTCCTGGGAATACTATTTAAATTATTAAGGAACAGAATGCAATTGCATCAAAAAGAGACTATTGTAAAGTACAGAGCAAAACTGGAGGGGAAATTGCTCTAATTCTGCCAACCAGAACTGGAGAAATGGTGTGGGGAATGCATGCAGTTGAAAGGATCTTAATAACTGGCCACATCTTTTACAGGTTACTAGTTCATACATAGCTTGACATAGCACAGGATGGCTGACATGGCTGGAAAGATGAAGCCCAACTCCAAAATACCTTATGACCATCTTTCTCTTTGTGAGATCCCCCCTTATCCCATAAAATAGATCCTTTCCGATGCGGGCAAAGTATTAGTTGCGACTAAAGCAGAGAAATTACAAAAGTCATTAATATTAGGAAGCAAAATAAAAACAAAACCTAAAATGCACAGCCATTTTGGTTTTTTATCAGATCCACCCAGCTGACAGCTAATCGGTTACCCCTCCAACAAATTATCACTTCAATTAAGGAGCCTGACTGCAGAAGTCAGCAACAGTAACAGTCGCAATATTGTGGAGGTCTCTTGTTCATAACCTAGGAGTAGATGTGAGGGTCACCTACATCTGTCAAGTCAGGGAACAACCCACTGACTCATCAATTTGACTTGCCTAGTTGTACTACAAGAAACCCAGACACTATGCTTCGCCACATCCATCATAATGGCACAAAGAGCAAGCAGGAATCTCAGTGAACAGGGATTTGCATGCAATTGCAGCAATTAACTGAGAAGAAAGCCATATTTCCCTTCCTGTAAGTTCCCCTCTTTCATAATACAAACTGGGCTGGGCCTTCTCTGATGTTACAGATCTTGAGGGCCAGTGTGGTGCAGTGGTTTGAGCACTGGATTAGGACAATGGGATACCAGGGTCCGAATCCTGGCTCAATGATGGAAACCCATTGAGTGACCTTGGGCAAGTCACAATCTCTCAGCATCAAGAGGATGGCAATGGCAAACCCCCTCTGAACAAATCCTGTCAAGAAATCTCTATGATAGGTTTACCTTAAGGTTGCCATAGACTGGAAATGACTTGAAGGCATACAACAACAACAACAACAACAACAACAACCAAAAACCTATTTAGAAACCACTCCAGAGAATTAGACAGGACTAAATAATGAAGCTCATGATGCAGTAGCAATCCCATGCATTCTGAAACAATTCACAATCAAATTCTGTGGTTGTTATGAGAGGTTGAAAACAGAAGGCAAGTAATAAGTGATGGCACAGAATCTTGTCCTCAACACAAAGAACATGGCACAACTTTAAATATATATTTTGATTTAAAAAGCCAGGAATGACAATTTTACACACTGACATATTTATTAAATTTTATAAACTTTTTATGTCAATAAGCCTACCTAACCTACCCTTGTTCCAATCTATTGCCTAGTTCAGTGGTAGGCAATATGTCACTTGAGGCATTATTTGATTTCAGCTCCCATCAGTCCTAGCCATCATAGCGCATAGTGAGGCATTATTGGATTTGAAATCCAAGAACATGTTAAAAGGTACAAGTTGTCTACTCTGATCTACTCAGTGACCATTTTTTAAAAAGTGTTTTTGAAAAAGTATTCAAGAATAATTAATGTACAGGAAAGTGGCCCATCCTAATGACCAAGTATTGCTTTCTTTGGCAAAATAAATGGTCATTATATGGGATTTAAATAGTTACTGGAAGGAAATGAAATTTGCAGGGAAATCTGAAGGAAATGTGTCTCTCCCCAAAGTATGGCAAATCGAAGGGGCAGGATTTTAAGTCAACTAACACAAGACGATTTTTTTAAAACACTACACTAGCTACAAGTCAAAGAAGTGTTTGTCATGACCATTACAAACAACATCCCAGATCTGATAACATAAGAGCATCAAGAATAAGGCTTGATGTCTCTTCTCCATCTGGAGCAGCAGCAGGGAGCAAAGGTTTTCGCATAAATTCTTTGTTACCCTAAGCAGTCATGTCTGGTGGATTCTTCAATTCTGGTATGATGCGCCCATTTGTGAAAGGAAAGAGGAAAACAACAGCTCTGAATAATAGTCCTGGGTTTGTCATTTTAGCCTGATCTAATTATTGCTTCTTGCCTTTCTGCTGATCGAGTCATATTGATCAAAGATAATTATTAATGGTTCAACGCTAAGGGCCTGATTGAAAGTTGTGACAAAGGACGATGGGCAACTTACTGTGTGAGCAGCATACTACGTGTATATACTCATGTATAGTCTAGAATTTAGTCAAAAAACTGACCCCAAAAAAACTGGTCAACTTATCAAGGGTCAATGTATGTACTGTACCTTTAGTAAGTATGTACATTGACCCTATATATCTTATATATATATATATATATATATATATATAATAACAAAGGAGACATCCTCTTTCTCTGAACAGAGTAGTAAAAGGCGAGAGCTTAGTCCATCCTGGGAGCACCAAAAAGAAGCATGGAGCCCCCATTCTTTCATGCATCCAGCCTTTAGGATGAGCACAAACAGTTATGCCTGCCAGAATTTTCTAAGTTCTTTGGCCATCCTTTGTTACATGCCCCTAAGTTTTACCCTCGACTTACAAAATAATCATAGAATAATTCATGGATTATTTCTCTGGCATGTTGTGAAGAGAAAAGCTGCAGTCCATGGTTTGTCTAGTTTGTTCCCATTACAAGAATGAGCATCACATTAATGTGAACATACTGGCTTGGGGTTGACAAACAATAATTCTTTTGAATTCTGGGTTTCCATAACATCTGAATGTGCCTGATAAACCACATAATCTAAACCAGTGATTCCCAAACTTTGATCCACCAGATGTTTTGGACTTCAACTCCCAGAATTCCTGTCTGTTGCTGGCTGGGGCTTCTGGGAGCTGAAGTCCAAAACATCTGGAAGACCAAAGTTTGTTGTATTTGCACATAACTAATTGTTATGAGCTATTTAGCATAATTAAATATGAAACACAAAAAATTCTAAGCTACTAACATAATTTTATGAAAAAGTCCAATGTACAACCTGAGAGCCAGTGCATTTTTAAAGCAACAATGATATATCATCATATCTTCTGGTCCCAATTAGTAGCATTGGTACTGTATTCGAAGCCCACTGACATTTCCCAACAATCTTCACTGGCAGTCAAATTTATAATGTGTTAGTTAAATTTTGACATTAACAAAGAATAGCAAGTCTTCTCAATAGGTAAATGCTCAAACCACTATACCACATGAGTAGAGTAAACAGTAGGAGACACGGAAACACCTGTAAGTCCTGCCCCTTCTACAACACTTACAAGCAATTATGTAAGCACATTCAGCCAAATACAACCACAGATTGCTTTTCAGATCTTTCTGTTGAATACAAAGCCCTAAGAAGTACTCAGGCACAAGGGGATGTTGCTTACCTACATGCTCTCCATCTTTCTACACTACTTATGTATAGGAAAATAGCTGCAAAGGGTTCATTAATGCACAGCTATCTGTCCTCTGCTCTTATTTGCTTGTGCAGCTGATTTTTTTTTAATTCTTATAACGTGGCCCCATTCATACTGAACAATATGTAAGTAAAATTAGGAGTGCCAGGCTATGATCCTTTCATGAAGCACGAGAAAAATTGTCAGACTATTATAAAAAGCAAAAAACAAAACAAAACAAAAACGAAAAACCCAGAAATGTCTAGTATTGTGAAAAGAAACAAAAAACATGAACTGAACCAGATATCATGAAGCATTCAAAAGGGTTTTAAAAAAATGTTTGTTGTACTTATTCAGCTGTTTTTATGGCTGTTGCCACATTGCAGAATTAAAAAAGGGATTAGCTATTTTAGATCTGATCCTAACCAACAAGGATGATCTAGTTAATGGAGTCCAACTGATGGGATACTTAAGTAAGAGTGTTCATTTACTCCTGGAGTTTGTTATACAAAGGAAAGGAGAAGCCAGGCATAGTCAGACACACATTCTAGACTTTAGAACTGACTTCAGTAAACATAGAAAAATACTGGGGGCGATCCCATGGTCAGGAATACTAAAAGAGAAGGGAGTTCAGGACGGATGGGAGTTTCTCAAAAGAGAGATACTGAAGGCACAATTTCAAACAGTTCTAGTGAGAAAGAAAAATGGGAGATGTCTCAAGAAACCAGGATGGATGACTAAGAAACTTTCAACTGAGCTAAGTTTTAAACGGAACATGTATAAGAAATGGAAAAAGGGGGAAATCACAAAAAAGGAATTCAAAGAAATAGCAGGCATGTGTAGGGATAAAGTCAGAAACGTTAAAGCGCAGAATGAACTAGCTTGCTAGAGAGGTTAAAAAGAATAAAAAGGGCTTTTTTGGATATGTCTGCAGCAAAAGGAAGAAGAAGGAAATGGTAGGGTCACTGCGTGGAGAAGATGGCAAAATGTTAACAGGGGACAGAGAAAAGGCAGAATTACTCAACACCTTCTTTGCCTCAGTCTTCTCAGAAAAGGCAAAGGTTGCTCAACCTGAGGATAATGGAGCAGAGGACAGAATAGGGGAATTTCAGCACAAAATAAGTAAAGCGATAGTACAGGAATACCTGTTTAACCTAAATGAATTTAAGTCTCCAGGACCAGATGAGCTACATCCAAGGGTATTAAAATAACTGGCAAATGTAATATCGGAGCCATTGGCAATCATATTTGAAAACTCCTGGAGAACAGGAGAAGTCCCAGCAGACTGAAGGAGGGCAAACGTTGTCCCCATCTTCAAAAAGGGGAAAAAAGAGGATCCCAACAATTATCGTCCAGTTAGTCTGACATCAGTACTAGGAAAGATTCTAGAGCAGATCATTAAAAAGAGAGTCTGGGAACATCTAGAAAGCAATGCCATAATCACAAAAAGTCAACACGGGTTTCAGAGAAACAAGTCATGCC
>NC_056523.1:65865364-65897813 GCF_019175285.1 Sceloporus undulatus
TTCAGGCTCAGGGTAGAGTCCAGAAGGACGCTGAAGCTGTGAAGCTGCATTTTCAGGGGGAGTATAACCTCAATCAAAGAGTAAATTTCAAGCCCTTTCATCCACTTCCAAAGGTTTTGGTAAGAGTCATCTTGATTTGTTGATGAAATGATTACCGTGAGGTGCTATATGCACCACAGAGTCATGCTTGGGGCTACCAGGAAGAAGGCTTTATACTTTGTCTCACCCCATGACCCTCTGAATCAGTGATCTTCATACCGCTTCCTCTGCTGGTGACATAGGCTGGCCCATCGAAGAAGGGCACTTTTTCATATATTGGGTCAAGCCATTTAGAGCTTGTATGTTAAAGTGAGCATCATGAGGTATATTGACAACCAGTGGAGGTCATGATTCATTTGGGAGGGGCAAGATATATTCTTACTAGTGTGTGCTTCCTGACCTGGACTTCTACATTCTGTCCAATGGCAGTTTCTAAGTGTATTCAAGGAGCGGGTCCATCTATACAGCACATTGACATAGCTCTGTCTGGAGGTTCCCAGAGCATGATAATATGGCCACCCATCTTGGTCCAGGAAGGTCCATAACTGGTGAATCGTTAGAGCTGGACATAGGCAATGGCAGGAGGACTTCAGGCCGCTTCAGGATCTGAATACTCTTGGAGCATCCCAGAGTATTCTGGCCCGTGTAGACTTGTCCCAGGAGACTAGGGTTTGAATTGGCACTCACCCATGACTTTGGCAAGCCACATTCCTCCGCTTTAGAGGTATGAGACCCAGATGGTGTCGCGGATGGTCTAGGACTCCAGGAGATCAGGTCCCTGCTTAACAGTACAAACCCACTCGGTGACCTTGGGCTAGTCACACACTCTCCGCTTCAGAGTTAGGGATAGCATACAAAAGAACTCCAAGAGAGGTTGCCATACAAACAACAATGTTTCTGTAGGATATTCTGAATATTGAAAACATTGGTCACATAAGGAAAAACTACAGCTTATTTCCTTATCACAAGGTTGTCCAAGCTGATTACAGACGATGACTAACCAGTCTGAGTTGACATGCTGAGGACATAGTTTCTGCCAGAAGCAGCTACTGAAAATCTAGGTCTAGAATGCCCAGCTTCTCTATAATGGTCAAAGGGGTTTGCTCATACAAATGTTCCAACAAAGAGAATGATCTGTAAATAACAGCCAGTGTGCTGTAACAAGCCCTAACTAACTAAAAACAAAAGCTTACCAATAGTTAGAGGTGATGAAACAAAACAAGACGCCCAGAGAATAGAATTAACGTGTGCTATAGTACAGAAAAAACACAGTGGATTAAGTCCAGTGGAGTACTGCTGAGTGAACAGGAAAAATTGGGCCAACGCTGAAGTCATGTTGCTAGTGACAGAATTGGCATCACCAGATGGAGGAGAAATGGAGAAGGCCACAATATTGAAATATGACCCACTCCCCTGCAGTTTGAAGCAGTACATTTCAGGGCTTGTAGTTTACAATTCATAGCAAGCCTTGCAAAAACTAGTTGCCAATCTTTGGTGTCATTCGGACTCAGTGTTCATGTGGCAGCAGGGTGATAATAAAACAGGCTGGGGATTCAGTTTGAATATATATAGAAATACAGCCAGGCTGCCCATAACTACTGATTTCTCATCCAGGGATTCAACCCACGGCTTGAAATTATTCAAATAACAATATACAGTTCCAAAAAAGCAAGCCTTAATTTGTCATTTGATACAAGGGACAGCATTTTATCTGCCATTGTAGAGTGGCCCTTAGTATCCACTGGGGTTTGGTTTCAGGCCCCCCTGTGGATACCAAAATCTGTGGATGCTCAAGTCCCTCAATGCATGGGCAGTAAAATGGTGTCCCTTATATTAAATGGCAAAGTCAAGGTTGCTCTTTGGACTTATATTTTTAAAAATATTTTCAAACCGTGTATGGATCAGGGGATAAAGAATCAGGGAGTGGATATGGAGTGATGACTGTATTTAATGGGAATTGAGCATCCTGGATTTGGTAACCACGGGGGGTCTGGAACCAAACCCCTGCAAATACCGGGACACACTGTATGTCTCTTAAAGGCCATGTAAAAAAATATAACTATTCCATCCTAATTTTGGTTTGTGGGTTATGCCGAATGTGAGTGAGTCCCACATCATTTTAAGAGCCTTCAAAACATTTCTACTCTATGTAGCACTATTGCTACACTATGCAGCATTATTGCTCTATATACGCAACAGGGATTTCAGGTTGTGTCTGGGACCAAGAAAAGTGAGCTTGTCGAGGGGATGGTGATGGGGTGTGCAGGGAGGAGAAATAAAATTGGCAAAACCACCTCTGGATTTCTTGCATAAGAAAACCCTGTGACATCATGAGGTTGCCATAGCAAGGCTCTGGTGCCCCAGAAAACTACCATGCCCAGAAAATCAATAGCATGGAGCCTGGTAGTTAAAGCAAGATCAAACCAGATTATTTCTACCAATGTGGATGGACTCCAAATCTACTCAGCCATGCAAACCCGGGTTAACATGGAAAAGTCACTCTCTCCCAGCCTGGAGAGTAAGGCAATGGAATACATCTTCTGAGTAAATCCTGCCAAGAATCTTGATGGGTCTCCATAAGTTAGAGTCACCCTTAGAACAAAACAACATAGTAGGACTTCAAATCATTGGCCATATGGAATATAACAGAGTTGAGAGAGCCTGGCATCACTGCCTTTTATGTCTGCATCTTAATTCCTTAAGGAACCTGAAAAGGGTATACAGAACAGCAGCTGTGCCTTCGGGATTCCTGGTTAGATTTTAAACTACCTGGTTCAATAATTATCAGCTCACATATTCCCAAAGGTCCATTGCCAATCTGCAGAAAAATCAGATGCAATGTTGGTGTTCAGAGCAGTATGGGCACCTCTGTCTACACACATTATCACTCTTGACAGGTACAACCCAAAGCACAAATTACTTATGGAGAAATCTTCAACAGGATTTACTCCCAGGTAAATGGGTTTATGCTGTTGTTGTTGTGTGCCTTCAGATGTTTCTGATGTGGTGGACCCTAAGGCACACAGAGTTTTCCTAGGGCAGTCGTACGTTGGTAAATTTCTCAGAGAGGGTTTGCCATTGCCATCCACTGAGGCCAAGAGAGTGACTTGGCCCCATGATTACTCAGTGGATTTTCATGGCTTGAGTTGAGATTTGCCACCATGTCCTATCCAACACTCCAACCACTACACTCAGTGGCTCATAAAATGATCTGGGATGTTTGAATTAAATAAGCCTAGATCTTGGACGCAAAGCATGGTCAGCTTTGCTAGTACTTGGATGGGGAGACCATCAACAATACCAGTGCTACAGGTAATGCATTAGTTTCCGTATACATGGGTTCTGCATCCATAATTCAACCCTCCGTGGCTTGAACATATTTTTGAAAAGAAGTTCCAAAAAAGCAAACCTTGATTTTGCCATTTTGTATAAGCGGCCACAATCTTACTGTATGCAAAGAGATTTAAGCATCCTGGATTCTGGTTGCATGGGAAGTCCTGAACCAAACTGCGCAGCGATACCAAGGGTCCACTGTATTTCAGAGGAAGGAACTGCCAAAACCACATCTGATGAGTATCCTGCTGAAGGAATTTAAGGTTGCCATAAGTTGGCAGGCACTTGTGAAAGCAAACAGACATCAGCTACAGATTTAGACCCCCTTAACCTAAACAAATCCATATGAAGAGACTTTTCTTACTTATGGCTGAAGTTTAGTTGGTGGGATTTTACACATCTTGGTATTTTCCATTTTGATACTAGAATGAGTTGTCTTATTGCTTTGGTTGTGGGTTGTTATTACTATTTTTTTGCTTTTTTAATTTACGTTTTGAATTTGGTTTGATTGCATCTCGGCCTCAGAGGATGGCATGGCAAAACCTAAAGAAACTTGCCAAGGGTTGCCTTAGGGTGGTCAGAAACACTTGAAGGCCACACAACAACAGCAACAACACTGCAAAAGCAACGGGCAGTATTACTATAGGAAATAAATAAATAATACTGCTTTTCACCATGCTCCTTTAAGATGTTTACAGTCGGAACTTAACATGCTTAGACATTGCATTTGTTATTTAATTTAATATAAATTGTCTGTGAATCCTTTTAGATCAATACCTGTTAGGGGGCAAGCACAGAATAAATACATTACTTCAGGCAACTCAGTAAAATTCAGTTTGTCTGCTAAGGTTTTTTCAGTGTGATTAAGTTTATTTCTTTTGCCTCAGCTATTGGCTTAAGGCCGCCTTAATTGTGACTGGGAAGAGCAGAGAAAGCATGCTAGCCAGGACAAAATGCAGTTTGACATGGCTTTAATGGCCCTGGCTCAGTGCTAGGGAAATTTGGGGATCTGTAGTTTTGTGAGATTATTAGCCTTCTCTATCAGAGAGCTGTGGTGCAGCATCAAACTACAGATCCCAGGTTCCCAAAAGGATGGAGTCGTGGCAGTTAAAGTGGGGTCAAACGGCGTTATTTCTGGAGTGCAGATCCAGATCTGGATTGCCTTTCTCTGGCAACACTTCCACAGTGCAGAAATAATGCAGTTTACTGTTGACCCCACTTTAACTGCCACGACTCCATCCTTTTGGGAACCTGGGATTTCTAGTTTGGCGGGTATTCAGCCTTGTGTGAGGAATCCTGGTGCCTCAACAGATTACAATCCCAGGATTCTGCAAGATGGAGGCTTTTTGCCTCTGGGCCTCGTCCTGCTTTCCTTTGCAAGTAGGCTTGCCTACCCCTGGGGGCGGGACTTTCCCGGTTTGGGGTGGGTCCGCACGGTCCCGCCCCCCCGGTTTGGCCCCACCCCGGATTCCCACCCACCAGGCCCTGGAGGCGGCTCCGCAATGCGGAGCCTTCCAAGGCCTCTCTGGGCCTGGGAGACAGCGTCTCCCAGCCCCAGAGAAGTCTTTGAAGGCTCCGTGATTGCGGAGCCGCTTCTGAGCCCTCTCTGGGCTGGGAGGACAGTGTCTCCCAGCCCCAGAGGGGCCTTGGAGGCTCCATGTTGGAGCTCCAGCCGCGGGGTCTTCCAGGCCCCGTGAGGCCGGGGAGGAGGAGGTGCTTGCCATTGCGGCGATTGCCGTGATGACAGGCGGCCCCACACTCCTTCCCGGCCTGGGAGCAGGCCGAGGCTTCCTCCCAAGCCGGAAGGAGAAGGAGGACAAGGTTTAAAAATGTAGGAAATAGTAAAAAAAAAAAAAAGTCCTACATTTAAACCTTGTCCTACATTGTCTCGGTTTGGAGTCCTCAGCTATGGCAACCCTTTCGCAAGCAAAAAAGTTTCTATCTAAAATATAATCAGCTTTTGATATATCGGTCATGACCGTGGCTATAGATGGAGTGGTGTTTTAGTTTTTTATGTATGCAATTTTATGCCACTTTTCCTTAGAGCTTTTACTGTTTTAAAACTTATTGTAACAGATATTTAAAACATGTTTTTGCTTTTCCTGAGCTGCCTTGGGTCCCTTCCTTGCTGGAAAAGGCGGCACAGAAATGAAATAAACAAATAAAACAATCCATTGACATCATTTTAACTGCCTTGGCTCAGCGCCAGGAATCCTGGGACTGTAGTTATTGTGGCCCCAGGTCTCTTGACAGAGAAGGCCAAAAGTCTCACAAAGTGACACTTCCCAGAATTCCATAGCCCGAGCCGTTAAAATGTCATCGTATTACGTGGGTGATGTATAGTGCTGCTATTTCACTTTGACTGCCTCCTGTGCATTCTGGGCTTGTAGTTTCGTGAGGCCTAGGAGCTCCCTGGCTGAGAATTCTAAAGCCCTCCCTTAAACTGCAAATCCCAGAATGCAACGGAGGAGGCAGCCAGAGCAGTTATAGAACAGCAACGCTTTAAGACGTAGGTAACAAACAGTTTAATTCCTCAATGTGGCGACAACGCCTCAGGAGGTCCTCCACCAGGAGGGCGCGTGACGCGGAGGGGCCCTTCGTTGTTGTGGTGGTCTTCTTGGTCTCTTCCGGCGCTTCCTCGACTCCTGGCGCGGAAGGCGAGGTGGGCGTGGCTCCCCCGGGCGTCTCCCTTTGAGCTATGCTCCTCCTGTGCCCAGCTCGGCTGTGTCCTTCCGCCGATCCTCGCCCACTTCCCCAGGAGCTCGCCTCGCCTTTGCTTATGGCTCGGAGTCTTCCAGAGGCGGGGGCCTCCCCCGCGGAAAAGGGTCAGTGGAAGGGGAGGGGAGGGGAGGGAGAAGAAAGGAGGACAGGCTAGCTACTGATCCCGCACTACTCTCTCTAGTGGCTGCTATTCCACCTTAACTGCGCTGGCTGCCTCCTGTTGCATTCTGGGAGTTGCAGTTCAGGAGGGCCTTTAGAATTCTCAGCCAGAGAGTTCTTAGGTTCACTGAACTACAAGCCCCAAATGCAACAGGAGCAGCCAGCGCAGTTAGGTGGAATAGCGCACTAGAAGAGGCCAGTGTGTCCCCCCAACTGTGCCCTTTAGAGAGCTTCAGCTCCCAGAAGCCTCAGCCATGTCTTGAGCCGTCTCTCCCAAAGAGTGCTGCTGGTGCCTCGCAAAACTACAAATCCCATGATGATGTATGATGGGCCTTGGCAGTTGAAGTGATGTCAAACTCCGTTATCCTACAGTGCAGATGCATCCAAGGAGAAGCAACCCCGCTTTTGGTGCAAAACAAAAAGGCCTCAGTAGGCAGTCCAGAGGGATGAGGGCCCATTGTGAGAGTAATCCATGCTAATTTATTGCGGACTTTAAAGAATAGAGCAGCATTTAAGTCTGGACCTGAAACAACTAGCACCAAAGTAGATGTAAGGTGTTCCATCCCCACAGCAAATCCTGCACATTCTTTACTGATTTAAGGTCCAAAACACACGGCAGAAATAATCCGTTTGAGACTGCTTTAACTGTCCTGGCTCAGTGCTAGGGAATCCTGGGAACTGTAGTTTAATATAGCATCAGAGCTCTCTGTCAGAGAATGCTAAATGTCTCCCAAAACTACATTTCCCAGAATTCCCTCTCATTGAGCCAAGGCACTTTAAAGTGGTCTCAAACTGGATTATTTCTGCAGTGTGTTTTGGACCCAAGTTTCTGGACCATCTTCAAGGACAGAGAACATTGCAGGAATCCATATTGCAAGTGCACCAATTACAGGATTCTATAAGACAGAGCCATGGCACTAAAGTGGTGTCAAACTGCATTACATATCCAGTGTAGATGCACTCTTGGTCTTCTTGACTATGACGTTTCATTCATTCTTTCCATGTATTGTGCATATTGTTAATGTTGCATTACTCAGGCCTGATGTTTTATGGTTAACTGAAGGCAGATGTGTTGAAGTATTTGTGTGCTGACCCATTGAAATTGCCAGCAGTGGGAAGGTATCAATTAGGCATGTCATTCTCAGCCCCATGGAATTGGGAGTTAAATCCAGTTGTTACTTTTAATTTAAACCAGATCCCTGAAGCAAAGTAGGATATGTACAAGTGCTAACTATTCAATTCCCCTAATTCTCTCTTCTCCTCATCTTCTGGAACTCCAATTGGTCTGCTGATGGGGAGCAAAATGTGAGCCAACTTAAAAACTATGAGCTTTATAGGGAGTTAGGATTCATATTTGGCCATATGTTAGTCATAATGAATGTACGTATTTTGCATGGTTCCCTTGTAACTAAGGATGCATCTACACTCTAGAAATAATGCAGTTTGATACCACTTTAAGTACGTAGCTCCATCCTCAGAATCTGAGTTAGTAATTTTACTAGGTCTTTAGTTTCTGCCAAAGACTTGTGGTGCCTCACAAAACTACAAATCCCAGGATTCTGTTTGATGGAACATGCAGTTAAAGTGGTGTCAAACCATTATTTCTGTGGGGACGCACCATATTGTGATTACCTAATGTTGATCCAGCGCACTGTAAATGAAATGGTTAAAACCTCCTTTATAAACTTTGTTTTTACACAGATATATGGGTGTACATACGCACACATATATACTGTACATTAAAGTTATTTGCTTTCAGGTATATGTGTATTTGTGTTTTGTTTTTGTCTTGTAACAATCTGGTGTTTCACATTACATATTTGCAGATAAAGTTATAAAGCTATAACTGCATCCATTCTCTTTTGTATTGTAGAACAACATGCTGTTTTGTGTTTGCAGCTGATGATTCTGTAACATGGCATATGATGAACCTGTCGAGAAATCAGAAGCATTATTCCTTTCTAAAATATTTGGGCCAAAGCCAATCACTAACATCCAGAATTATGGGGCAAGGATTTACTACAATACACTAGTGCCTTGTAACGGCAGGGTAGTAATTACATAACCACGTAGTGAACATGATTGTGGCGAAAAGGCGACACATGCCAAATATCAACTGAACCTATTTTATTCTTTGAGCTTTTGAGTTTTACATCTCTGGTGCTAAATAGCTTTAGGTGACAATAAATCCTATGGAAAAGCCATTTATCTAATATCAGCCATTTAATTGATGTTAGGTACAGTTTTGAATACAAATGTGCATTTATTACTTTTCTTTGTCAAGGCAGGTCACAAATTCGACATGATAAAATATTTTGCATTGTGCTATGGCTTTCAAACCCAGGCACTGACTCCTTTTTCTTTATTAAACATTTGTCATTGGCAGCTAGATTTTTTTTTTTTAGTGTTTTAAGTATTTTCGGTCTGCTGGAATAGAGAGAAGTGGAAACAAGATTTGTAGTAGGAGAGCTTTCTCCACAATTTTTATGTCCACAAAGGAAGTTAAGAGAAATCGCAAATGACTTTGGCTTCTGCTTGTTGTTGGTGGTGCCTTCAAGTTGTTTCTGGCTATGGTGACCCTATCACAGTATTTTCTCTGCCAAAGTTTGTTCAGGGAGGTTTGGCATTACCATCTCTGAGGCTGAGAGAGTGTGATTTGCCCAAGGTCACCCATGGGTTTCATGGCCAAGCAAGGAATCAAACCCTGGTTTCCATCGATAGTCCAACCCTCAAACACTGCTCCACACTGGCTGTCTTGTCTCTGCTTACAAAGCTAAACAAAGGGGAAGCCAAGGTTTAGCTTGCTGGTAGTTCTGCGTTCCTTGGGGATTGTCTAGCAGAAGCAAAAAGTGGGACCAAACAAGCCCATGGCTTAACTGCCCCGTTTTCTTCAGGTTGCACATGCATGTATTGTCTTGGAGTAATTTGTTTTGGGGCCAGCATAGTGTAGCGGCTTGACTGTTGGGCTATGACTTTGGAAACCAGGGTTCAAATCCCCACTCAAGCATAAAAACCCACTGGGTGACCTTGGGGAAGCCACAATCTCTTAGCCTCAGAAAATGAAATGACAACCCTCTCTGAAGAAACTTGCCAAAAAACCCCCAAACCCTATGATAGGTTTACCTTAGGGTCACCATAAGTAAAATGACCTGGAACACACACACACAGCAGTTTATGCTACCTTGGATTTTTAACCAAATGCATGAATACTGGTAATTAAAATACATGGCTCCTTGCCTCAGCCTTCTCCCTGCCTACAAGAGTAATGCTGAATGATAAGTGGGTATAGTTAGAAAGTGTGTTATTTTTAATTTTATAATGTTACCTTGTTCTGTTTCTTCTGGAACAATTCTGGTGGATGAGGCCCTATTTAACGGCGCTATGAGCGCCCGCGTCAGTGCAAGGGGCGGCGCTTTCAAACGCCCTCGCCCGTGACGAGGGCGTCAAAGTGCGGTGCCCTTTACATATGGGCACCACATTTTGACGTGACGGACGCCTACGGTCAGCATGTCTCATGCCTTTATGAGCCGCAAGTGCGCCATTGGGCCTTGCGATTTCACAATGGCACCGGAAAAGGAAGCCGCTTTTTGCGGCTTCTTTTTGGCTGCGCGAGGAGCTGTGCGGTTGTCCGCTGCAGCTCCCTCGCGCAACAAACTAGGGCGGGGCAGACCATCCTTTTTTTGGACGGTATGTATCCTGCCGAAGAGAGTGATCCTTGCTGAGATTTTCCAGTCTCAGGTTGAAGAACTGTCAGAGTTGCAGCCCCTTAATCTCTGTGGGATCTGCTATCCCAGGAGAACATTGTCTGAAACCCCTGAAGTTTTTGTTTGGTCCAAGAATTCTTTGCAAGAGTTAGTATTTTAAGGGTCAAAATACTTTTTGAAGAACAGCTGAGCGACTTACTGGGAGCCCAGAAGAAAGATACTAGTTCCTAATGAAAAGGGGCTTCACATTCTGCCTTCTTGGGATCAAGACCCAAAAAAACATTTCAGACATTTCCTTTTCTCATGTTTAGAAAACTGTTATTCCAAAAGAATGGTCAGCTAGGTTGGCACTGAAGCCTCTTTTTCTTTCCATCTTTGATTTTGGCAAATGAAAGTTTGTTTTTAACTGGCAGTTCAGCTCTTGTTTTTCCATGTTTCAGGTTATCAAATATGGTGTCATTAGCACAGATGTCCTAATTGAAGATTTGCTTCACTGGAAGACTCTCTATGTAGCTGGGCGCCTACAAAAGCCGGTATTTGTTCAGCTTCTTTGTTTAAAATGACAAAAATAAACAGTAACAGCATTGATAATAAAAAACCTTTAAAAACACAGGTTGGGGGAGAATAAAATGGAGTTGGGTAGTACTCTTGCTGTGTATGACCTTAGTGAAACTGATCATTTGCATTCTGTAGAATTTTGAAATAATAGGAATGCATTCCACCTGAGACAACCAAACAACAGATTGTAGTGAGTGTGTATACGTGTTTAAAGCTCAATTAGATTGCACTGGAGCAGAGGGCTGCAAATTCTGCTATCCTGGTGACTAATTCCCCCTGAAGGTGCTGCTTGCTGTAAATAGCACCTTTGGGAACAAAGGGCAGTGTGAGGTGGAGAAGTGATTTCCCGAATTCCCATGCTAGATCAGGAATGTAGCCTGGACTGAGTTTGCATTAACCTTCCCCCCCTATGTCCAAGCATGTTTCTTGAAAATAGCATCAATGCCAGATTGGGAAAGGCTGCAATGGACCCTAGAGTACAGATCCTATTGCATGCTGCTTTTGTGGAATAAATTGTAGATCTGTCATATAAATGCCCTGTCTTAATTTTCTATATCGATATTCATGATTTTAACATTATTACTGTATGTTTTAACTATGCTTTTGGATTTAATTCGTTTCAATGTGTATTTTTAATATGTGAATTGTGGCACTGTTTTTACTGACTGTCTTTATTGACACTTGTACACCGCTTTGATCTTGGGAAAAGCGGTTAATAAATAAACAATTTATTATTTATTATTATTATTATATTGGTGGCTTTCCCTTCCTTTAAGGAGCTTGTTGTATTTTATGTGGGATTAGGCTGTAAGAAAATAATTTCCAAAAAGTATTCAGTGGGTTGTATGGCTGCAGTTGATTCCTATTCTAAGCCTCTTTTCCACTTCCAATTCTGGGAATTCTTGGCTGCTTTTAACAAAACAAAATTGCCATCCATGTTTGTAGAGAAGTTTGCACAGTGGCATGTGAAGCATTCTGATTAACCACTAGAGGGAAGCAGAGCTGAGCCAAATGGAGAAGGGAGAAAATAGGTATTTATTGTACAGTAAAAAGGAATCATATGATGATAGCATTAGTATGATGTGGAAGGAGAAGTTTTGATAGTCCTAAAGTAGTAAGTTTCAGGCAATTTGGCCTTATGCTTGTCTTTAAATTTATTTTGCATAACATTCTATTGAAACCATTAGTAGGAGCTGGTTACTTGCAACAGAAAGCAGGTGATAACATTTCTAATATGTCTCTAGAACAGAAGTAACTGCCATGATTTAAGGGGGCTCCATTAGTAACCCATGGGAACTTAGGGGGCTGCCAGCTTGCTACTGTCCACCTTCATAAATGAAAACAAACAAATAAAAAAGCTTCATTTATATACCACTTCATACCGCCTAAGCAGTGTCTAAGTGGTTTACAACTGTAAGCTAATTTACCCCCAACAATCTGGGTACTCATTTTAGCGACCTCGGAAGGATGCAAGCCTGAGTCAAGCTTGAGCCCTTTTGCTGGGATTGAACTTGCAATGGTTTCAAGTGAGTGGCTGCAGTACAGGCATTTAACCACTGCGCCACCAGTTTCCTCCTCTTAGCCCCAAGGGGATTTGGTGTTGAACCCCTGGCCTGTTTGGGTCCAAGAGAGGACTATGACCAAAGCAGATTGTACCCCACATCCGCAAGTGGTGGTGGTGGGGGGCATTTTTAGTTACATAACAACAAAAAATCAAACATTTTTTTAAATGCTTGAGGCATGCTCATGGGACCCTTACAGCCTTTTGAAATGGCCACAGCATCCATGTTTAGCCTTCAGGCTGCACTTCACCTTGATTTACAATAGTCAAAAGAGAGATTATACAGTGTCTTACCAGTAAAATGTATAGAAGAATTTTTTTTCTTTCCTTCAGTCTTGGAAAAAACAGGAGCTTATTCTTTAGTTAGTTTTTGGGACATTTACAAAGAGCAGATGAGCATTCATGTTGCCTGTTATCTGGGAGTTAGATATAACCAAAGTCTAAATATTGTTTGAAATCCATAGTCATCCACTCGGTTCAGTTCTCACAGGACTCTACCACCTCAGATTGATGGTGAGGGTGTTACTGGCTTAATCCCCTTGTCAAAAATTTCACACTTCGACATGCAGGGAGATTTTGATGCAACTTCTGGTTTGGGGTTTTTTTAAAATCAAGCTTTAAGTATATATTATTGCTCATTTTAACTGTGTACATTTTTTTAAACTTTATTAGAGTTTAAGACTCCCTTATGCAAAATCCTTGGGACCAGAAGTATTTTGGATTTCAGATTTTCCTAGATTTTGGATTATTTGCATATACTTATTGAAATATCTTGGAGATGGGACTCAAGTCTAAACACAAAATTTGTTTATGTTTCATATATACCTTATACACATAGCAATTGAAAGCAATTTTATATACTTTATAAATAATTTTGAACACAATACAAAATTTATGTACATTGAACCATCAAGAAACAAAGGTGTTACTATCTCATCCACCCATCGAAAATGTTTTGGATTTTTGAATAGTTCAGATTTGGAATACCTGATAAGGGGGACTCAACCTGTAGTATATTTTTTAGCTAACCTGTTACTTTGAATTTTATAACTTGCGTTAGATTCCTTGCTAGGAGGAAGACAAGATATAATGTGAATGAATGAATAGCTAAATAAACCTACCCACCTACCTACCTGATGAGCTAGATTATGGTTCCTACCACCCTAGGCTTGTATAACTCCCTCCCATCCCAGCTGGCATGGCCATTGGAATGATGGGAATGGCAGTCCAACACATCAGAAAAACTCCGTGAGTGGTGCTTCCATATGGTTTTCCTTAAGCGCACGGGTCCGGAATGGATCCCCCGTGTAAGGGAAGGGCCGACTATACTGTAATGGACTCTACGTGAGGCTGCCTTTGGAAACTGTTCAGAAACTTTAGCAAGTTTAAACTGCTGTAGCCAGGCTACTGCCTGGAGCTGATTATACTGAGCATATAAACCCCTTACTTGCATCGATTCACTGGCTGCCAATCAATTTCTGTGCAAACTTCAAAGTGTTGGCTAAGACCAATAATAATAATAATAATAATAATAATAATATAAAGATTTATTTCTATTCCTCCTTTTATCGATAGGGAATCAAGGCAGATTACAACAAGTATTAACACATCAAACCGTTAAAATTACAATTATGATTAAAAAGAAGTGGCATATCCTGACCCGACCCCCAATCATAAAACCCCAAAATAAAAACCAATTAAAAAGAGAATAAACAATACAAGTGTTAAAAAGGGGAAAAAAATCCTGTTAAAGGTTGGGTAAAATAGAAAATGAGATCCAGATTCTGTTTCAGTTTGGAGAGAGAAGGTGTGTTTTTCACTGGGGAAGGAAGTGGAGACTGCAAATAGCAAGTACCTCCGTTTTACCTGGATTCAGCTTGAGTCCCATATGCCTAATATGGCTTGGGTTCATATTATCTGAAAGACCTGATCTCCTTCTGTGAGCCTGCTTGACTATGGAGGGAGGCTTTCTCTCAGTCCCACCACCATAGGCATATTCAGTGAGGACATAGGAGAGAGCCTTCTTAGTGGCAACTTCTTGTGGAACTCTCTTTCACCAGACATTTGGTTGCTCCCCTCCCTGTTGTCTTTCTTCAGCAGACAGGGACGTTTATTTAGGTTTCAAACTTGTTACACTGAATTGAGTTTTTGATGGGGGGGAGGTGTTGTGTTTGTTTTTTATTATGTTTTAAATGTATTTTTAAAAAATTAACTTGTATTATTATTATTATTATTATTATTATTATGCTTTACAGTGTGCCCATGTTATACGCAGCTTTGAGCAGGGTGCAAGGGGTGGTGCACGCGCACCACTGTGCCACCACATGCACGAGCCCCATTCACTTGAATGGGGCTTGAGCATGTACAGTATTTGGCTTATGCGGGGGGCGAGGGGTTCCGGAACGGATCCTCCATGTAAGCCAAGGGTGCACTGTATTTATATAGCACTGTAGACTTGCACAGTGCTATACATACAAACAATAAAATAGATAAGAGTAAACTGCCCATGGCGTACAACAGAAGTGTGGTTTAATTGTTTTTAACATATGAATTAATACTGGCATAGTGGTTTGAGTGTTGGACTGTGACTGGAGACTAGGGTTCGATTCCCAGCTTGGCCATGAAACCCACTGGGTGACCTTGGGCAAGTCACATGTTCTCAGCCTCAGGGCAGGCAATGGCAAACCTTCTCTGAGCATATCTTGCCAAGAAAACCCCATGATAGGGTCACCATAAGTTGTAAATGACTTGAAGGCACACAACAACAAATTAATATTTTTATTTGTACAGTGAGCCTTTAGTATCCACTGGGCTTTGGTTCCAGGACCCCTGTGGGTACAACAATATATGAATGTTCAAGTCCCATTGTGTACAGTGGCATAGTAAAAAGGCATTCCTTATATAAAATGGCAAAATCAATCTTTGCTTTTTGGATTTTTAAAAAATATTTTCAAGCTGTGAATGTTTTAATCCATGGATACAGAATCTGTAGATATGGACCATTGCACTATATTTTAAATGGTTGTGAGTTGCCTTCAACCCTGTTTCCAGAGAAAAAGACAAGATATTAAAAAAAATATGAAGTAAAATAAAATAGAAATAAGCCTTACATCTTCTAGATATTTACACTGTTTTATCGCTGCTGTGTTGTTATTTTGGTTTTATCAGATTTGTTTCATTTGCTTGCCTTTCTTTTTATGAAACTTCTTTTATCACTGTGTTGTATTTTTAACAACTTCAGTTTGTGGACTGCCAGAAGAGCTGTAGCTATGGGAGATTTTTAAAAATCTGATAAACAGATCTCTATAAGACTAGTTCACAACCCTGCACATTTGGAGTCTGTGGACTAGACATGTAAATAAAAAGGCAATATAAGTTTAAACATACTGAATGTCAGCTGCATGTGTATTCCCTTGTTTAGGCTTTTTTATGATGCCATTTCAGTGTTCTGTGCATTTTGGTTGCAGAATCAAACTCTTTAAATACGATATATACTTAAAAGGAAAAGAAAATGTGAATGTTTGTACACAGTGTATATTATTTTCATGTCTTTTCTATTCTATTTTTTAAAAATGGTGACTGAGATCCTGCATTGTTGAAGCATATCATAATTATATGTGACAAGGCTAGCTCCCACAAGCCTACCTTTTCAGACTGGCAGTGTACCAACCAAAGGGTTTCTAAGGCACTGCAGATCAATGCGCTGGGAAATGACATCTCCAGTGTTCTCCCAAGCTGTATCTGCATTGCAGATGTAATGCAGTTTGGCACTGCTCTAACTGCCATGGCTCAATACTATGGAATTCTGGGATTTTTAGTTTTGTGAGATACTTAGTTTTCTCTGTGAGAGTGCTCTGGTGCTACCACAAAGTTCAAATCTCAGGATTCTATAGTTAAACGGCATTATTTTTGCTGTGCAGATGCAGCCCCAGTTGAGGGTGTGCCAACTGTAGCACGTTATGAGAAAGTGAATTATGCTACAAAGTTACATCTTGATTTTCAGCTGCATCCCTGGACGCAATTTTTCTTGGTATTCCTAGGCAAATTACTGTCTCTCTACCTTAGTTTCCCCTTTTTAATATGGGGCTAATAGGGCAGTTTTGTTGTAAAGCAGGTACTGAGAATGGCACTGTTTGTATAAATTCTTTCCTCCACACCAACCAGTGTTTGAGGAATGCAGCCTGATGGAATTTATGCCATCTATGTAACTGAAGGGGTGAGAGAGTCCAAATGTCCCAGTAAGTTTAGGCATATAAAGTAAATATGGATGTTACAGGAGTATGTGAGATGATAAACTATTGTACTCTTAAAAGCCTGTGCTTTAGGAAACTAAGGTGGGCTTATACTGGTCAGAATATTCCAGGCTGCTCCCAGAATATTCTGGTCCCAAAGCTGCCCCAAATTCCCTCCATTACCTGTGCACTCTGGAGTGATACTAGGCAGCTGTCTACATAATGCTGCCTGGCGCCACTGGTTCAAGTCACTCCCTCTGAGGCTGAAAACAAGGTGTTCAGCACCAGTTGCATGACTGGATGCCTTGTTGTGACATGACATATGCCAGCGACCATGGTGCCAGGCAATACAGCAAGATGCCATGTAAACATGACATATGCCAGCGACCATGGTGCCAGGCAATACAGCAAGATGCCATGTAAACAGTGGCACTCTGGAGTGCTCTAGATTTTGATAGGGTTTTAAAGTTCACTTTAAGGCAAGAATAGCCCAGATTCTGTGAAGGCAGTCTGCCCTTGAATTGGAGCTTTGGCCCTGCATCATCTGGACAGGTTGTAGTACAGGCCATGAGAAGCCAGTTTTAATGGCCTGTATAGACGTGCCCTAAGAGTGTAGACCTGTGTATGGGTAGTTGGGAGTAAGTGCCATGGAACTCGGTGGAGAGTACTTCATAGCAAACAACTGAGGATAGATATGCATGGGCTGTTTTCATAGTCTCTTGTAATGGGACTTTATTTAATTTATTCTCTCAGTCTGTCCCCAGGATAATGGAATTTATAGGCCTATGTACATGGAGCCCATATAATGAGCACATTATAATTGAAGAAAGTCTGCTTGTTTTGACTTTCCCATATAAAATGGTAGCATAAATTGAGTCAGATTGTTGAATCACAGAGCTGCAGTTCTATCCACTTACCTACAGAAGAAATTGGAGACATAGCTCAGAGTGCTCAAACGATGGATGTGTGTATTCACAAGGCCTTCTTCAGGGCTATACAATCTTAAAATGAAGCACATGAATGCATAATATTGCTGTACATAACATTATGTAAAATCATACTGCCAGTTGAGTGAGTACTTTGCGATGGGTCTCCATTTTCTTCTGTGGGTTTTATTGAAAGATCCTCAGATTTTGCTTCTCTTCCCTTCACTTAACTGTAGTAGATACACTACTGTGGATAGCGCTTTCAGAGCATGTAAACACAGTTGTTTTCAGTAGAGGTGAACTAGCTGTCACTCAGTTATTCAACTGGCTGTGTAATTTGGCCGTTAGAAACAGACGGTCTAAGCAGCTGTCTTCCCCTGTGTTCCTCTATTGTCTTCTCAGCTGCCATTTTCAGTTCCAGAAGATCATATTGATTCCCCTCCCACTGCCCGCTTCCTTGCAGGGCAATGGGGAGGGGGTGCTTGTTTGCAAAATTAGGCTTTTAAAAACATGTAGGAGAGCAAATTGAAAACATATGTTCAAATAGCCTCTCCCAGGACCAGTTTACCTTTAACTATTCAGATGGTTCAGATTTTGTGACGCTAACGAAAACCACACTTCAAATGCAAGGGGGGAGATAATGGAAGAATAATGATATTGTATGCCCCACAGATTCGTTTTGGGTCTCCAGGGCTGTTTTCAGAAATACATGTATATCTTAAATTGTAAAGTTCTGGATACAATCATCCCTTTGTCATGGACTTGCTTGCACCCAAGTACCTTCCACATGTTTGTAAAATGGAAAGCTTACTAATAGTACTACTTTTTTCATTTACATCTAGCTCCAGCTGTCTCCTTTGCTCTAAATTCATCTTGAGGATTTTTTAAAGACAGAAAATGACAATTAGGTTAGAGTCTGTGCTTATTCTTGCAGTATTCTGGGCCAAATCTGGAAAGTGGGGAAAGAGTGTAGTTGCACAAAACCCTCCGTGCTATTGCTTATTCTGTAGATGAACCTACCAGTGGCTCAGATCAAATTACACTGAGAACACTTGTATTCTTATATGCACTTGTATTAATTTTATCCAAGCAAAATGAGATGTTTTCAACTAGACACCCCTCCTTATATGCACACACATTCCCATTCGTATCTACAGTGAAGATTAAGGATGGAAATCAAGTGACCCTTCCTGATGCTACCAGGTTGCAATTCCCAGTATTCTTCACTATTGACTTTGCTGACTAGAGCTGCTGGGAGTTGCAATCCAACAATATCTGGAGTGGCACAGAATTCCCATTCCTAATAAAAGTAGAAGCTTTTCCCTCTGCATGGCATTTGTTTCACTTCCAGTAAGTAGGATCAGGCAGCCAAAAAGATGTATGCCATTTGTCTGAGACCTTGGGAGATCCACTGCTAGTCTAGAATAGGATAGATAAACAAATAGTTTGCTCATTTAATAAGTGCTAAATTCAGAACATAAAACTTTCACAAGATAATATATACACACGCACGCACGCACGCACACACACACACACACACACACACACTAATCCATTGTCTCTTAAAAACACCCCAACTGATCTGAACAGATGGATGCAGGGGTTTCTTTAGATCAGGGTTAGTTAGGCAACTTTGGGTAGTTTTCTGCCTCACAGTAAAATGAACTACAAAATATTGGGGGATGGGACTGAAGTAGCCAGAGTCTGGCTTTTGGTTTTTAAAATGGATAGTTTTTTTTTTTTTTTTTTGAAGTTTTGAGGTTCATCAGGTCCCATCAGTGTGGGGTGCACCTTCACCTCTTTTAAAAGGGAATTGCTGCTCCTAGAGACTTTGGGAGTGCATCCGCACTGTAGAAATAATGTAGTTTGCCAGATTTAAAAACACCATTTTAAGTGCTGTAGCTCAAGCCTGTGGAATTCTGGGATTTGTAGTTTTACAATATTTTAGCCATCTCTCTAAAAGAGTGCTGGTGCCTCACAAAACTATAAATTCCAGGATTCTTTAGGATGGAGCCATGGCAGTTAAAGTGGTGTCAAACTGCATTAGTTCTACACTGTAGGTGCACCTTAGGAGAAGAAGTTCCCCCTTTTGGGTGCCAGAAAACCAATATTCTAGGGAATCTGGATGAACTGAGGCCAAACAGGTTTCAGGGCTACATTCTGCCCATCCCTCCTTTAGATAGTCCACACTAAACCCATTTAGAACTTTAAAGAATAAGATCAACATTTTAAATTGGTCCTGAACACAAATAGGCAGCCAGTTTCAGTGGTGCAAAATAGATGTAAGATGTTCCATTCTCACAAACAATACTGCTACATTTTTTACCAGCTTAAGTTTCTGGACTATCTTCAAGAACAGAGAACATTGTAATAACCCATCTTGCAAGTACATCCTCCTATGTCCCACTGTAAAGCCAGTGTTTTCCTTGTCTTATAAAAGGGGTCTGTTCATATGTGGCAGCCATTCAACTCAACCATTCAATAATCAAATTCTGTCATATTTTATATGAAACAGATGTGTTGATTACAGATTTTGTTTTATTGTCACTTCTGCTTCTTTGTAGGATCCCAAAAGAGGCTGCCTATAAACAAGTAAACTATCAATATCACTCAACAGTATCTAAACAAATACACTAGGTCAATGCATATTTTCAATGCTCAGTTGATTTCAGGTGTCTTTCCCCTCATTAATCTATTTTATTTCTTTTTTATATATATAAAGATGGAACTTTGCTTTGTTTAAAATGGAGCATGAGGAAGTTAAAGTGTTCCTAGATAATTCTGCCACTTGGTAATTCTTGATGACATTGTTCTATAATATGTATTTAATTATTTTTATTCTTATACTTGATTGCTGGCTCCCTCTGACTATTTCCAGGTCAAAATCCTTACACAGAATGAGAATGTGAAGTTGCAGTTTGCCCTTGCTAGCAATTTGAAGAGTGCCATCACAGCTGCTTTTCTTATGCTGCCTGAAAGTTTTTCTGAAGAGGATCTTTATATGCAGATTGCTGGACTCTCATATAGTGGTTAGTATGACTTTTTGTCATAACCTTATTAAGAAACTAGAAAAGGACAGTCAATTCAAATGAAAGATGTGTTAGTAACCTCAGCTACAGCTTGTTTAAGCATCTTGCTTTGGGCATGTGGAATCTCTTGTCAAATGTTTCCTTAATAATATCTGACAATAGTTGTTAGATTGTTTCTCTGCAAATGGAAAAATGAACAGAATAAACTAATTTATAATAATAATAATAATAATAATAATAATAATAATAATAATAATATTTATTTGTATACCGCCCTCTGGCAAACCAATCCGGGCGGTTAACAACAGTAAAATATAAAATATGACAATTAAAAACACTTTATCCCTCCCCCCCTTAAGACAGTATTAAACAATATAACATATTAAAACACAATGTCAATGCATAAAAACAACAATTAAAAACTAAAACCCCTGATATCCCTCTGTTGATCCTTGACCATCACTAAGATGGGGCCACGGGAGGAATGAGGGAATCAGGAACCTGGGCCAGGATGGTTAATCTGGAAAGGCCTGCCGGAAGAGATCCGTCTTGACCGCTTTTTTAAAGCTGTCTAATGATGTTATCTGACGGATCTCATCCGGCAGGTCGTTCCAGAGTTTGGGGGCGACAGCATAGAACGCCCTCTGGGAGGTCGCCGCAAGCCTAGATTTTAGAGGCTGTAGTAAGTTCCTTCCAGAGGACCGGAGAGCGCGGGGAGGATTGTACGGGAGGAGGCAGTCCCTAAGATAGCTCTATACCAGGCTTTCCCTCACTACCTACACTTTCTTCTACATGAAGCTACTTGTACTTTCTCAGTCACTGCCCCATGTTCTTCTTTTTTGATGGCCTGGGTTGGCAAACTTGCTGTGGTTGGGAAATTCATTTCACTCTCTCACAAGTTTTTAGATAGTTGTTGAGGTAGGTCTGTTTTCAGTGGACCTGTCCACATTTCTGGTTATTCTTTTGACCTGCACTGCCCATCTTTCATTTGCTAACAAACTACATCACTGCAAATCAGAATTGTGGCATCACAGAAAAAACAACAAAAACAAAATTATTTTCAGAAAGAAGGCATTCTCCAGTGTGGAGCTCTAGTACCTTCTACCATTGACAGCTGCACTAGCTGCAAATGAATTGGGGGTGCACATGTTCAGTGTAACTGTCCCCCAACCCATTAAAGTCCTACACCAGCTCTGGAAAGTTACTAACTTTGGTCACTGCTGCTTGTTTGTAATATTTTGGTTTGTATTTTTCATTACATCAAATTATATTTGAGGCTACCTTGCTCAGTCACTGAGCTAAAAGGCAGAGCACCATATTTTTATAAATGAATATATTATTAAAATGCAGTGAAGAACATCCCAATACTACAATGGTTAGACAAAAAGCAGACCCCAGCACTGGGGTGTCTGAAACAAATGGGAGTCTGAAACAAATTAAAGTCAATATTTAGTCCAAAACTCAGTAGAGGGGTAAAAGACAAAGGAGGGCAAATGTATACAATGTAGAGATATACATTGCAACTTATGCTATATTTCTTGGATTTCCAATGTCGGTTGAACTGATAGATTTTGTTTATTGTATTAACATTTTATCTCTGGAGGGAAAACTGTAGACTTTAATAGTTCATTATGGTGGAGGTTTGTTAACTCAGCAGTCTCTGAATTGCAGAGAAACCATGTTGGCACAGCATGGTTTGGAGCTAAGTGAGTATATTATGCTGCTTTGTGGTAAGGGAAATCCTTTGACAAACTACCTCTGACCTTCCCTAGGGTAGGTTTCTGCCAGACAAGACTGAATAATAGCCCAGGTGTTTTTGTTTCAGGGGAAAGCAAGAAACAACTCAAATGGTTTGCCTTTGTATCATTGTACCTGACTGAGAAACAACACAGCATAGATTTTTATTACAACCCTAGATCTTAGGAAAATAGCATGTCTTTGTTATAGGTTGTCTCAGAATTTTTATTTCATGTTAGCAAAGACTCTCCTGCTGTGGAGAGCTTCATGTGGTCAGTATTCTGAGTGGTGCTTCTTAAGTTGTGTTCTTTCCCTTAAACAAGTTCCAACTGTGTTTATTGGACTTGGTCCCAGTTTCGTCATAAAATCACCCAATAATCAGTGTTACATGTGTGAGTAGACTCAGTTTCACTTTCCTTACACACACACACACACACACACACACACACACACAATATATTTGTGTATTTTCTTCTTTTGCTAGACACAGGAGATAACTGACAAAAAGAAGAAAGCTTTGCTTTCTTGAAAATAAAGTACACACAACATTATATCACTTTTTGTAAAATAAGCCCAGAGGTAAAACTTCAAAGTAAGCATAAATGATAACCTCCTTTGTTTTCCTTTTCTGTGCCCATGAATTAATAATCTGGCATTTTAGCAATGAATAAACTCATTTTATCTTTTAAAAAACAGCAGAGAAACGGTTCTAAATATTACAAGTGCTGCCCCTTAATTCTTTCTAATACAGGTACACCTCAGTTAACAAATTAGATGTGTTCCTGGGAATTAATTCTTTAACAGAAAATTTGGTTCCAGAGGCAGCTGTAACATGGGAAAAATAAGGTTAGGTTCTTGCAGTACAAAAACGAAAAGCAGTTTAACAGCTAGCATTTCAGCTAGTATTTTATTCTAAACTACTAATATGTACATGTGAAATGAAACAACCAGGTCAGGTAAACCTTGCATAAGTAAAGAAAAACACATTGAACCTTCTGGAGGTCACTTGAAGGCTTCTTCCAAAGTACAGTCAGTGGTGATGTCTGCTGTCACCAGCTTGCACATTACTTATGATTTCCATGTTGTTGGCCAAACTTCTTTTTTAACATTTTAGGGGGAACTGGTGAGGCAGGCTTATCACTTCCCATTTTTGCTTGTTCATACATGCTCAGTAAAGGATTCTGGATACCCTGCCTATTATATTACATTATATTATATTATATTATATTATAGACAAGCTGCTGTATACCTTGCATGTTACAGGCAAGCTCCTATAGCTGCAGTGGGATTGACTATAGTAGAATTTCATTGTTTCCTAGCTGAAGCTTTCTTGTTTAAAGCAGATGCACCCTGGCACCAAAACCCTGTTTTTCTCCAGCCTTCCTTCATCCTCCTAATGCAGATGCTGCTAAAACTTCCAGCTAAACAGAGGATGAGGAGGAAAAGTGGGCTGGGTGAATTTTAAAAGACTTTATAAAAAGGAGCTTCTTTGTCTGATGCATTGTTAACTGAAGTATGTCTGCAATTAGACCTTCTGAAATATTCAAACCTCACCTTACATTTTTCCCTCATCTCTAACTAGGACACAATAGTGGTGTTACTAACACTTCCATTTCAACTGTTTAATGGCTAGAGATGAGCTTTATAGATAATAGAAGTGAAATGCATTCGCTTTGGGTGTACTGGTCTCATTTCTTGCTTTGCTTGTGAGCCAGCTTATAAAAAAACAGCTCTTAGAGGGGCCGGTTCATATGACTAGTGCTCCTTATCCTGGAACAGAGCAGTGCGTGTGTAACATTTGTACCTCCACCTTACACAGACCCTGGCCTGTTACAGACTGCCAAAATAAAGCTGCTTCGGGTCTCTTTGGAGGTATGTTGTTTAAATGATGCATGCATCCTAAGAATCCGGAAGCTGCACCAAAGCTGCACTCCAGTGCTTAGGAATGGAGTTTGGCTTTGGCGCGACCTCCGGACTCTTAGGACCCATGCATCATTTAAATAGCATACCTCCAAAGAGACCCGAAGCAGCTTTATTTTGGCAGTCTGTAACAGGCCCCTGTGATATGATGCTCCACAAAGAGACATTTGGAGTCCCAGTTTATGAGTAGGGAGGGCAGGTTGTGCAAATGGGGTTTCTGGTTGCACACCCCTTCCTCTTGTGCAAATGGAGTGTCTGGTTGCACACCCCTATCCTTTCTAAATACATATTTTGGATTGCTGTTACCATCAGCTCCACCCAGCATGGCCATTGTTAGACAATGTTTTTCAAAAAATGTGGTGGGCACCAGCTTGGGGAAGGTTGCTTGTAGTTCTGGGGTGGTGTCTGCTTGCCTCTTCTCCACAAGCCAGTACCTATCACTTTAGTAAGTGTGGGTACAAGCCAAGAGTCAAAGCAAATGTATATTGACCCTGGGATTAGGGATGCCTATTAGGGGTAAAGTCACTTGTTAAGTGGTAATTTGTACCACCAGTGACAATCACTATAAAATCAGAAAAAAGATGCTTTTAAGCGATCCTAGTCCCCTTGAAAATGGAGGAGATGTGAGCATGCATACTTCTCAGGACTGTCTCCACTATTACGTCTTGCACATGATCTCATTTTTATCCTAGAGAGAAATCTGAGGCTCTACAGACATTGGACTGGAGGTCTCATAAGCCCCATTCAGGTTTGCAAGTTGCTGGGGGGCATTGGATGTTGTACAGCATCATCCAACATTGTCAATTTGAGAAGTTCACCACTTGAAAGGATGGCATATATATGGGTGTTCCCTAAACCTCTTTTCTTTTCAATCACAACAATCCTATAGAATATGTTATCCTAATGTGAGTATCAAGGTGACACTGTAAGTTTTGTGGCTTAGGTTTCCCCAGTCCCTGTTTGCCATTCTGTGTATTGTGTCACACAGAGTTAGCCCCATCCTCTCTTCTCCATGGTCCATCAGTTTGATTTCTGCTTAAAATTAATGAAATGGGTCTGGTGCAGATACAGCATTGGCAGGTCTAGGAGCATGGGAGAGTCATGTGGACTTTTCTGCTGCTTCACATTTGCTTTTCCTTTTGAAGGCATGCATTCCTTCCAGTTGCATGGATCCACTATTGCTAGTTATTTCCAACCATAGTTAGGTATCAACTAAGTCCTCATGCAAATTGTGGGCCTTCCTGTTGATTGTATGTGTCTTAATAATTTGCTTTGGTTTAGGTGACTTCAGAATGATAATTGGAGAAGATAAAGCAAAGGTTATGAACATAGTAAAGCCAAACATGTTACATTTTCAGAAGCTGTATGGTAACATATTGGAAGATTGTCCTCAAGTGGTGTACAAGCATCAGATGGGCAGGCTAGAGGTAAGTAGCTAATTTCTGTAAGCTGTAATGATTCTGTCTGTGTTCTTAAGTAGTAAATATGACGTGAGTATACTTGCATTATCCAGTGATGTTACTTATTTATTTATTTGAATTATATCTCAGTTTTCTGCCAGAACTAGAATGGACTTTCAAAGACATAGGCGTGTTAGTCTGGATCATTATGCAAAGAGATCTTGTAGGACCTTTCATACTGAGAGAAGTCAGAAAGTCTCAAAGGTGCTACAAGATCTGTTTATATATAGAATTGAAGTTGGCTCACAACAAGATTAAAAATTGGTTCTGATCTAAATACACAATAGTTTATAGTGTTAAAACAAGGGGAGTTAATGGGCTAAAAAATGATAAATAAATTAAACAACCTGTAATATTAAGCAATGTTGAATTAACCAAACTGCAGTGCTATTCTGTTAAAAATCTCTTCAAGAGGAGTTGTTGAAAGCCTGTTTGAACTATCAGGTCTTTGATTGCCAGTGGAAGGAGCACAGGAAGTGGGCCAGTCTAGCCTCCCTTGGAAGAGTCTTACGATCTTTGAAGGAGATCCCACCAGCTTCCCAGGCTTGCCTGGGAAGGACACAGAAGAAAGCCTGCTTGGTGGTTGCTTCAGTCTAGTCTATGGAACTCGCTCCTGAAGGAGGCTCAGTTGGGCCCCCCTCTCTGCTCTCTTTTCATAGCATGCAAAGACTTTCTTTAATAGGCCTTAAGCTTTCATCTGGTTAGAGTAGAAGGATGTGTTATGGGTGTGTTGTTTTTTAATATGTAATACAGTTGGCCCTCCATATCCACAGATTCAGCCATTCACAGCTTGAAATTATATTTTTTATACACACACACACAGAGTCGCCCCTCCATTTTTGTGGGGGATCCGTTCTGGACCCTTCCCCCCAATGAAAATAGAAATGTGCCTATGCTCAAGCCCCATTGGCTTGAATGGCGGTGTGTGCTCCATTTTGTTCCCCTCCATTTGCCGCCCCCAAACGGGTAAGAGATGCAGACTTTAAGTCCACAAAATTGGAGGGGCGACTGTATATTTAAAAAGCCAAATCAAACCTTGATTTTGTAATTTTATGCTGTTTTATTACACCGTTGTATAATGTTTTTAGAACTTTTGTAGCACGTATTGTATTGGCTGTTTTGTTTTAGCTATATATTATAAGCCATTTTGAGTTCCATTTTTGGAGGAAGGTGGGATATAAATCAAATAAATGCAGGAAAGCAGTTAGTGTTTGAACTTTCACAGATAATTTTTTAAACATATATCTGGAAACAAACACAACCTGGTTAATTTCTAAGAACTGCAACTTATTGCTTATTTCTCCTCGACTATAGAACTTAACAGGTTCTTCATATATATGTCATGTATTACCTATAAACTGGATAACTGAAGTGGTAACATGCACCTCTACTACTAATATATCTGGCCACTGTAGCCATGATGTCACCTCTTTTTCATCTATACAGTACTTGGAGTATTTTGCTAAAATGTTGCAAACATCTGGAGAGCCACACTTTGCCCATATGGAAGCCAAATGGAAACAGATTGTTAGATAATCCACTGTAATCTAATGCTGGCCATTTGCAACAGGAATGGGGATCTTACTATCTGTTATAGAAAGACAAATCTATGTATTAAAATAGCGCCTTATCCAAAATTGGAGCTAATTGTGGTGAAGCCTCTCAGATTCAAGTCCAGCCCTCAACAGCAAAGAAAACTTTTTTTAAAACAGTTTATTTTCCCCAAACCTCTTCAAGACTCCTATAAAACCAGTTTTGGGAACCTTACTTTTTGTCCAATATAGTGGGCCCTTAGTATCCATGGGGGACTGGTTTCAGGACCCATGTAGATACCAAAATCTGTGGATATTCTAGTCCCTTTAAATACAATGGCATAATGAAATGATGTCCCTTATATAAAGTGGCAAAAACAAGGTTTGTTGAGTATTTTCAAGTATTATCCGTGGATAAAAAAAGTGGATTCGGAGGGCCAACTGTACTTGCACACCACAAATGACGAGGTAGATTTGAAAGCCACAAACTGTCCTGAGTTCTCAACTGCCTAGTTAGATCATTCTAGCTATGAATTTAACTCTTTTCACTCAGGATTCCACTTCTTTCCAGTAATCCTCGGCCACCAAAACTCAAAATGTTTTCTCCTTTACTGTTCTGACAATGCCTGGAGAGTTTGGCCAAATAATCAGGAATGGTTGAACAAACAATATTCATTTATGAAATAACTTGTGAAGAGTAGACAAGTTCACTTAAACATAGGTTAATTATCCTTTCCTGTTCCTTTCACCTTAAATTTCAGTAAATCTCAAATAATATGGAGGGCGTCATTGTGCTACATGTTGCACACGTGTTGTGTTTGTGCAGAGTGGTAGTAGTGGGGAGATGCTTTCTGATCATGTCACGGAGCTGTTGTATTCCTTTCAGAAATGCGATGAAATGTATTCAGTACAGCAAGCCAAGTTACATGTGGATAATATATTTTACCATAGAGAGTTTGGCAGTCTGATTTTGTAATATCTTGGGTTAGTGCAGATTTCTCTGTTTCATCTATGCTCATTCACACACTCTATATGCAAACCCTGGAGTGCTAACTTGACTGTGAAGTCAAAGGCTTTCATGACCGGCATCCATAGTTTTTTGTGGGTTTTTTGGGCTATGTGGCCAAGAAACTCTGCTAGAACATGGCCACATAGCCCGAAAAACCCACAAAAAACTATGCTAACTTGAGTGTTATTAATGTCAGCCTTCTCTCTTTTATCAAATATGAAACCAGAAGGACCTGATGAATATATATTCCAGTGTCAGAGACATCCTCCCTTTGCACACTGGTTCTGCTGTGTGTAAATAGAAGGGTGCTAGTCCACTTACATTTTGTTTGAGGGCAATCCAGGGGAAGTAGTTGGCCATTCTCAGAACAGAAGGCTGAATTAGATAAAAACTTTATATAGGCCTATATAGCATAGTTCTCCTTTGTGTTCCCTACCACACCTCTAGCTGCTTTTCTTTGCACAAATATACAGTCAGCCCTCTGTATCCTTGGAATTTTTATCCATGGATTCAACCATCCACAGCTTGAAAATATTCAAACATTCTATACATTCCAAAAACAAATTTTGATTTTGCTATTTTATATAAGGGACACCATTTTACTATGCCATTGTATTTAATGGGACTTGAGTATCCACAGATGTTGGTATCCACGGGGAGTCCAGGAACCAAACCCAGTGGATATCATGGGCCCACTGTATATCTTTCCTTCACTGGGAATAACAGTCAGGGAGCCATTTTCACAAGTACCATTTTCACAATGGAGCCCTGGTGGCGCAGTGGTTAAATGCCTGTACTGCAGCCATTCACTCGAAACCACAAGGTTGCGAGTTCAAGACCAGCAAAAGGGCCCAAGCTTGACTCAGGCTTGCATCCTTCCGAGGTCACTAAAATGAGTACCCAGACTGTTGGGGGCAAATTAGCTGACTTGCTAATTAGCTGACTTGCTGTTCACCGCTATGATCTTTGGAATAGCGGTATATAAATAAAACAAATTATTAATTATTATTACCATAAGTGCTTGATTTGGAAAAAGTTAAATGTTCCTCTGTCCTCCCAATTTACATCTGAAACTGATGGTAGCTTCTGATTATATACATTTGCACAAGATAGCTAGACTCTCAATTGTCTTGATGGGGTCTCTTTAATGCCTACAATTGAGTTCATTGCTGAAGTAGAATTTGAACTGGTGTCTTCAGTTATTCTTTTGCCCTGTGTTATGCAACAGGTCTGCTGATGGTTGGAGGGACACACCAGCAGGGTTGATAGAAGTGAAATGACATTTCTGGTGGGTGGAGTTTGCTTTTAGTTGATATTTTGGTTATGTCGGGCACAGTGGGGCCAAATCAGCATTTGGAGATTGAAATCACACTCCCAGAGACTATTATTGGCCAAAAACAGTGCATGGGGGCAGCAGTGGTGGCCCAGGATGGACAAGGCACCTCTTAAGGCATGCCAATTTTAAAGTTTGAGTTATGCATAATACTTGTGATATTTGAATGAATATAAAATACTGGATGAATCTGAAATATTTTCATGTATGCTCAGAAAAAGCATAGCAAGTAGTAGGGAGAATCATAGCCAAGTGGCAGAGTATTTGCACCCAGGTGAAACTCCTGGCATCAGGAATCAAAAGGCTCAATCAACAGGTGATGTGAAAAACTCCTCTGTGATACCCTGGAGAGCTGCTGCAACCAGTGTAGTACTGAAAAATAAACATTCAAATAGTCTGGCAATAAATCTTCCCTTTTCTGCTACATATGTAGGTATGTTTTGGTGTTGGCCTCTTTTATGCAGGGGGGTGCCTAGGAAAAAAAGTTCAGCAGTTCAATTATGAAGTTTGACTATTGATATTTAAAATCTTATATTGTTTCCAAAAGATGAGAGACTTTATCTGTTCATTCTTTTGTGTCTTTAGATAGATAAGAGTCCAGAAGGTCAATTTGCACAGCTAATGGCTCTCCCAAGGACACTGCAGCAGCAAATAACTTCTCTCATGGATCCTCCAGGGAAGAACAGAGATGTTGAAGAAATTTTATTGCAAGTCGCCCATGACCCTGATTGTGGATTAGTGGTACATCAGGGTAAGCTTACTGGGGAATAATAATACCAGAGTGGGTGTTGAAGAATCAATCTTGGGATGACTTCAGCATTTTAAAATGCCCATTTTCTTGTTGCTTTAAATGTAAAGATGGAAAAGACTCAGCATTCTTACATGAGCCATTCCCTCAAACAGCTGGCAATGCAGTCTTGACATTTTTTAGTGGAGCGTTGATATCTGTGGAGGCTAATTCTCTTTTTAAAGAACAAATTTGGAGTAGGTGTGTCTCTGGGTTGGGCATGCCTGATGGGATTTTTCACTCCCACCCTCTCTAGCTGAGTTGCTCCCTATTCCTTATCTCGAGCTACTTGCTTTTGCAGGCAAATTGCCCTGGGTGTGCAGAACTAGTTGTACAGTTCTTTGACTCATAGTCAGTAATTGGTGCCTGCTAAACAAAATGCTGGTCCTCAGGGCAGAACCTGAGAGCTAATTATTCCTCATGGATGATGTACTATATTTGCAATCTTAGATCTATATATTTGAATATCTTATTGACTCACAAACATGCTGAATGACTTTGAAAAATTCTACTGCTTCAGTTTCCATTTCCCATGTGTGGAACATAGAAACCACCTTGATAGGGTTGATAGGTGAAGAGGTTTTTATTCCAGAAGGCTTTTGGATTGTTTTAAAGGAAGAGACCTTTCCCTATGGTGCTGTACTACCTTTACTGTTTGCTTTTAAATCAATGTTTTCAGTGACATCTTTTTATTGGTATATCTTTTTAACTTTCAAGCTGCCTCGAGTACCAGTTTTGGATAAAAGGCAGGATATAAATAAAACTAGATAGGCTGAGATGTCACACTCTCAGCTCCAGAGGAAGGCAAAGTAGTAGGCAAAATCAAAAACCCTTTGAACAAAACTTGCAAAAAAAAAAAAAAAAAAAAAACACAAAACACCTGTGATAAGTTTGCCTTAGGGTCACAGAAGGACAGACACGACTTGAAGGTATACAACAACAACAATAACAGCATTTAAGATGCAGAAGCTATGGTAAAGAGTGTCAAATACTCCAGGAACACGCTGTTAAAAAATATGGTTACTTGAAAACATGGCCCCAGTCCAATTGCAGTTTAGTCTTTTTATGTCCTTTTGATTTAACATGAGGAAAGTGAATACATTTATGTATTCATTTATTTATTGAATTTATTTCCTGCCTTTCTTCCAAAAATGGGATTCAAGGCAGTTTACAGTAATCTAGCAAAGATGATGCTAAAACATCAATTTGCAAGAGTTAAAAAAGAATTAAGCATCAGTATGATTACAAACATTTTAATTTGAAATTTTAATTTGAATCCCCAAGCTAAAGTTCTTAATTTTGGCTGGGGTGCATCCAGAGACGGGAAATGTTAGTCCTAAAGCCAAGATGTTAGTGTTCATCTTTATTTGAAAATTTAAGTTTTTGATTGTACATATTTTAGTAAATCTTTTAAAATTAATTTATTACATTAATTGATAGTAGCATGTTCACATTGGTGTTTTTTTTTATTTTAAAACTTGATTCAACTTATTAAAAATGGACTCCACTACCCCAAATTACTATTCATAAGTAAGAAATCAAAGTAACATAAAATAGTAATCAGTATTCAGAGTTTTTGTGGGGTTTTTGGGCTATGTGGCCATGTTCTAGAAGAGTTTTCTTCCTGACGTTTCACCAGCATCTGTGGCTGGCATCTTCAGAGAATGAAAGCCTTCAACTCCACAGTATTCAGAGTGTTAACATAAATGAACTTTAAATAAAATGACTTCCAAAATTATTGTTAAAAAATATAATGAATTATGGAAAACCAAATTATTTTAACAATGAGCTTCCAGCTTTGTCTTCATATAGTGTTGTGTATGTGATCTTTATAAAAATCAATTTTTGAAATTTAAAAAGCTAGCAAAATTGATAAATGTTAATGAAGTGAGAAATTATCCAAAAGCCACTGGGTGAAGTCATGTGAAGGTTTACAGCAGCAGTGAGTACAGTGGACCCTTGTTATATGCTGGGCTTTGGTTCCAAGATCCCCCATTTACTGTATAACATAATCCGTGGATGCTCAAGTCACATTAAATATAATGAGATAGCAAAATGGTGTCCCTTATAAAAAATGGAAAATCAAGGTTTGATATTTGAAATTTAAACATTTTTGAACATTTTCAAACTGTGGATGCTTGAATCTGTGTATAAAAAAATCTGTGTATAAGAAGGTCCGATTGTATTATGGCCTGTTACAGACAGGCCAAAATAAAGCTGCTTCGAGTCACTTTGGAGGTATGGTATTTCAATGATGCATGCGTCCTAAGAGTCCAAAAGCTGCACCAAAGCCACGCTCCGGTCCTAAGGACTGGAGTGCAGCTTTGGTGTGGCTTTTGGACTCTTAGGACTCATGCATCACTGAAATACCATACTTCCAAAGTGACTCGAAGCAGCTTTATTTTGGCC